>NC_056731.1:1868489076-1868811576 GCF_019279795.1 Protopterus annectens | reverse complement strand
TTGGACTTTCCCAGTTAACAAATGTTAAATAAATAAATTGCCTGTTATAGCAATTTATTGCCTATTGTAAAGTATAGATGCTCTTCCTAAAGTGCATTCCTGTCATTTTTGTCAGGAGAGACCAAGGATATGTTCCATGCAAGCTGCTGCTGTACTGCTTAAAAACCAGCGCTACTATATTAATACTAAGCATACTGTGATGGATCAGCTCTGAACATTACAGTCCAGAAGTATGGACTCTCTATAACACCCAGCAAATTTCCATTTTATCTGACTTTCTTAAACTGCTTCAAAGTTTACCTCCATAGACACAAATTTAAACAAGCATGTACTAGCTACAAGGGAGGTTCCCTGTGGCAAAAAAAAAAAAAAATCAGGTGAAGAAAAATAGCTAGTGCTACATGTAGTAACTACCCTAATACAACTGGAGCAATCAAACACAGTATAAACCTTTTTTCTAGTGTTTTAACATTTAAAGTATTTTTCTCACTGCCAATTATCTCTTAATTTGAAAAGAATTGGTATTTGTGATTACTGATCACCTATTCCTGTCCCCTTCTTTTTGTTAGGCTGCAAGATATAGTAATTATTTATGCCAATAAGTGTTTGGATTAGGAAACCTTCTCTGATAAAACAAATCTGAGCAGTGCAAGACCTTTATTAACTATGTCACTGCAATAACTTTCCTGTCAATGTCATTGTGTAATGCCATACAACAGGTTCCAGACTAGATTATTTAGTTAATTATTTAAAATTCTTTTGGTTGTTTGAGAGGTGATGCAGCTGGTTCCACTGACATGAGTTTATCTAAATCATTTAACAATTTGCTCCAAAGACCATAACTTTCACATAATCCATTTATTTTATCACCATGTTTTAATTTTATTGATGGAGGGTTTTAATGACATGTTACAGAGTGTAGGTCTAGTGCACAGAAAGCAATATGAAAGCCCACACAAGATTTGTAAATAAAGGATCAACTGGAATATTTTACTGCTGTCTGACGGTGGTGTGCAGAACATATGCAAATAAGCATATAAGTATGATTAAGTAGATTGGTGCAACAGAGAGATAGTTGCTACCTGGACAGCATAGAGTGCTGTTAAAGGGGTATACAAACTGAAGTAAACACACATCCAGTGCGGGTAGAATACAGTCCTCAGTGCCAGTATTACTCAATTTTTAACACAGCAAGCAACAGCAATCCTCTTATGCATGAGCTCCCACACACACATTCACAAGTGAATCATTTGTATGTGTGCTCCAAATATGGCAGATGGGGACTTCGGTTGAAAGTCCTATCCAAAAAAACAGTACACGCAGGAGTGTAGCCCCCACTCCTTGAACTGCAATGCCAGTAATAGAAAAATGAATCTAAGTACCTGGGGTGGAAATATAACCCAGATCCTTCTGATTTTCTAGCAAAGATGAGTTTGTTTGCTACCTGTCGAGCTTCTAACTCTACCACTAAAGACAAAACCCAACAATGAACAAGCATATACACAAACTGAGTACCACTGAAGCATAATTGACTTTCCCAGCTGACAGGCTATTAACTGTTACAAATAGGTGAAAAAATCCCTTCACAGCTAAGCTGCCTGATATGTCTGTGCAGCTGTAAGGGTTACTTATTTCAAGAGTAATACTGAAGAAGAGATGATTGTACCTATAAGTATTTTATATAAAAAAAAAACAGGCATAGTCATCCCTCTGTCAGGAAATGATTCTCCATGTTGGTCTCTTGGGCTGCAGAAAATATCGAGGTATATAGTTATTATACAGTCCTCACTGCTATGATAGGGAAAAAAATCTGAAGCCCACCTACAGTAAATCTCAGGTACCCTCACTCTGACCTCTTCTTCCCATTAGCTAAGAAGGTCTGTATGTTGCTTCAGCAAGTCACTCTAGTGGTATGTGCACTGTTTACCACTTTATGAAATGCCAGTGGGATCAATAACTGCCCTGGTAAGACTGTCACAGGCACCTAATTTATACTGGAAACCCTCATAAGAGCTCCCCCAGCAAGCATTCCCTGTGGTCTCTTTGAAGTAGGCAGCATGTATTGACCAATGCCATTGGAAGCAATGGCCACAATCTAGGTCTCATACCAGAGAATCGTGGCTGGCATCTTGTGGTAATTCCCATTTCCCATTGTGAGAATTGCCACACAGCATTGAGCAACTAAGTAGCATAGCTAGTGACAGGGTTTGACATGGACTATACTGTTATGAACATATGAAAAAGGGAATGGAGCATGTGAAATACAACAATTATGTTTGTGCTTTACATCATGAACTTCAACTAGTACAGCAGCGATGTTCTGTAGCAACTCCATCCCTAACAGGTTTAAACATGGAAGTGTAAGTATCTGCCAAATGGCATGACGGACACCCATACAAACTTAATTTGCACTGGAGGTGCTCAGACATTTGCATGACTGTATATAGACTGGTACACAAGACCCTTCCTGTAAGTGTGCTATATAGAATGAGCAGCAATTCAGAGACATTTATGGGATGAGCTCTCATTTTCATAATCATCATGCTCAGAAGACCGAATCATCACTATATAAGCCCCAGCAGCTGCAGAGAGGCTTACTGCACTAAGGAAGACAAAGATCTCTGATTTCGAAACGCTCTTCACCTGTGGAAGGTAATTAACACTAAGGAAAGCAGGAGTAGTAAATGCTGAAGGTAAGTGCTACACTTTCCTTACACTTTAATGGCTTAAGTATTCTTTGTGGTAATAATGGATGTAAGAAGGTTGTTAGTGAGGGTTCAATGTTTTAATAAGATTAATGTACTTGGTGGAAACACAGAGAGTTTGTACAGAAGTAATATGAAAGTTGATGGGCAGCACACCACAAACATAATTCTGACATACAGCATCTAAAGTTGTTGGGCCAGTACTGGCTTGTGATATGCTAGGGCACACAGACCTGATTATAGTACTAACTTGGAAATGCAAAAGGGGCGAGGTCAGCTACTGTTTTCTTACTATCCCCCAACATACAGACCTCAGCTAAACAGTCATGCTGGAAAGTCTTATGAATAATAACTCTCATTAGTCAACACACCTGACCTGTGATCTAACATTGTATGTCTGCTGCACAGGCCTATTAGCAACTGACACTCATAGACACAGATAAAATGAAGTTGTACATATGTAGTTTCACATGCCCTACTTACCACATCAACTTGCCTGCTGACAGACAGTATTTCACTGCAGCTTCGGCTAATGTCCTCACTGTGACCATAAAGAATGAGACCATAGTGGGTGTAATGCTGGAGGGTACCCACAGAAAGAAGCATGTTGTAGACTGTATACTCCACTGTAATCTGACTTATGGGGGGTAGGGAGGCTTATGGCTGATTGTGGGAGTGTACACAACTGTGTGCATATTAGCACTCACTTATACAACACCTGTCCTATGCAGACAAGCTGAAATCACTATCACTCTACTCGGTACCATACAGATTGCTCAGGGGTGATCTGTGTCTCACCTATAAGGCAATCTTGGACCCTGTTCTCATACAGATGCTCCACGTCTGTAAGTCTAACTCCTCATGCACTACCTGCTCAACAGACCTGAATCTAATATGTGACATCAATAAAACCTGCTGCAGAGACAGGTTTGTCTCCCAGAGGCTGCCGCGTCTCTGGAACAGACTTCCCGCACATGTCAAACAGAGCACCTCGCTGACCCTCTTCAAGTGCAACTTTGATGAGTGGATGGGAAACCACAAATTTGTCCCAGGGGTTCCACCTGTGTCCCTCATTGACAGGGGCAACAGGTACTGACTGAGGTTTCTTTTTGGGGATAAACTCTTGGCTAGGCTTGTAAGGGCCCCAGGACCATTAGCGTAGTAACCTCCTATGATCCTATGATCTGATGATAGGCAGTACACAGCAGATACTGTACTTTGACAAGCAGCCCTTACAGACATGCTTATTTGGTATATTTTTTCTTCACATGGCAACATGCCTGGTAAAGGAAAAGCAAGGAAGTACAAGCTCTCAGGCCCCCCATCTCTGTGGCCGATGACTGCTGAGACAGGATATTGTAGCAGATATTAATGCTTTTGACGGCCAAGACAACAATTATGAACAATTAGATGCAGGGCAACCAATGTTATATGTGATACTGAAAATTGCTTTGTCTACCTTGCATAAGGAGGTAGGACAATGGAAATGGGCCATCAGGCAAATCACCATTTGGAGCTTGAAGAGTTTATAGCATCTCTGCATGTGGGATCAGAGTCACCATGTTCCTGTCATGAGGTGTTAGATCTTGGAGCTGAACTGCACTGTTCCCCTTAAGTATCACTTGGAGATACTCCAGGCATGCAGTGCACTCTGTGAATGATTTGGTTTGATACTTTTTGTACTGAATGTGGCACTAACATTCTGTGCTTCCTGTACATCAAGTACATCAAGGATATAATTTACAAGGGAACCTGCTCAAGATAAGGTTATATCATCCATTATTGTCATATTTACCTTGCCTATTCATTCTGCACTTCCTGGGTATAAACTAAGAGTGTTGGGTTACACTTATATTTGGTCTTATGCTATTCTGTCTTCACATGTGATACTTTATCTTACTCCACCAACATGGAACGTCTAATGCTGATATTGGCAAGAGAGGTCTGACTATGGCAATGATGGAAGTGAACAGCTGGCATGGTCAGGGACTATAGTGTCAGTGTTAGACAGAAGCAGTATGCAGCCCACATTCCCTACACAGACAATGGACACTGCCTCTGTGCCTGTGGATACTACTCAACACACACACACCACATGCAAAGGACCAGTTGGTGCAGGCACACACAGTCAGGGCAGGGCAAGGTTTCATTCCCTGTGTGACCCAGCCATCGAAGTGTGCCACAAGCTCTACAGGGCATGGAGATGACCATGTATATATGAGTACTAGTGCGTGATGACAGCATGGGGTACTGCCCTCCCCCCAAAACTAGCTGTGTCAATAGGTGCAATCTAATATATGTGCAGGGTCATCATGGATGTAAAGGCTAGCAATCCCTCAGCCTTTGCAGAGATGATGCTGTTACTTCAGGTGTATGTAATGACTTGTTGGAGTGCATGTCTCTTGCACATTTCTGACCGTTTGAATCACATTCTGGTGTATGATATGGCCTTGTGTCCTCCCATGTTACATAATTAATGTAGCTGCTCTAGCTCTGCCTTTACTGAAGGTATCCATTATGGAAGGAGAAAGCCAAAGTCTGGTCACACAGCACCACTAATTCCATAGTGATATTTGGTGTGCATGTGTGCAGGAGCAAGGCAGGTGTCCCTGAGGCTATGTTACTCAGGATAGTACCACATCTGGTAATGGACATCACTCATAGCCACACAGCATGATCAATTCCACAGTGACACTGGGTGTGAATGTGTGTATGGGCAGCACAGGAGTACCCTAGGCCATGTTACTCATGAGAGCACCACATCTGGTAATGGACATCACTCAGTCACACAACACGGCCAATTCCACAGTGACATTGGGTGTTGACATGTGTATGGGCAGAACAGGTGTCCCTGAGGCTATGTTACTCATGAAAGTACCACATCTGGCAATGGACAGCAATCACAGTCACACAACACACCTACATGTAGCCAAGGCTGTGCTACCACCTGTGACACTCCTGAAAGAGGGACCTCCTGAGACGCCCTCTCTGGTGTTAGTGGTGAGGATTGAGGTGCCTTAATTGCTGGACCAGGGCACAGGCGTCACATATTAATTGGTGGGCAGTGGTGGGATCTCCACATCACATATTAATTGGTTGTAGAGGTGGAATATCCAAACCACATAGTAATTGGTTGGCAAATACTAATTGGCTTGTAGTGGTGTGGGTAGAGTGAATTCCTGTAGCTTATGTACAGTGATCTCTGAAGATGTTTTGTACTCTAAAACAGCCATGCAGTAAATACTCAGAGTTCAGATCACAATTGTTTTATTTCTTTTGTTAGCTTAGTTAGTCAGGGTGAGCAGGCAGCATGTCAGCAGAGTATGGAAAACTGACAAGGAGCCAGCTAGTGGAGATGTACCAGGCTAGGGGACTGGTGCATGGAAACCTGACTAAGGCAGACCTAATTGCAGCCTTGGTTACAGCTGCATCAGAAAACAGCATCCAGGAGGATAATCAGACTAGCAGTGGAGATACAATATCCTCGGAGAATGGACAGTTCAACCTTTCTGTGGAGGACAATCAGACTAGCAGTGGAGATACAATATCCTCAGAGAATGGACAGCCCGTCCTTTCTGCTGTGGACTTAAAAGTCCAGCTGGAGCTAAAGAGACTTGAGTTGGAGGCCAGGTGTTTGTAGATAGAAGCTGAGGAAAAGGAGCATCAGAGGAGGCATGAGAGGGAAATGCTGACCCTTCCCCAGAGTCATGGAGGTAATGGGGAAGGGAGTAACTGGACCCCAGAAGCACAACAGGTTAGTAAATTTCTTCCGCAATTTAAAGAGGGGGATAATTTTCATAGTTTCATTCATATGTTTGAGAGGGTATTCAAACAGTGTAGTGTTGACCAAAGGCTCTGGGTACGGTTCCTGACCCCCTTACTCCATGGGAAAGCTGTAACTTTTTTGTCAAAAATGTCTGACTTTGCATGCTTTGATTATACTGCAGTTAAAAGTCACTTGTTAGAATGTTTTAAGCTAACACCTGAAATGTATAGGAAAAAGTTTTGTGAGCATAGACGCACGGCAGATGAAAGTGTGTGTGAATATGTTGCTAAACTGAGCACTTATTTTCATAGGTGAGTGAGTGGATGTCAGGTCACCACTTTTGAAGGGCTGGTAGACCTTTTGGTGAGGAAACAAGCCCCTAGCACTTTGCCTGAGGACATGAGGATCTGGTTAGTTGATAGACAATGTGCTACTTCAAATGAGATGGGGAAGAAGGGAGACCTATACCTAGCAAGCAGGACAGCCCTGCACAGGAAAGGGACCCCAGTACTGCTCATGGGACTAAAGGAACCCATGGTGGGTAGCACAGACTGTCCCAACAGAATCTACCAGTAGCAGGGGAAGCCACTAGTCCAGGTACATGTTCAGGAGCTAGGGTTAAATGTTTTGAATGCAACCAGTGGGGCCATGTGGCATACAGATGTCCATGGAGGCAAGATGGGGAACAAAAGGTGAGGGAGCCAGTAACTGGGGACGACAAAATGCCAATAGTAGGTTGTCTTGAGACAACAGGGTTATGGAACTACCATCCTGCAGATGTACTGAGAGGGAAGGATTTCGATGAGGCAGTACCATGTGCTTATGCAGTTACACACAGTCAGTCTGGGAGACAAGCATGTGGGTCTGGTAGCCTGGGGGAGACCCAGACAGACTGCATACTTGCAGCCATGACTGGTGAGGTGGTTACTTCAGGAAAGGAGCTACTTTGTAGCAGTGAGACTGAATGTGAGCCACAGCTGCTTGTGGGTACTGATGATCCCTTGGACAGAGTGACTGCAAAGGTAGAGGTGAGTAGTAATACCCAGGCTGACAGTGAGGCACCACTGTCGGAAGATGCTATACTTCCTGTGGAAGGGGAGTTGGGAAGGGTTACAAGGAGAGAGTTGAGACAAGCTCAGCTCTCAGACCCTACATTGCAAGGCATAAGGCAGGTAGCTAGGGAGGCACTTGATTCTCAAGGGAGGGGGGAATCTGTATACTGGGACAAAGGGTTACTGTACAGACAGTGGACCCATGAGGGAGGGCTAGAAGGTGAGAGAGTACAGCAGTTGGTAGTACCTAGAGCCTACCGTCTGGTGCTTCTAGCCATAGCCCATGATATTCCCTTTGCAGGTCATATGGGCATAAAACGTACAACAAGACATATTATGCAGAACTTCTATTGGCCTGGAATTTCCAAAGATGTAACAGGGTAACTGCAGGACCTGTGAGCAGTGCCAAAAGGTAGGCAAGGCAGGAGACAAGGCGAGAGCTCCTTTGATGCCTTTGCCTGTGATTGAGGAGCCATTTCAGAGGGTAGCTATGGATAATGTGGGCCTTCTAAGTACCCCAAGTTCCACAGGGAAAAAGTATATCCTAGTGATAGTGGATTATGCTACACGATACCCTGAGGCAGTGGCTTTGTCCTCCATTGAGGCAGAGAATGTGGCAAATGCTTTGTTAGAGATTTTCAGCAGGGTAGGTTTCCCAAAAGAAATACTGACTGACAGAGGTGCCAATTTCATGTCAGACCTGCTGTCTTGTCTGTGGAAATCCTGTGGGGTGAAGCACATGAAGAACATCCCCAACCATCCCCAGACTAATGGTCTTGTTGAGAGGTTAAACTCTACAATTGAGTCCATGCTACAGGCATTTGCAGATCAGTTTAAGAGGGAGTGGGACAAATATTTACCCCATCTGTTGTTTGCTTACAGAGAGGTTCCCCAGGAATCCACAAGTTTTTCACCCTTTGAGTTGCTGTATGGGCATAGGGTGAGGGGACCTCTAGATTTAATTCAAGATGAGTGGGAAGGTGAATGTGAGTCTCACAAGGAGTCTGTTGTGGCATATATCCTAAACCTCAGGACAAGGCTCAGGGAACTCATGGGCTTGGCACAGGAGAACCTGGCAGAAGCCCAACAACAGAAAAAAGTGTGGTATGACAGGAATGCTCAAGATAGAGAGTATGATGTGGGGCAGCAGGTAATGGTCCTCATTCCTGTCAGACACAACAAGCTGCAAGCAGCTTGGGAGGGACAATACAAGGTGGTAAGAAAGGTAAGTGATGTTAACTACACTGTGGAACTGCTAAGCAGAAGGCAGGGGCACAAACTGTACCATGTTAACATGATGAAACCTTACCATGATAGGGAGGCCCTTCTGCTGAGCATGTGCAGTGGATTGCAGGAGGAGGCTGAGGGAGATCTGGTAACTGATCTCCTCAGTGAGGCTCGGACTGACACCTCTGTGGAAGGGGTAGCAATGTCCCAGCAGCTATCTCCTACACAGGTTTGAGAAATCTGAGCAGTGTTGCAGGAGTTTGGGGACATGTTCACTGGGAAACCAGAGTGCACCCACCTGGTGCAGCAGCAGGTGGATCCAGGACCCCAAAGGCCTATTAGGCAGGCCCCTTATTGGGTGCCTGAGAGAGTCAAACAGACTCTGAGGGAGGAGGTACAGGACATGTTGGAACTAGGGGTGATTTAAGATTCTGACAGTCCCTGAGCCTCCCCAGTGGTGCTGATGCCAAAGAAGGATGGCAGCACCAGGTTCTGTGTGGACTACAGGAAATTAAATAGTCACACAGAGTCAGATGCTTACCCCATGCCTAGGACAGATGAGGCCCTAGAGCAGCTGGGTGAAGCTAAGTATCTTACAACCATTGATCTTACCAAGGGTTACTGGCAGGTGCTCTTGACTCCCAGTGCTAGAGAGAAGTCAGCCTTTGTGACTCCTTTTGGCTTGTATAAGTTCACCAAGATGCCCTTTGGGATGAAGAATTCCCCAGTGACTTTCCAGAGGCTGGTAGAGCATATCCTACAAGAGCAGGAGGGCTTGCCCTTGCTTACCTAGACTGTATTGCCATCTACAGCCATTCCTGGCAAGAGCACCTTCAGCATGGCAGGGAGGTGCTGGGCAGACTACAGAGGGCAGGGTTGACCATTAAGCTGAGCAAATGTCAGGTGGGTATGGCAGAGGTCTCATACCTAAGACATAGAGTGGGGAGTGGTAAGATAAGGCCAGCACCTGCCAAAGTGGAAGCCATTCAGGCATGACCTGAACCTGTTACCAAAAAGCAGGTGAGGGCATTCTTAGGGACAGCAGGGTACTACAGAAAGTTCATCCCCAATTATAGTACCATAGCTGCTCCCCTCCCAGACCTGACCAGGAAGAACAGGCCAGATAGGGTAGTGTAGACCCCAGCATGTGAGCAGACATTCCAGAAGCTTAAAGAAGTTTCGGGAGGACCCCCTGTGTTAGCCAGTCCAGATTACAGCAAAGGATTTGTTGTGCAGGTGGATGCTTCGAACCATGGGATGGGGGCTGTACTTAGCCAGATTTCTTCACAGGGGGAAGAGCACCCAGTGGTTTATCTCAGTTGTAGGCTCCAACCCAGGGAGGAATGTTATGCAACTGTAGAAAAGGCATGTCTAGCCATAATGTGGGCACTGCAGAAACTTCAGCTTTAACTGTATGGAAGGAAATTCATTGTTATGACAGATCACAACCCCCTAATATGGTTAAACAAAGCCAGCCAGCAAAATGCCAAGTTGCTAAGATGGAGCCTGGGATTGCAAGCATATGATATGTCAGTGCAGCACTGTAGTGGGAGTAGCAATGCCAATGCAGGTGGGGTCTCAAGACAGGTTATGGGGTAAGGTATACTCAGATAGACCTGACCCTCTCAAGCTGCGTTTCTCAAGGGTCACTTGAAAAACTAGCATGAGTTCTCCAGGAGGGAGAGATGTGACGATTGGGTAGAGATGGGTGAAGGCTGCCAGCCTAGCAAAATAGAAATTGGTACATAATTCTGTCATTTGTAAATGTTGAGTCTTTCTGCTTTTCCTGGTTAGGGGTAATGATTGGCAGTGGATTTTGTGCCGAGTTGCCATGAGTTGCCAGCCCTGATGCACAAGGTCTTACTGTGAGGCTACAACGCTACCGCAGCACCGCCACTGCAGTAATATGAATGTAAAATACAGGTGTTTTCTTAAATGAAAGAAAATACTGTGAAATGTGAACTTCAAGATTGTAGCAAAATTGCCGTCTGTTGTAAGAAAGCTAAGTCAAGCATTTAATGTCTGTCCTTTCATGCTAGAATTCGGAGCCAGTGAGTCTAGGGTGAGGCTTTCTGTCTATTGTTTTAAGACTAAAGTTAATGACCAGAATTTGCATATGGAATGTCCTTTATTGCTCTGGTTCTCTCTGTTTAAATTGAAATTGAAGTTCTGATAAACATGACATCATTCTTACACCTTCCTGGGGTTCCCAGGCCAACAGAAATTGCATTTATATTCTTTTACACCTAGGCAGGAAACCAGTGACATTGTGTCATGGTCTATAGATTTCTAATAGGTGTCATCAACCAGGGCAGCAAGCAAAACAAGTACATAAGCTTCAAATGAAGATGCTGGCTCTAGTGCAAAGTTACTGTTAACTCTGCAGTTGGACATTTAACACTCCAGTGTGAGAACAGCCTTATAGTCTAAAAGCCTCACCCTAGACTCACTGGCTCAATTCTGTGAGCAGACAGGAGTCTGAAACTGAATGGATCAAGTGTGATGTCACAGGCATCACCATCCTTGACACAAACTCATTCATGTCACCTCCCCCAGACCAGACATTATCACAATGGTAGCCTGCCAACATCTAGAGGATCAGTTAATATTTTGAATTACATTTTTCTTGTCATATTTCACAATACCACTACACCACAAAGCTGTCATTTTTCACAGTAATACAAGCTTCTGCATGTATAGCTATTTATTTGCAGCCTTATTCACATGATTATTTTATATGAAAATGTCAGTATCTGGATCAAATGGATGAAAGATTTTTTATTTAAGTAATTGCTTTTAGTCCATTGTCCCCATAACCATTTAGCACCTACCTCTTATTGAATCATTTGTTTCTCCAACCGTCGATATCCTAGGACATTGTAAGAGTGAGATAAGAGACTGGGATTGCATCTGTCCTTCATCAGGAGTTGTCATATTTTTGTTTGCAATGATAGTTCAAGCTTCTGTACATCTGCTATTCCAGCTAGAGTACTCGGGGTGGAGGTTTCTCCAACCTGTTATATGCAGGATTCCTCCCAAACCCTGCAACATGATAGGTAAGCTGATGAAGGCCTCACTTCCATGTGAATGGGCCACCTTTGTTGAAGGTTGTGCATCAGGGCTGGCAACTCGGCACATAAAAATCCACTGCCAATCATTAGCAGACCGGAGTTCCGCTGTGCTAACCGGATATTATTTTAAAAGCACTTGACATGATCCTCAATCCTTGCCTTTGGTGGTTGAGACAACATGCATTACTGCTAACTGGATATCATTTTATTAGCACTTGACATCAAACTCAATCCTTGCCTTTGGTGGTTGACACAACATGCATTACTGATAACTGGATATCATTTTATTATCCCACAGTTCTGAAAGGGTTGAAGATTTTGATTAATCTTTTTTTCCCCTTGGACTTTTCCTGCATTTAATCATCTCTGACAAGGTCAAAGAGAGTATTTTCTTAAGTTGCTCTCAGAACTGCTGTATGAAATGTTTGTCTTTAATATTCAATGGCAATTACTTTTTATCTCTACTAATTTTGATTGCCTTGGTGTTTGAACATGAAGGATCACTACACAGGGATTACTATGTTTTGATTGCGGTACATGGGTACATTTAACCAACAACTACCAAATGACTCATCATAAGGGGTGGGTTCATGTTCCTTTATCAGCAGTCAAAGAACAGAAGTAAAAAACTTTTTACATGTAATATGGTTAGGGTTTATACTGTTGCCAAAATGGGAATACAACATAATTTTAGTATTGCAGTGATATCTGGCAAACTAGGAATTTTGCACCCCCAGAGATGCTGTATTCCATTTACAGCTGCTATAGGGAGATAAGCCCTCAGTCCTCAGATTCTGTTTCACCAAAACATCACTTTTAGCAGTGACTATAAATTTACAAACTGTGATTCTGAAAATGTGATGATCTAGGGTATATGATTAAATTAGGAGGTTGATGTAAGTTACTTAGAACAGTATGTAGACACTGTTTGCAAGAAATGATACATTGCATCAATATTAGGGACTATGCAGATCTGTCCTATTGGTATTTAGTTTAATGAGAAAAGCAGCCTCAACCAAGATGTTCTAGTCCTACCACGTTATAGGTTCACAGGTTCATACTGGGCTAATGACCAACAGGGTCTTTACAAGCTTAGCTGTGCAACTCAACCCAGCTTTGTCCTAGAGCTCCTTGGATGTCTATATGGTTGGGAGTGTTAGCTTAGGGTTATGTTAGTTGGGTACTAATTTACTTACTGTCGAACTCTGTACATCTGAGACATGGAGGCCAGGCCAGAGGTGAATATGCGATTTCTCATCCACTGATCAAAATTTACTTTGAATAGAGGGTAGAGCTACCTACCAGATCAGACTAGACAAAC
Source organism: Protopterus annectens (assembly GCF_019279795.1). Lineage (NCBI taxonomy): Eukaryota > Metazoa > Chordata > Ceratodontiformes > Protopteridae > Protopterus > Protopterus annectens. Next base: position 1,868,798,434 of record NC_056731.1, on the reverse strand, counting down.
TAAAATACTGTAGTTAAATTCAAACTAAGCACAATACTGACCCACAAAGGTTATGGGCCGCTATAAACAGCATTCTCAAACCAGGTAAATCACCAACTCCTCATCCAAACATAGACACCACCTCTATTAACACAGCCACCAAGTGCAATGAGTTCTTTACCAACTCTATACTAAAGCTGTTAACAGACCCACCCTGCTCTACCCTCACCTTACTATATAACCCATGAAATAATGCCAACTGCTTCACCCTTCAACCTGTATCAACATAATAATTTACTGACACCTAACCAAACTTAAACCCACCAGCCTAGCAGTAGACAAACTACCTTCCAAATTCCTACAAATAGCCACCAAAGCCATTTCCTATTTAATCTCTATAATCATTAACAGATCAGTCTCAAAAGGTGCCATTTCTCTTGAAAATCTCCTACATTATACCAATACACAAAGGGGGCATCTCCACTGCCCTAACAAACTACTGCCCTATAGCTATACTTTCCCCACTGGCTAAAATATTGGAAAAATGTATCCACACCCACATCCTAACACATCTCCTCTCCAACAATCTTCTTGCTGAAACTCAACATGGATTCCACCCCAACCATAGCATTACTACTGCATTTATCCAATTTAGGTAACCTAGTAAATATGCAACGCAATGATGGCTAACAAGTGTCTGCAGTTTTCCTTGACTTATCAAAGGTGTTTGATACAGTCTCCCATACAAGACTTCTAACATCACTCTCAGAATTAAAACTAACTATCCCCACTCTACTATGGTTTCAAGACTACCTCTCCCAATGCCAAGTTGTTTAGTGGAAAAAACTCCCTTTCTCCCTACTTCCTGCAAAACTAGGCGTACCCCAAGGATCAATCCTAGGACCCCCTACTTTTCACTATATTTACAAATAATCTTCACAAAGCCACTGCTCTAGCAAACCTGGTTCAATACGCTGATGTCTCTACCTTAATCTGCTCTGCCTCCACCCTCCAACAACTTCACATCAAGACCCAAGAAGCCTTTATATCCATTGAAATCTGGCTAACAAACTCCCAGGTAATACTAAATCCTAAAAAGACCCAACGTATGCTCTTCCATCCTTCCAAAGCAGCAGTACCTACTCCCCTGTTCTCTATTTCTGCATCAGATAATACCCCTCTCTCCCTCGTCACACAAACCAAATTATTAGGGGTCATTATTGATAATAATATGAAATTTGACAAACACACAGCTCATACAATAACCAAAATCAATAAAAACTAGGTACTCTTAACAGATGTAAAAACGTCCTAACCAATAACAGTAAAGTTACCCTAGCTCGTACCCATCTTCTCTCTACCTTACTGTATGCTTCTCCTGTCCTAATTAATCTAAACAAGAGCAATTTAAACACGCTATCGGTATGCTACAACAAAATAGCAAAATTCGCCACAAACTCCTCCTACCGCACCCACCACTGTCAAGCCCTAAAACAGCTTTCCTGGCCAGAACTCCCTAACACCTTAGGTCTAAACCAACTTCTTCAAGCTCACCAAATACTGTACCAACCTGAAAAAACTCTAGCCTTACAAGACCTGATCACCCTCTACTCCGATAACTGAGAACTTAGATCCACTGACAAGGCTCTAATTGCAATCTCTAAAAGCCATTACAGCTCTGGAGACTCCCTGTATTCTAGCAACATTGTCAAGACTTGTAACTCCCTACCACTACAAATCAGGGTACAACCTAACCATCTTCAAAAAACAGCTTATTTCCCACGTAAATAACTACTGGACATGCAACTGCCTAGCACCTGGCTGACACATTCTAACACCTTTTCCCTACCCACTATCCAACCTCTTCGTTAAAACTCCCAATAATGCACTATATATTATCACACATTACTTAACAACTCACTGCCACCTACTCCCACTGTGTCCTATCTGTACTCACTAACTCTCCTCTAGACCAAGTTCAAAAGCATTCCCTTAGAATGCCAATGAACCCCATATGAATTTGTCTATATTCTCCTCCTTTCTTAGTTTTTCCTTTCTTGTCTTATCTTCAGAACATCTTCAAGATTATCTCGACTAAAATCCACAAAATGAAGCAGCTTTTCAGGCAAAACAATAAAGCCCTGAGCAGGGCAAGCTTAGAAAATTGAGAAAAAACCCACAGACGGCTCAGCACACTTCAGTTCACTTTATTCCACAGAAACACAGCATATTAATGCTCCACCATACATTTTTGTTTTAAAAATAACTTCCTCGGACGTGGGCTGTTCAAACTGCTAGTGCTTTTATACCATTCACTTAATTACATCGATTAGGTTAATGAATTAATTGAAAGGTTAATTTAGTTTAAAACCAAAACCTTTTCTTGTTGCATCTCTCTGTGTTGCCACAATTAAAACACATTTAATGTTACAATGTTTGATGAATAAATATGTATGAATAAAAATATGTTTTAAATAAAAATCCTTAAAACACTTGACTACAAAGAATAAATTATGAAGTTCATAGGTTCATAGGGTCATACTAGGCTATCTGCCCTAGGGCATTTATAAGCCTAGCCAGAGTGTGTTTGACTTTCGCCACCCATTTTAAATTAATTTTGCTATGCCCTTTTTCAAGGTTAGTATACTGTGCCTCTGTCTAACAGTGACACAGAAGTGATACCCGGGGTAAACCTACAATCTCCCATCCACTCATCAAGATTCCTCTTGAAGAGAGTCAATGAGGGACTCTGCCTAACCTGGACTGGGATTTTATTCCAGAGTGAAGGGAGCCTCTGGGTTATGAATCTGTCCCTCCAGCATGTCCTATTTATTTCAGTGCTGAGGTTCAAGTCTCTCGAGCATGTAGCTCGATGGGATTTGGATTTTCTGAGGTGCAGCATGTCCATTAATTCTGGGTTGGACATGGCTTTATACGTCAGGCACAGATCGCCTCTGAGAAGGTGGTATGCCACTGAGTAGAGCTGGAGTTTCTTTAACCGGGAAGCATATGGCATCTGTTTGAGCCCTTTGATCCTCTTGGTGAGGTACTTTTGGGGTCTTTCCAGTTGCTGCAGGTGTCTGGTAAGGTACATCTCAAAAGGGGCATTGTTCTCAATTATGGGCCTGATGAGGGATGAGTAAAGAGGCACGATGACCTCCCCTGATCTAGATGTGAATCCCTTCATGATTAGGTGGGCTATATAAAATGTTTTTCTAACCACTTTGGCCACGTGATTGTCAAATGAGAGATTGCTATCAACTTGGGTCCCCAGGTCCCTAATTACTTCTTCTGTACTTAATGGATTACCACCTATGTGGTAATTTGTGGGCACTTTGTTTTTGCCAAAGGGGATGACTATACACTTTTTGGCGTTTAGCTTGAGGCCATGGCTGTGGCACCAGTTGTCTGTTTCTATGAGGCCCTTTTGGAGGATGCTTGTGTCGGCTGGAGAGTCGATTATGGCACCCAGTTTGCAGTCATCTGCGAACTTGGTCAGCCACAGTCCTTCCATATTGGCCTGTACCTCCGAGAAATATATGCTGAACAAAAGAAGTCCCAGGACTGAGCCTTGTTGGATGCCACTTGGAACTGGTTTGGAGCCTGATATGGCTCCAGCAATTCTAACCATGTGGGTTCTGTCCTTGAGCCAGTTTGCAACCCATCTAGTGACATAGGGGTTTATATTTAAGCTGGTGAGCTTATCTATAATGCCCGAGTGGGGTATTGTATCAAAGGCTTTTGCGAGGTCCAGGTAGGCTGTGTGGACCACCTTCCCCTCATCAATGGCCTTGGTGACTGTTTCAAAGAAATCAACCAGGTTTAAGAGGCAGGATCTGCCCTTAACAAAGCCGAACTGGGTAGGATCCAGTGTCTGTAGGTCCCCAATATCTTTATTTATGAGGTCCATGATGATCCTTTCCATAGCTTTGCAGACCAAGCTAGTCAGGCTTATGGGGCGATAGTTTCCAGGATCCGTTGAGGCACCATCTTTGTGGAGAGGGACCACTGTTGCTGTACACCACTTTTTGGGTACATATCCTGTAGTAAGGTTGAGTTAAAATACTATTAGAAACACATTTAGTAGGACTCAATGGTTAAAATTACCAACTTGAATATTTGCTTTAAATGAACTTAATCCTCCATTTAGTGGATAAATCGTTAAATTACATCTATTATAAAAACTGCATTGTAAGCCAAAGGCAAATTGTATAGCCTCACTCAGTTAAAAGAATGTTAAAAACAGGAAAATATAAGGGAAAAATAAGTTCAATACCTTTGGTAAATTAGTGTAACACTTGTGTTCATAACATATTACAAACCCAACTTTTTAATAAAAATACAAATACAAAAAAGCTTAAAGACCAACTGTAACTATTGGAAAACATGGGTAAAAACATGATAAAATTCACAAAGTGCAAAAGCATATCACGGTTTTGCTGCTCTCAGTTTTAATAATGGGGCTATGGAGATATGTTCATTGAGACCCTGTGGCTTATTGGCCTCCAAACATATCTGCCATCATAATTCTCTGTACTCCAAACATTCCTCCCATAAACCCCTCTGCCACTCTTTTCAACCCTTTCTATCACAAAAATGTATAGTGTGCATTTTCACAGCTTTGTTTGTGTCTGTACAATGCATTAGTCTGTTTGTTTGTTTCTAGGTCATACATGTGTTCGTATACTCTTCTCCTGAGCTTGCGTTCTGTCTTCCCTATATAGAATGCTTCACAGATTTGACATTTTGCTAAATATACAAGCCCAAAGGAGTCACAATTATTAAAATCCTTGCCTTCCAGGGTGATTCCCCTGCTTTCCAAATACACACTTTCTGCATTGCTAATGTATGCACACTGTTGACAATGTCCACATTTAAACGTTCCCTTCCTTTTTCTCTGTCTCTGAACTTCTTGGTTTGTACCATTTTCCAATAAAAGTTTTAAGTTACTTGAATTCTTATAAACTACTCTTAGCTTTTCATTCTTTAGTTTCTCTAAGTCAGTAAATGCCAAAAATGTATTCCATCCCGTATTTATAGTTTGTCTTACCATTTTGCACAAGCATTATACTCCAAGATGAGTGCTGCCAAAATTGTCATTTGCCTTTTTTACTGGGCCTACAGTATCAAATACTGGTAATCCGAACACATGTATGACCTAGAAACAAACAAACAGACTAATGCATTGTACAGACACAAACAGAGGGGGTTTATGGGAGGAATGTTTGGAGTACAGAGAATTATGGTGGCAGATAAGTTTGGAGGCCAATAAGCCACCGGGTTTCAATGGACATATCTCCATAGCCCCATTATTAAAACTGAGAGCAGCAAAACTGTGATATGCATTTGCACTTTATGTGAATTTTATCATGTTTTTACCCATGTTTTCCAATAGTTACAGATGGTCTTTAAGCTTTTTTTATATTTTTATTTTTATTAAAAAGTTCAATTTGTAATATGTTATGAACACAAGTGTTACACAAATTTACCAAAGGTATTGAACTTATTTTCCTGTTTTTAACATTCTTTTAACTGACAGAGGCTATACAATTTGCCTTTGGCTTACAATGCAGTTTTTATAATACCTGTAATTTAATGATTTATCCACTAGATGGAGGATTAAGTTAATTTAAAGCAAATATTCAAGTTGGTAATTTTAACCATTGTGTCCTACTAAATGTGTTTCCAATAGTATTTTAACTTTATAATTTATTCTTTGTAGTAAAGTGTTTTAAGGATTTTTATTTAAAACATATTTTTATTTCTACATATTTATTCGCCAAACATTGTAACATTAAATGTGTTTTAATTGTGGCAACACAGAGAGATGCAATAAGAAAAGGTTTTGGTTTTAAAATAAATTAACCTTTCAATTAATTCATTAACCTAATCAATGTAATTAAGTGAATGGTATAAAAGCACTAGTAGTTTGAACAGCCCACGTCTGAGGAAGTGATTTTTAAAACGAAAACGTATGGTGGAGCGTTAATGTGCTGTGTTTCTGTGGAATAAAGTGAACTGAAGTGTGTTGAGCCATCCGTGGGTTTTTTCACAATTTTCTAAGCTTGTCCTGCTCAGGGCTTTATTGTTTTGCCTGAAAAGCTGCTTTATTTTGTGGATTACAAGTTTTATTTGGAAGTTGCTCTGAATTTTGTTTTGTATTATCTCTACTAAACATACTGTATGAACAGCCATCATATGTTACTACCTGCTATTCTTTTAATTGTATGTCTAAATATCTATGCTTATGTAAATATCTTATGCAATCATATGTTATTGTCTGCTATATTTTATAACTGTATATGTAATGCTCATGTAAATATAGTATATATATATATATGTTAGCAATTGTTCTGGAGAATTTCACCCTGGTTCTCCCCTGAAAATGGACAGCTCTGTCCAGTTGGACCTCCCCGGTAAACATATGTAAAACACATAAATAAATAAATAAATGGGTCTGTTCTGGTCAGGATAAAACAGACGAACATTTGTGGGTTCTGTTCAAGCAGCTTTATTACACATAAACACATCAGAAATGAGGCTTTGTAACTTAAACTTAAATAAACGTATAAACAGACTGACTACCACACTCATACATGTTAACACTCTGGCTGTTCTCTCAAAATGGCAGTGCTGCCTGCACATGCTCAGTATTTATATGCACGTGCTACATCTGGAAATGCTTCTTAAAGGTACATACACACGCTCTGATCTACACTTTCCATATTATATGATTTATTTTCAGTTTTTGCATACATTTTCTGTGAATATACATTGAACTTGTTCATAGGTTCAAGTTGTGTGCTAGGCTAATGGCCCTGGAGCCTTTACAAGCCTAGCCCATAGGATTACCCTGGCATCGTGCCACCTGACCTTAGTTCCCAGGGCCTCTGTCGAGTAGAGCCACTGGAGTGATCCTGGGGTTAATTTTCTATTTCCCATCCACTTATCAAAATTTATTTTGAAGAGGGCCAGTGAGTTGCACTGTTCAACATGTATGAGAAGTCTATTCCATATCATGGGCAGTCTCTGGGTTATGAACCTGTCCCTCCAGCATGTTTTGTTGATTGTAGTAATGAGGTTGAGGTCTCTGGAGTGTGTGGTGTGGAGGGATTGGGATTTCTTTAGATGTAGCATTTCTAACAGAGCTGGGTCAGTCACGGCTTTGTAAGTCAAGCAGAGATCACCTCTAAGTAGGCAATATGAGACAGAGAATAGTTGGAGATTTTTGAGTCTGTCCATATAGGACAAGTGTTTAAGGCCTAGAATCCTCTTTGTGAGGTATGTTTGTGGCCTCTCCCAGTTGTTGCAGCTGTTTAATGAGGTACAATGATTGGCCTAATGAGGGAAGAGTAGAGGGAGACAATGACCTCTTTCTTCCTGGATGCAAAACCCTTAATAAAGAGATGTGCCACATAGAAGGACTTTCTGACCACATTGGCAATGTGGTGGTCAAAAGAGAGGTTGCTGTCAACCTGTGTTCCCAGATCTCTTATAACGTCTTCTGTGTTCTGTGGACTACCATTGATGTGGTAATTCATGGGAACCGGGTTTTTCCCAAAGGGTATGATGACACATTTTTTTGGCATTGAGCTTAAGGCCATGGTTCTGACACCAGTCATCGGTCTCAGTGAGGCCTTTCTGAAGGATTTCAACATCACTTGGGGAGTTAATAAATAGCTTCCAACTTGCAATCGTGTCCGAACTTTGTCAGCCAGAGACTCTTCATGTTGGCCTGGATGTCAGAGACGTAGATACAAAACAGGAAAGGACCCAGGTCCAAACCCTGTGGGATTCCACTTGTGACTGGTCAGCAGTCTGACTTAGAGTCAGCTACTTTCACACTATGGGTTCTATCTGTGAGACAGTTTGCAATCCACCTAGTGATATAGGGGTTGATGCCTAGCTTAGTGAGTTTTTCTATGATTCTTGAGTGGGGAATTGTATCAAAGGCCTTGGTCAGAACAAGGTAGGCTGTATGAACCACCTTGATTTCCTCCACAGCTCTGGTGACGGACTCAAAGTCGACCAGGTTGAGCAGGCATGATCTACCCTTCACAAAACCAAACTGTGTGGGATCCAGAGTTTGGAGAGTCCCTATATCCTTGTTTATTAGGTCCATGATGATGCATTCCATAGCTTTGCATATCAGACTTGTCAGGCTAATGGGGCGATAGTTCCCGGGGTCTGTAGTCACTCATCCTTTGTGGAAAGGGATGACTGTAGCAGTGCGCCATTCTGTAGGAACAAAGCCTGAGGTGAGGCTGTGATTGAACATAGCACACAGGTGAGGTGCCAGTTCACTCTGTAGTTCATGTAGAACACAGCTAGTGTTATTGTCAGGTCCCATAAGAAGCTGTTTTAACCTATGCAGCAGTAATACTGGGTGCCTGGCAATCTACTGGTATTGTGATTGGTCCTTGGGGGGGAGGGGTAAAGTTGGCACTGAATCTGTCGGCCAGTATATTGGCAATATCTGCTGGCTTGGTACAGGAGGTACCATTGTACAGTAGCCCAGAGCAAATCAGGGTATTGCCATGGAGATTCTTTACATAGCTATAGAAGACCTTGTGGTTGTCTTGACTATTTGCAGCAATTCTATTTTCATAGCTAGCTTTAGAGGATTTGATAAGGGATCTCAACTTTTTATTGAGGCTGATAAGGGAGTTTTTCCGGTCTTGGGACTTCACCTTATTCCATATCAGTTTCCTCCTTCTGTTGTAGAGTTTGTTTATGGCAGAGGACCACCAGATTGGCTACTTTTTTTTGGAGAAGAGTGTCTTGGTTCTATTGGGTATGACAAGATCCATGCATTTGTGTACGTGTTCATACAATGCATTGGTGTATGATTCAGCGGTCATGCAACTATTCTCCATTTGCATGGGTGCAGTGAAGTGAGCCACCTCTATTTTTAGGAGCCCTAAGTTAGCTTTGGAGAAGTTTTTCATGGTGATTACCTTTGCGGGGGGGGGGGGGGTGAATTTCCAAGGTGATTAGTTTGTGGTCAGATCTAATCAGGGAGGAGGTGACTATTGGTGTAGAGCAATGGTCATCCATGTTAGTAATGACCACGTCAAGGATGTTGATATTTCTAGTGGGGGTAAGAACAAGCTGTTCCAGGGCATTGGAATTAATGAATTCCAGGAAGCATTAGGCAAATGCATTGGTACATGAGTAGCTTTCCCAGTTAATGGAGAGGTAGTTGAATTCACCCAGTATAGCAGTTTTAGGTGGACCCTAATATTCTCCAAGGTGCTTAGGAACGTGGAGTGTGAGTCCTGGGACATGGTTGGGGACCTATATCAGGCTACAACCTGAATTTCTGTCTTACACAATGTTAGCTGCACCTGAAGTATCTCTGATGTGTTATGTTGGGCTACCAGTCTGGAGGTGTGCACATCCTTTATGAATATGGAAACACCACCACCTTTGGAGCTTTGATCCAAGTTCTGGGGCAGAAAGGTGTGGAATGAGTTATAGCCTGGTAGTGCAGGGTTGCTTTCTGCTGCCTTGAACCAGGTCTCTGTTACAGCACAAATGTCGAAGTTCTCCATTTTAAGGAGTGCTTCAAGCGAGTGCATTTTGAGATTTAGACTTCTAGCGTTGAGCAGCATGACCCTCAGATTGCATTTGTTTGTAGCTGTTATGGTGGTAATTTGTTCTTTGGAACACCACCTAAAAAAGGCACTATAGGGGTGGAAAGATCCTTGGGCAGTATCCAGAAGCCCAGGGGTGACAGATGCAGGCCATCTCTGGCAAAGCATCGAGGTCTGTCAATCATGTCATCCCAGGCAGACAGATTCTGGATCCCCTTAGAATGACACCAGGAACTTAGCCAATTGTGGAAATCAGTCATTTTCTGCTTGTACTGTGGTATCATTCTGGGTGATGGTAGAATGCTGCTCAGGGCTGGGGTCATACCCCCCTGGGCTACAAATTCCTAGAGCTCCTCCATGTCTCTTTTCATGTAGTCCAGGGAGATACATCTCAGGTCATTCACACCCACATGTACAATGACAGAGTCATATATGTACTTGTTGTTGAGGGACCTGAGTGCGTGCATTATGTGATGGATCCTGGCATCTGACAGGCAGCTGACTGTTACTTTCTCCTTATTCAACCTTGTGAGTGTGACATCAGTGTGCCTCACTATCGAGTCACCTATGACTAGTATGTTGGGCATGCTGTTTTGCATTAGGGGCTTTGGTTGAATGGCACACTGTTTAGGAGAGTTATAGGTCTCGTGATTAGTGTTTTGTTGTGGTAGTCAAGTGCGTTTCTACCTTGGAGGTCTCTGCTGTTTGGGTAGATTTTTATTGAGAGCCTCCCCAAAGGTGGGTGTGTGGTTTGTGTTTTTATGTGAAGGCAGTGCTGGTGTGTGTTCAGGAGGGCTATGTGTTTCATGTGGTGTGGTGCAAGTGCTGACCTTCTCCTCTTGACCAGTTATTCCAGTCTTGGCTGGAGAGTGCGTGGCTTCCAATTTGGATATATAAGTGCATCTCTCGCAAGTCTGAGTGTTGGAGGTAAGATGAGAGGGTTGTCTGTGTACATGAAGCAGTTGCTACATTGCCTCAGGTTGCCCAAGTTCACCAGGTTAATAGGAGAAAGCACAGGGAACTGACCTTTAGAAATGTCTGGGGGGGGGGTGGCTAAGATGTAGACTGGTTGGCAGCATCTTTTCTCAGCTCTGCACTCAAAAGATATTTCTGACAGGAAATTTTAAAAACTAGATATTGTAGACAAACCTATTTTGCTGAATTACTTCTACTAGAAATCTACATTGCAAAAATTTTGGCTTTAATCATTATTTTTCCTGTCAAAAAACAAGAAGGAAGGTATCTGAATCTACTGGAAATGACCTTTTCTAAGAATACCACACAGGACCAGACGATGAGAAAGGAGATACAGTCTTTATTAAGTGCTATACAAGACTTATCAGTGAAATTTGACAAAATGAATACCAAACTGGACACTTCTGAAGAGAGATCTACAAAACAAATACAGCAACTACAAGAAATAATGACGCAACAGAAGTCTCAAATAGCTGACATAGAGAGATCCTTAAATGATACTGAGGGCAGACTCTCAGAACAAGATCTTCAGCTAAATTTTTTATCACAACAAAATACTTCATTACAAAATAAAATAGAGGATCTAGAGAACAGGTCCAGATGAAATAACCTTCGCATCTATGGGCTACCAGAGAAAACAGAGGGAGATAAAATGGTGACTTTCCTTACTACCTGGTTACCAGAAGTTTTAAAATTGCCTGAAGCTCTTTCGTATGGAATTGAAAGAGCCTATAGATCCTTAAGAGCTGCTTCATCAACCATCAAATCAAAAAATCACCCGAGATCAATAATAGTAAAGTTTTTTTCATCACAGGACAAGGAACTTATTTTAAAGACAGCGTGGTCAACTTCTCCAGTTAAATACAAAGACAACATAATCAGATTTGATAATGATTATTCTGCTGGAGTTATAACTGCAAGAAAAGAATGTCTCCCTCTGATAAAGGAATTGAAAAAAAGGCAACTTAAAGTGCACCTGCTGTTCCCTGCAAGAATAAAAATATTTTTTACTGAAGGTCCTAAAACTTTTGACACTCTACAAGCAACAGTCTCTTATCTTTCAGCTAATAAAACCTTGGATAAAGTGGAAGAAATGGATTGGAGCTCCTTGGGGGTAATGAGACATGCAGAAAAAAATGAATGGAGCACTGCTGACAAGAAACAGAAGAAACTCAGACACATGAAAAGGGCAAACATTATTGTTTTCTATTTGCTCTGTAAGGTAAAAAATTTCTTCTTTAAAAGCATTCATGCTTTACATATGTGTTAGTCTTTGAAGCAATATAAATACAGGATAAACAGGACATTTTATAACTAAACGAAACAACCCTAAAGAAGCAAGGTAACAACTGTTTGGCTTGTATATCTGCCCTTAATGTTAAGAAAACTAATAGCAGTTTAATGAGCCTGTGTTCAGTTTAAAAAGCTCTAAAAGCTTCACGTACTTTGTTTTTGGCTTCCTGCCATGGCCACTAGCTGGGAACTCTTATTTTACCATCCCTAGAGTGGAGGTTCTTCAGTTAGAATCCACTAGTGTGTTAAATCCTCTACAAATGTACGAACGGCACAAAACGAAAATAAACAGTCTGAGTGATGTCAACACTGAAACAAGGCAGTATGGGTGTGGTTTAAGCTCTTAAGCTACTTAAAGTAACAAACACACTATTTATGAGATGGCAAAGTGCTTTTACAGTTTAACAAATATTAAAAGTACACTGAAGTACCTAACAAATTTAGAAGGTATCAACACATGCATGATGTTTTATTATATTGTAACATTTGTTATTCATTTTGAATTGTACACATAAACAGCACACATGGCTTAAAAAGAAGTATATCACTTGGAAGAAACTGTAGGAACAGTTAACATATACAGACTTTACTACAATCTTTTCTGATAACATCACCCAAGTAAATTACTATAATTTAACTTAATAACAGTAAGACAATTATGGTTCATGAATGTAACTATTTGTTATTAGGCATTTTTAAAGGTAAAAAGGAGCTGCTGTTTAATTATTAAGATACTCTGCAAATATTAAATTGGTCGAGTAGCACAGTCATTAAGCAGTAATGAGCAAGAAAAAATCTCACAGATTTGCTTATGATATTGTTATATATATATATACATAGAAAAGAACGGCTGAATTATAAGTATGCTTTTATTAAAGGCAAGTTATACTAATATTGAACATCCTCACTGAAAATGAATGGTTGTGTAGAGAGACAGTAACTCCCATTATATGACCAAGGCTAAAGAGATTGCCTTGTATGTCTAAATTGATTAGCCTTGAATCTTAGATTACAAATAGACATGCAATGCACTTTTACTTATGATACTGAATATATATTATATATCATCACAAATGCTAAAGCCATTGTCAGCTATATCTCATATTAATCACTTTTATAGTATCTACATATGTCATGTTTTTTAAAATATGACAAGTATTAAAATATGAATTGAATAGCATGGGCATTTACTAATATATTGCTGTTGGTACATGATATGCATATAAATAACATGTCTAATTTTTGTCTATGAAAGTAAATACCAGGCTATATGCATTTGTTAATTATGAAAGAAGAGCTTGCTATCTATTCTTTTTAATATCCTATAGGTATGTACTTGTTAGAGACACACATGCTGCAAAGCTGCTGGTTATTCCTTATTCATTAGTATATTTCTGACTGCAATGATATAAATATATGGCATGGAACACTTGAGTTGAGAATATGTCTCTATATCGGGCATGTTCTCAGTTTGAATGTTCTATATTATCTATAATATGATACTGAGTACCCTCACTAAATTCAAAGAACATACAATAGAAATAAATATTTATTAAAAAAATGGAGAAAAGAAGGATGAAGAGAAAAAAGAAGGAAAATGGTCGGTGGTCATATAAGGTTATCCTTTCCCGTGTATGTAGAAGGGTTGGGTCGGTGGTCATATAAGGTTATCCTTTCCCGTGTATGTAGAAGGGTTGGGTCGGCGGTCATATAAGGTTATCCTTTCCTGTGTATGTACAACAGTTGGGTCGGCAGTCATATAAGGTTATCCTTTCCCGTGTATGTAGAAGGGTTGGGTCGGAGGTCATATAAGGTTATCCTTTCCCGTGTATGTAGAAGGGTTGGGTCAGAGGTCATACAAGGTTATCCTTTCCCGTGTATGTAGAAGGGTTGGGTCGGAGGTCATATAAGGTTATCCTTTCCCGTGTATGTAGAAGGGTTGGGTCGGTGGTCATATAAGGTTATCCTTTCCCGGTTATGTAGAAGGGTTGGGTTGGTGCTCATATAAGGTTATCCTTTCCTGTGTAGGTAGAAGGGTTGGGTCGGTAGTCATATAAGGTTATCCTTTCCCGTGTATGTAGAAGGGTTGGGTCGGTGGTCATATAAGGTTATCATTTCCTGTGTATGTAGAAGGGTTGGGTCGGTGGTCATATAAGGTTATCCTTTCCCGTGTATGTAGAAGGGTTGGGTCGGTGGTCATATAAGGTTATCCTTCCCTGTGTATGTAGAAGGGTTGGGTCGGAGGTAATATAAGGTTATCCTTTCCCGTATATGTAGAAGGGTTGGGTCAGTGGTCATATAAGGTTATCCTTTCCCGTGTATGTAGAAGGGTTGGGTCGGTGGTCATATAAGGTTATCCTTCCCCGTGTATGTAGAAGGGTTGGGTCGGTGGTCATATAAGGTTATCCTTTCCCGTGTATGTAGAAGGGTTGGGTCGGTGGTCATATAAGGTTAGCCTTTCCCGTGTATGTAGAAGGGTTGACAGTAATAAGTACCAAACAACTGTGTTATAGCATGTTTAAAGTTTACTTTGCTTGTTATATTTTCCAACCTTACAGTTATAACACTGTAGATAAATCCTGTAATATAATAAGGATTATGAGTTGCTATTTGACATATGACATATGTGGCACACTAGCGGTGAAATATGCCAGCGGCACTAATAATATATAGGAACTGCCTGGAAATATAGTCTTAAACTGTATAATACCAATGCTAAAAACAAATTAGTAACATTCATGCCATTAAAATATGATTTTTTGAATTAAATGAAAACTATAAGATTACTGATAAATGACAATAAAAGTGAAATATATTCATTGTTACGGACACTTCATGATTTAATTAAGTTGTAGTATAGTTAACTAATGCATATAATGCTTAAATTTTTTTTTATATAGACCATTACAAATGTTTGATACCTATGAATGCCACTCACACTATAATGGAGATAAACAGCAAGCATATTACTTTTAAGATGCGTAACCGTTATTGCTATACAAAAGATATATTAAAACAAGAGATTTTTCTTTACAATTTAAACAAAGCCAAATAGTTAAGTATTAAATCTAGGTATAGTTGTGTTGCCTTAGTGTTTTATAAAATATTAAAAATAGATATAGACTGTATTTAAGTAATCTGTACATACAAATACATGTATACTTAAAAGATATATAAGATACTTTTCATTATAAAACTACCATGTGGCAGGGCTGGGGGAAGATGCTGAAATGCAGATCTAGAGGGATCACTTGAATGGTTAGATCATTCAAGGATGAGATGTTTTTTCTCATGGAGGGGTTTGGTGGTTGTTTGTCTTATAATGTTTTCAGTTATGATCTTCTAATGTACTTTTATTGGGTGTCTATAATCTATTGTAATACTGTTGGAAGAAGAAAGAACAAGTCATTCTCTTCATGTACACACATCTAAACATTGTTACGAGTATATAAATATGGATAAAAGCAAAGCTAATATAAATCCAATTGCAAAATGTATATCTATTAATGTAAATGGTTTAAATAATAGCTGCAAAAGGGAAAGACTTTACAGATATTTAAAGCTATGTGAAGCACAACTAGTATTTTTACAGGAAACCCACCTTACACAGGAAGAAATGAATAAAATAAATAATAAAAATTATACAGTACTAGTAAGTTCCATCTATAATCAAAAGCGAAGGGGAATAGCAATTTTGTGGAAAAACATTACTTTAATGCCTAAAATTATAAACCTGTTTCATGACAACTCAGGAATGTTTTGTCTAGTGACAATATCTATCAATGAAATGGTATATACATTAGTGAATATTTATTGGATACCAGGACTAGGAGTTAGAGTGGCCAAACAACACTTAGATGGCATTGTACAATATGCCAAAGGCAATTTAATCGTAGCTGGAGATTTCAATTGCATTATAAAAGAAACTGACACAAATACTAAAACTACACATAAGAGATCACCTTTAACAAAGCTGTTATCTGAGTTTGTTGAAAATTTTAATATAGTTGACATAAATGAG
This sequence comes from Protopterus annectens, assembly GCF_019279795.1. Lineage (NCBI taxonomy): Eukaryota > Metazoa > Chordata > Ceratodontiformes > Protopteridae > Protopterus > Protopterus annectens. The sequence goes on along the minus strand of NC_056731.1, from coordinate 1,868,782,570 downwards.
TATGCTGTCTCAGATTCACTATTCTTTACCCATTTTTCCCATAGACATAATACATACTCTAGAATAGATAGAGTGTACATAACAAAAGATTTAACCATTAAATTAAATAAAGTCAAGACAATTTCATGTCCATTTTCAGACCATAACACCATAATGTTTGAGACAGACTTGTGTTTCAAGAGAAGGATATCAGTAACAAGAATACCATCCTACATAATAAATCTCAAAGATTTTAAGGAATTTTATATTAAAGAGACACAAGCATTCTTAGATATGAATCTTACGAAAGATGTATCTGAAATAAATATATGGAATGCACTGAAGGCATACCTATATGGAAGAGTGGTGGGATGGTATAAAAATAAACAAAAACAGTGGAATAAGGAATTAATGGAATTACAGTCAAAAGTGGATAATTTAAAGCTTAATATTCAAAATGGAAACACCAACTTAATAAAAGAACTGGAAGATACTAATAAAAATACTCAGAGATGCTACACCACAAAACAATGATCAACTTAGAAAAAAATTAAAATATGTTACTATTCAATGAACCCTAAAACCAACAAAAAATAGCAAATAGGACTAAAAAGATGATTAAAACAAATCAAATCAAGGAAATACATAATATAGAAACCAAAAAGAAAGTGTCTGATTTAGAAGGAATACTAGAAGCATTTAGGCTATTCTTTCATAAACTTAATAATCAAAATGAGAAAATAGAAGCACATTCAGTATTGAAAGCTTTTCTTAAAAACAATGTTAAAGTTAGGTTATTAGAGGAGCAGGTACAACTAATAGATAACAATAATAAAATCAACGATATCTTGTTCCTTGACCCGTAAACAGTTCCACACCAACACCTTTAAAAACACTTCTTTATTCAGATAAAATTCAGTGGTTAAGCGCTTTCATCTAATTATAATAGACTTCATCAGAACAATTCTAAAACAGTAATCCATTGCTTAAATACTTTTTTTAAAAAACGTCATTTTTTTATATAATCAACATTTAAAGTGCCAGTGTGCTGATTCAAATAAAACCATCCTAATGCCTCCATTAACCTCCTAAGCTAGTTACATAAATACTGTTCTCATATAAAAATATGCTAATGCTGATACTATATCATTATGTTAAACCTTGTGTTCAAACTTCACCTTTTAATACCAGTTTTGCGTATAATTTTTAAAAATGCATTTGTTGTAAATGTTGGTTTAATAAGTATTGATGCATTAATTCCTCCAAAAATGGAAATTTGTTCACTACATTTTTTCTAACATTGGCTTAATAGATATATGGTCGTTGAGCCCTGGGGGGGTGGCGGCATTTAGCCTAATTTGCCATCTAGTCTCTAATTCTGCAAGTTTCATTTTTATACATCCACCCCTTGGATTCTCTTTGGCCATCTCCAGTATACCAAAATGAAATTCATTACATCCGTTAGGACTTTTTGACTGGGCAATATGCCTCCATAAAGCATTCCTAGTGTCTTCTTTTTTAATGTTGTAATAGTGGTCGTATATTCTTTGTCGGAGACACCTATCGGTCTTCCCAATGTAATAGCATGGACACTTCGTACAATAGGCAAGATACACTATATGTTTTGTCCTACAATTACCCTTTTTGAAGTTAATATTTGTGTGGTATGTATCTTCTAGCGTAATACTATTCTTCTTGGTGATATACCTGCATTGGTTGCAGGTGCCACAACTGGTAGTACCACGAAGGACACCTGCATCCCCATCAGTTCCAAATTTCCTTTCTACCTCACTTTTCAAATTAACTCCATTCCTACCCACGAACTTCGGTGTACTTCCTATTATACCCACTAATTTTTTGTCCGTCTTAAAAATACTCCAGTTTTTGGTAATAATATCCTTTACATGTTTATTCCATTGGGAGTATTGTACTATGCAGGCTCTACTATAATCCACCCTTTCGACATCCTTTGCGTTCCCTTTGTTAATGTTTGCTTGCTCTCTAAGGGGTCCAGTTCCTAGAAGGGGGATGTACTTATTACCCCATTCTTTTTTAACATATTCAGTTACATCCGAGACTAACCACCTCGGGTACCCCCTCTGCAGGAACATGTCAGATATTTTTGTCAATTCCTCTAAAAAGTCAGCAAAGTCAGAAGTCATCCGAGCTGCTCTTATACATTGACCCCTAATTACACTTCTTTTTTGGCTAAAGGGGTGGCAACTCGAAAAATGTAAGTAGCTATTGCTAAAAGTTTCCTTCCTATGTATGTTTGTTTTAATTTTATTTTTTACTACTTCTATCTGAGTATCCAAATATGTGATTTTATTTACATCTACATTAAATGTAAATTTTAGCCAACTACTCCTTGTATTTAAATATTCCTTAAATTTTTCCAATTGAATGGGGGTACCAGTCCAAATCATAAACACATCGTCAAGAAACCGGTAATAACATGCCATGTAGTTGTACCAGTTAGTACTTAAGATGTGTTCTTCCTCCCAATCATTTAAGTAGAGGTTTGCATAGATCGGTGCGCAAGCCGCTCCCATTGCAGTACCCCTACTTTGTACATAATACTCCCCTTCAAATAAAATAAAATTGTGTTTTAAAACTAATTCCATAAATTCCACAGTTAACACTTTCCTATCAGAAGTAAGATAGTTGGCCTTATTCAACTGGGATTCCAACCTAAAAAGTCCATCGTCATGGGGTATGCTGGAGAATAAATCTACCACGTCAATGGTGACTAACATACATCCAGGAGATCCAAGGGGAGGATGTATAAAAATGAAACTTGCAGAATTAGAGACTAGATGGCAAATTAGGCTAAATGCCGCCACCCCCCCAGGGCTCAACGACCATATATCTATTAAGCCAATGTTAGAAAAAATATAGTGAACCAATTTCCATTTGTGGAGGAATTAATGCATCAATACTTATTAAACCAACATTTACAACAAATGCATTTTTAAAAATTAGACGCAAAACTGGCATTAAGAGTAGAAGTTTGAACACAAGGTTTAACACAATGATATAGTATCAGCATTAGCACATTTTTATATGAGACAGTATTTATGTAACTAGCTTAGGAGGTTAATGGAGGCATTAGGATGGTTTTATTTGAATTAGCACACTGGCACTTTAAATGTTGATTATATAAAAAATGACGTTTTTTAAAAAAAGTATTTAAGCAATGGATTACTGTTTTAGAATTGTTCTGATGAAGTCTATTATAATTAGATGAAAGCGCTTAACCACTGAATTTTATCTGAATAAAGAAGTGTTTTTAAAGGTGTTGGTGTGGAACTGTTTACGGGTCAAGGAACAAGATATCGTTGATTTTATTATTGTTGAACTGTTCCTTAGTGTTACGAGTTATTTAATAGATAACAATGACAGAACTTAAAGCTGAAGTAAATAAGCTAAAATTAAACAAAGCTCCAGGTATAGATAATATCACACCAGAAATGTTTAAATTACTATCTAATGAGGCTTTACTGTTGTTATTGAATGTCTTTACATCAGTTAAAATGGTAAAGACATCCCTCCTTCTTGGAAGTACACATTAATATCACCAAATCTGAAACAAAGTAAAGATTCCAGTGAATGTTCATCATACAGACCCATTTCACTTCTTAATATAGATTATGCAAGCAAAAAAACACACGTGCAGTCCCAGCACAGGAAAAAGCAGAAGCAGTTATAAAATCCAATGCATTTATTGTAGATAAAAACAGAGATGAGCGCTTTCGCGTATTAATACGCTTCTTCAGATCACAAAATAAGAAAAATCAGCCTTATTTAAATATAACCAATTTAACCAATTAATTCAAACCCTCCAATGAGCATTTTACACCAGGTTAACCCCTTGTTAAACAAACTTCAGAGACATTACTCACTCACAAACAACAAAAAGAAAGTTTATGCATATAGTTCAAAACATGTAAAATCCTAAATGAGAATATAATAATAAAAACTCCTTACTCAAACATTATATATATATATATATAGATAAATACAAATATAAATAACAACTATAAAATACAGATATGATATAGTTAATATACTAACCTATGTATAAAACTTAATTTTATGTATAATAATAAAATAAAATACAACTACATATATCGAACACAAATTCTTCAGATAAATATACAAATAAATATGAGTGAAGTTCGCAATCCAACTTCAGTGGGTATGGCACTAATAACCATAAGGTTGTATCCTCACCTACGGGACTTTAGTACTGAGCGTAATGAAACATACGTGTTAAGACCTGGTGGGTAATGGGCTCTTAGTTTAAAAACCCACTCTAGTTCTTTTTGTTCCAAATAACTCATGTAATCTCCTCTTCTCTGTCTCTGAGGTATTATTTGGTGTACCCTAAACTCAAAGCCGTGATCATTATAAGCGGAAACATGCTTAGCTAATGCATTTAGTGGATTATTATTCCTAATATCGTAAATGTGGTTATAGATTCTCTGTTTAAAACTCCTTTTGGTCATGCCTACATAAAATGCAGGACATGTATGGCACTTTGCTAGGTATACAAGTCCTGATGTATTACAGTTTGCATAGAATCTAGGACTAAAGGAGAAATCCAAATCTGGATGTATAAAATCTTGTTCTCTCGATATATAACCACAATAATTACAGTTTTTACAAGGATAAGTCCCTTTTTCTTCTGATGTTTCAATATCCAATAGATTAGCGTCACCATAACCAGTAACATGGTCTATACATAATATTCTTTTCAAGTTTTTATTATTCCTGTAGATGAATCCAGGAGTGAGACCTATTATGTCTGCTGTCTTTCCATCTAAAGTTAGGATACCCCAATGTTTAGCTATGATTTTTTTAATCGCTAAGCTATCATTTGTATAAGTGGTAACAAACATAACCCTGTCGGAGAACGTTTTAATATTATTATGGCCTAACTTCCTAATAATTAGATTATTGGGGTTTATATCATTCATACCTGATCCTTTTCCCTGTATCTCAAGTTTAACCTGTTTTATTAACTTAGTATCATAACCACTCTGGATGAAAATCACCTCCAACCTTTCTAATTCAATGGCCAAGTCTACAGGATCTTTACAAAGCCTATAGAGCCTTTGGAACTGACACTTCACTATTCCCTTAAATATATGGCGGGGGTGCATGCTATCATATCTTAGTATAGTGTTCTTCCAACAGGCCTTTCTGTGGAGAGAAGATGATAACCTACCATCTCGAATACTGAGATTCACATCAAGAAAACTCACATTTTCATGAGAAGTTTCAACAGTGAATCTCAGAAAGTTTGTGGTGGTTTCTAAATATTCCACAAACAGAAGAAAATCCTGTAGGCTATTCTTTCATAAACTTAATAATCAAAATGAGAAAATAGAAGCACATTCAGTATTGAAAGCTTTTCTTAAAAACAATGTTAACGTTAGGTTATTAGAGGAGCAGGCACAACTAATAGATAACAATGACAGAACTTAAAGCTGAAGTAAATAAGCTAAAATTAAACAAAGCTCCAGGTATAGATAATATCACACCAGAAATGTTTAAATTACTATCTAATGAGGCTTTACTGTTGTTATTGAATGTCTTTACATCAGTTAAAATGGTAAAGACATCCCTCCTTCTTGGAAGTACACATTAATATCACCAAATCTGAAACAAAGTAAAGATTCCAGTGAATGTTCATCATACAGACCCATTTCACTTCTTAATATAGATTATGCAAGCAAAAAAACACACGTGCAGTCCCAGCACAGGAAAAAGCAGAAGCAGTTATAAAATCCAATGCATTTATTGTAGATAAAAACAGAGATGAGCGCTTTCGCGTATTAATACGCTTCTTCAGATCACAAAATAAGAAAAATCAGCCTTATTTAAATATAACCAATTTAACCAATTAATTCAAACCCTCCAATGAGCATTTTACACCAGGTTAACCCCTTGTTAAACAAACTTCAGAGACATTACTCACTCACAAACAACAAAAAGAAAGTTTATGCATATAGTTCAAAACATGTAAAATCCTAAATGAGAATATAATAATAAAAACTCCTTACTCAAGCATTATATATATATAGATAAATACAAATATAAATAACAACTATAAAATACAGATATGATATAGTTAATATACTAACTTATGTATAAAACTTAATTTTATATATATTAATAGAAAATACAATGACATATATCGAACACAAATTCTTCAGATAAATATACAAATAAATATGAGTGAAGTTCACAATCCAACTTCAGTGGGTATGGCACTAATAACCATAAGGTTGTATCCTCACCTACGGGACTTTAATACTGCGCGTAATGAAACATATGTGTTAAGACCTGGTGGGTAATGGGCTCTTAGTTTAAAAACCCACTCTAGTTCTTTTTGTTCCAAATAACTCATGTAATCTCCCCTTCTCTGTCTCTGAGGTATTATTTGGAGTACCCTAAACTCAAAGCCGTGATCATTATAAATGGAAACATGCTTAGCTAATGCGTTTAGTGGATTATTATTCCTAATATCGTAAATATGGTTATAGATTCTCTGTTTGAAACTCCTTTTGGTCATGCCTACATAGAATGCAGGACATGTATGACACTTTGCTAGGTATACAAGTCCTGATGTATTACAGTCTGCATAGAATCTAGGACTAAAGGAGAAATCCAAATTTGGATGTATAAAATCTTGTTCTCTCGATATATAACCACAATAATTACAGTTTTTACAAGGATAAGTCCCTTTTCCTTCTGATGTTTCAATATCCAATAGATTAGCGTCACCATAACCAGTAACATGGTCTATACATAGTATTCTTTTCAAATTTTTATTATTCCTGTAGATGAATCCAGGAGTGAGACCTATTATGTCTGCTGTCTTTCCATCTAAAGTTAGGATACCCCAATGTTTAGCTATGGTTTTTTTAATCGCTAAGCTATCATTTGTATAAGTGGTAACAAACATAACCCTGTCGGAGAACGTTTTAATATTATTATGGCCTAACTTCCTAATAATTAGATTATTGGGGTTTATATCATTCATACCTGATCCTTTTCCCTGTATCTCAAGTTTAACCTGTTTTATTAACTTAGTATCATAACCACTCTGGATGAAAATCACCTCCAACCTTTCTAATTCAATGGCCAAGTCTACAGGATCTTTACAAAGCCTATAGAGCCATTGGAACTGACACTTCACTATTCCCTTAAATATATGGCGGGGGTGCATGCTATCATATCTTAGTATAGTGTTCTTCCAACAGGCCTTTCTGTGGAGAAGATGATAACCTACCATCTAATACTGAGATTCACATCAAGAAAACTCACATTTTCATGAGAAGTTTCAACAGTGAATCTCAGAAAGTTTGTGGTGGTTTCTAAATATTCCACAAACAGAAGAAAATCCTGTAGGCTATTCTTTCATAAACTTAATAATCAAAATGAGAAAATAGAAGCACATTCAGTATTGAAAGCTTTTCTTAAAAACAATGTTAACGTTAGGTTATTAGAGGAGCAGGCACAACTAATAGATAACAATGACAGAACTTAAAGCTGAAGTAAATAAGCTAAAATTAAACAAAGCTCCAGGTATAGATAATATCACACCAGAAATGTTTAAATTACTATCTAATGAGGCTTTACTGTTGTTATTGAATGTCTTTACATCAGTTAAAATGGTAAAGACATCCCTCCTTCTTGGAAGTACACATTAATATCACCAAATCTGAAACAAAGTAAAGATTCCAGTGAATGTTCATCATACAGACCCATTTCACTTCTTAATATAGATTATGCAAGCAAAAAAACACATGTGCAGTCCCAACACAGGAAAAGTCAGAAGCAGCTATAAAAACCAATGTATTTATTGTAGATAAAAACAGAGATGAGCGCTTTCGCGTATTAATACGCTTCTTCAGATCACAAAAACAAGATAAATGAGCCTTATTTAAATGTAGCTAATTTGTCCAATTAATTCAAACCCTCCAATGAACATTTCACTTCAGATTAACCCCTTGTTAAACAAACTTCAGAGACATTACTCACTCACAAACAACAAGAAGAATTTATGCATATAGTTCAAAACATGTAAAATCCTAAATGACAATATAATAATAAAAACTCCTTCCTCAAGCATTATATATATAATAAATACAAATATAAATAACAACTATAAAATACAGATATAATATAGTTAATATACTAACCTATGTATAAAACTTAATTTTATGTATATTAATAAAATAAAATACAACTACATATATCGAACACAAATTCTTCAGATAAATATACAAAAAGAAGTTCATAAGCCAACTTCAGTGGGTATGGCACTAATAACCATAAGATTGTATCCTCACCTACGGGACTTTAGTACTGAGCGTAATGAAACATACGTGTTAAGACCTGGTGGGTAATGGGCTCTTAGTTTAAAAACCCACTCTAGTTCTTTTTGTTCCAAATAACTCATGTAATCTCCCCTTCTCTGTCTCTGAGGTATTATTTGGAGTACCCTAAACTCAAAGCCGTGATCATTATAAATGGAAACATGCTTAGCTAATGCGTTTAGTGGATTATTATTCCTAATATCGTAAATATGGTTATAGATTCTCTGTTTGAAACTCCTTTTGGTCATGCCTACATAGAATGCAGGACATGTATGACACTTTGCTAGGTATACAAGTCCTGATGTATTACAGTCTGCATAGAATCTAGGACTAAAGGAGAAATCCAAATTTGGATGTATAAAATCTTGTTCTCTCGATATATAACCACAATAATTACAGTTTTTACAAGGATAAGTCCCTTTTTCTTCTGATGTTTCAATATCCAATAGATTAGCGTCACCATAACCAGTAACATGGTCTATACATAGTATTCTTTTCAAATTTTTATTATTCCTGTAGATGAATCCAGGAGTGAGACCTATTATGTCTGCTGTCTTTCCATCTAAAGTTAGGATACCCCAATGTTTAGCTATGATTTTTTTAATCGCTAAGCTATCATTTGTATAAGTGGTAACAAACATAACCCTGTCGGAGAACGTTTTAATATTATTATGGCCTAACTTCCTAATAATTAGATTATTGGGGTTTATATCATTCATACCTGATCCTTTTCCCTGTATCTCAAGTTTAACCTGTTTTATTAACTTAGTATCATAACCCCTCTGGATGAAAATCACCTCCAACCTTTCTAATTCAATGGCCAAGTCTACAGGATCTTTACAAAGCCTATAGAGCCTTTGGAACTGACACTTCACTATTCCCTTAAATATATGGCGGGGGTGCATGCTATCATATCTTAGTATAGTGTTCTTCCAACAGGCCTTTCTGTGGAGAGAAGATAACCTACCATCTCGAATACTGAGATTCACATCAAGAAAACTCACATTTTCATGAGAAGTTTCAACAGTGAATCTCAGAAAGTTTAATTGGTTTCTAAATATTCCACAAACAGAAGAAAATCCTGTAGGCTATTCTTTCATAAACTTAATAATCAAAATGAGAAAATAGAAGCACATACAGTATTGAAAGCTTTTCTTAAAAACAATGTTAAAGTTAGGTTATTAGAGGAGCAGGCACAACTAATAGATAACAATGACAGAACTTAAAGCCGAAGTAAATAAGCTAAAATTAAACAAAGCTCCAGGTATAGATAATATCACACCAGAAATGTTTAAATTACTATCTAATGAGGCTTTGCTGTTGTTATTGAATGTCTTTACATCAGTTAAAATGGTAAACACATCCCTCCTTCTTGGAAGTACACATTAATATCACCAAATCTGAAACAAAGTAAAGATTCCAGTGAATGTTCATCATACAGACCCATTTCACTTCTTAATATAGATTATAACATTTTTATGGCAATACATGCTGCTCGAATAAAACAATTACTACCACTTTTGATAGAGGAGGATCAAACAGGTTTTATAAAAGATAGGAACACTTATGACAACATCAAAGGAATTCTTTCCTTACTTGATTATATAAATGTCACAAAAAACAAAATGAATGTTATTAGTTTAGACATAAATAACGCATTTGATTCAGTGATCTGGGATTATTTATGGTTAGTTTTAGAAGAATATGGCTTCTCAAACAACTTCACCTTGTTAATAAAATCATTATATGAAAAATCATTGGCTTATATAAAACTGGGATCTTGTCTGTCTAAATCTATTAAAATAACAAAGGGCACTAAACAAGGCTGCCCTCTTTCTCCATTATTGTTTGCACTAGTCATTGAACCCTTAGCAAATAATATACGTATGGATAAAAATATTGAAGGAATACAATTAGACAACAGCCTATAGCTTAAAATTCAACTTTTTGCTGATGATATTTTAATTACCTTAAAGAATAATAATAGCTCTTTAAAAGCATTATGGGACTCAATTCAAAACTTTCAAAGCTTTTCGAGTCTTAAATTTAACGAGAACAAAACAAATGTATTGCTTATAAATACTAATAAAAAAGATCTAAATAAAAATACCATAAATATATCCCCACCAATAATACAATTAAATACTTGGGAATTATAATAACTAAAAATCTGGATACTACAATTGAAACAAATTATAAAGAGATCTTAAATAATATTAAAAATCTAATACAAAGATGGAATAAGTTATTCTTTTCAATGGAAGAAAGGCTATATATAATTAAAATGACCATATTTCCAAAAATTTTTTATGTTATACAAGCTTGTTCTTTGCCACCAGCTAAATCGCACCTAAAACAATTAAATGATTTAATGGTAAGATTCCTATGGTATCCAAAAAAAAAGAAACAAGGATAGCTATGAAATATCATCTAGATGATTGGGATATGGGTGGCATAGGTTTACCAGACATAGAAGTATACTTGGCTAAATACAAAATATACATCAAAATAGAAGCTAGTTCATGAGAGAATCTGGTTAAAATCAGGATTTGTAGTAGCAAATAAGTATACCGATTTCATACCAAACAATTTTCTATGGCTGATGAAGGAATATATGATGATACATAAGCATAAAAATATAAGTTCCAAATACATTACTTATACATTAAAAATTTTCCAAAATCTTATTAATAGCAATCCTGATATTAAAGCATGGTCATTTTTATTATATCCAGTAGCATACACACAAGGTAATATAATAACATTTGATATAGAAGTAGTCAACATGCTTAAAGAAAATGGATTAATATATTGGCATCAATTGGTATACTCTAGAAAACTACTGACAACAGACCAATTTAAAAGGAAATTAAATATGGAAAATAGTTCATGGCTACATGTACAAGAATTAAGACAGTATATATTAAGCAAACAAGAAACAATGCAACCATCAATAAGACAGAATGTTTCTAATCTTATAGAACATATAATATTACTAATGAATCAACCCATTACTGGAAAGGGATACTTATCCCCCAGGATTCATGAAGCTTGCGCCAGGTGCAGGCATAGCGTAGGCGGTATAATGCCAAATATGGCCATCAAGCGATTCAGGTACGATCCAATTCCACGTGCACTACCGGCGTATGTCAGAACTGCGCAGCCCTCGGCTTAGGTATGCTAATCACCCCATGCAAAGTGTCGCACCATGCAAATGAAGGCATATAGTGATTCATGAAGTGGTGCAGGCGTAGCGTAAGCCCATGGAAATGTAAACCAAAAAACATGGTTTACATTTTCCCAAACAGAACATCGGAGCTATGGAAGCGGGCCAGACCCATGTATCACAAAGTTAACATATGTCAATGGCGAAATACACAGACAATGGTATAAGAAAAGATGCACAACACCTAAAAAACAACATTTAATATCATGTCCACAGTAACGCACAGCACAACCGCAGGGCATGTGTGCGGAAACTGTAACATAAAGAAATAATATAAAAATGTCATAAAATCGCAATGTAATAGAAATCAAGTTTACACCATAATTCACAATGGTAAGCATGGAACACCACAACCAAGGTGCAAGGGTTGCTTAGGGCCTGCGATAGTGTCCGGCGCAGTAACTATGAATTAGTAGTCAATTCCATGCAAATGAGGCAGATAATACTGAATCGCAAATGTCCCGCCGGATGAAGGTTGTACCATACAGCGCAGTGGTATAACACCGAGGAGTGGCTCAGAGGTGATACATGACATCAGCAGAGGGGTGTGCCACCGTAACAGTAAGCACATTGGAGCAATGCAAATCTGGCCTGTCAGTTGCTAAGCAAAGCTGCAGGACAGGGGTGGGGAGGAAGGTATAGAATCGTTTAGCTGAGAGCACACATGGTGCCCAAAAGCGCATGTGTACGGGGATGAAAACGTGCCCGAAACCCAGTAATCGGATGCACGCGCCGCAAACAATAGCACAAACAGGAAGGTCAGGGGAAGAAAAGAAGGAAATGCTGAAGTAGGGTAATTGGAGTACTAATGAGCAATCAACACCAATCAACTTACGATGGCCAATCGACTGCAGCTGACAAGTCTGCTTGCAGAAACCTGCAAAACAGGATAGGGGAGGCATTGGAATGCAAAGAAAGGAGGGGAGGCATTGGATTGCAAAGATAGGAGACCTGACACAGCAGAGCAAAGCAAACCGACAGTAGGCCGGCAGTAGCACACATAACGCAAGATACGCCAGGTCCAGGAAAGTACAAATGAAAGTAGGCTGCTGGATGCATGCCAGAAAATGGTAGGTGCAACGTGCAGAAATGTAAAGGGAAGGTCAAGAGGTAATCCACGGCAGCCAAATGTAATTCAACACCAAAGGCACCACAATAGTAGTTCTGGTAGTAAAACACATAAGATACCCTGTAGCTAGGATCGTACATACACACCCTATGACATCATCGGTGTTCACAGCACAATAGTATAAAGTGTAAAAGCACCCTACACACACCTGTGTATTCCCAAACACTGCACCATAGGTGTAAACACACGGGGAACTTTTAAAATGTACATGTTGGGAGCTGCCATAGCTGTGATTCATCAGCATGTGTTAGAGACTGACGGTGTTGGGGAGGATGATGTCGACAACCACTGCAGGCCTCGGAGGAGAAGGAAAGTGTTCAGACCAAGGGTAACCTACCAGGGGCTACATGACCTGGAGATAGTAGAGCGTTACAGGGTGGACAGGGACATCTTATAGCAAATAGTGGAGCTGTGCCGGCCACGCCTGAGAACCAGAAACAACAGAGGGGAACCCATTCCAGTGGACAAGAAGGTGTAAGCCTGCGAATACTGGCCACAGGTACCTTTCAAAGGCCAACTGGAGATATAATGGGGATCTCACAGGCATCAGCATCCAGGGTACTACACCAGTTCCTGGATGCCATGTTACCACATGCCAATGAGCAGATATACTTCCCCCGAACTCAGGATGAGTTAGCCAGCAATATGTGCCACTTCCACTGTGTGGCACACTACCTGGAGGTACTGGGTGCGATAGACTGCATGCACATACAAATCAAGTCACTACCCGGTGAGCATGGTAGGCGCTACATAAACCGCAAGGGATTCCACTCCATCAACTGCCAGGTCGTGTGCAATGCCCAGGGCATTATCATGGATGTGTGTGCTGGCAGCCCTGGAAGCTACCATGACTCCCATATCTGGCATGCTTCACAGCTGTATCAGGTATTTGTCAGGGGGGCCATCCCACATGGCCATCTTGTGGGGGTTGCTGGCTATGCACTGGAGCCGTGGATGATGACTCCCATCAGAAATGCACACACAACCATGCAAGAACACCATAATGAGGCACACGCACAAACCAGAATCATCATGTGTTCGGAACGCTGAAATCATGGTTCCGGTGCTTGGATACATCTGGTGGAGCCTTGCAGTACTCTCCAGGCACGTGTGCCCACATCGTCATAGTATGTGCCATGCTACATAATATGATCCTGCGGAAGCAGCTGCAGCAGGGACAAAATGGTGAAGGCCCTCATAGCCCACCGCAATTGCCAAGGCCATTACAGGCACAGAGGGATTCAGACCATGAACACACTGTGCCAGCCCCAGTAGGCAGACGGAGGCATGCCCAATATGCCTACGCCTTGGCAAAGAGGGAATGTATAGCACATACTCTGACAGTGTAGGCCTCTACGGACTGACACCTCTCCACCTGCACACACAGTAAAATGGATGGCACACAAACATGACCACCTGTAAATTGTAATGTATAGGTGGCCCAATGTGCGACTCCTACATAGGCAGCCCTCAAACACTGTACACACAACAGCTAGTGGAACACGGAATGTCAACACCTGAACAGTACATGAGCCTATCAGCATATGGTGGTGCTGTGCCTGTCACATTCCCCGCCAGATATATATATATATATATATATATATATATATATATATAGATATAGATATATATATGTACACATATATGCATATATATAATACAGATAGAAAGGGCAATAGAGTGATATATGTTGATATATATGGATTCAGCGATATCTGCAAATATATATAGATAGGTCAACGACATTCATAACACCTTGGAGGTATAAATAAATAGGATACCGCCAAATATGGAATGTGTAACATACCGACATGCGTAACCACGAGGCTGAAAGACCGATAGAACACAGTACCAGAACAGTACAGCCGCGAGTAATAGTATGATGATATGAAGGGACATTTAGTCACTGCTGCCAGTGTTGCGGTCCACGTAGGTACTGTGTTCAACTGTGTTTGTGAGTGCCGTAGTCTGTGTATGTGTGCGTTGAGGGTGCCATGTGCGTCTCCATGTGACTGTAATGTGTGTGTGTGTCCGCAACATGTGTCTGTTAGTGCCAAGTCAGAGGTAGATCAGTACGGTAGGTGTGGGTATAGCTAGACATAGGCATACAGTTACCACCTGTCCCACAGTAGGAGGGACAGCCCCACCCTGGGCAGGTGTGTCCTGACATAAAACAGTACAAAGGGCAAATGTCCGAGATTTTAGGACATTAATATGTCCCATATATAATGTAATAGTTGTATTTAATAGCTATGCCTGTATGTAAGAAACGTAAATGTTACATGCAATATGATAAGTAGCCAAAGTCCCACAACAATAGGTACGTATTGAGGATAAAAGTATGTGCTAACCTGTGTACTGACCGTGGCTACGTGTTGGCCTGTAAACACCGCTGTGTGTCCCGCAAGTGTCCAACAATGACCATATGAAAAGGTGGCAACCCATGGCAAACAGGTTCTTTTACCAACACAACTGCAATGACTGCAAATATCTGGGACAGAAATACAAGGGATAGCTGTCACTTACACATATCCCTTGATATATCGCTGCAATTCCGGAGGTATATAAGTATCAACCTCACCTGCAGACGATATAGAAACCAATTAACAATGGCCCAATGTACAATCCCGTAACATAAGTCTACTAACTGTTAGCTCTCTAATTAGGGACGGAGCCCACACACATATATATGGAATATGTAGAAATGCAAGCCCCACAAACCTGTATATGCTACGTACACCCACCGACATCCCCCACACTAGAAACTAAAGCAATACAGACTGTAATAGCAGCACAAACATCCAGTCAGTCAATTACATCTGCAGAGCCCTCAACATACCGTGTGAGAGACACAATTAAAGGTGTCAGGCAAAATTGCAGGCGTTGTATAATGGAACAAACAGCCATGTTACAGGTTTTGTTCGCAATAGTCCGTTATCAGACATTGGGATGACAGGCACACCCACATGTTGAACCACATTTCCTAACCAAAGAAAGGAGGGGGGTTTTGGATTGCAAAGATAGGAGACCTGACACAGCAGAGCAAACCCACAGTGGGCCCCAGTAGCAAAATAACGCAAGCCAGGTCCAGGAAAGTACAAATGAAAGGGCTGGATGCATGCCAGAAAATGGTAAACGTGCAGAAATGAAAAGGGGAAGGTCAAGAGGTAATCCACGGCGGGCCAAATGTAATTCAACACCAAAGGCACCACAATAGTAGTTCTGGTAGTAAAACACATAAGATCCCCTGTAGGGATCGTAAAACACACCCTATGACATCATCGGTTTCACAGCACAATAGTATAAAGTGTAAAGCACCCTACACACACCTGTGTATTCCCAAACACTGCACCATGGGGAAAACACAGGGAACTTTTAAAATGTACATGTTGGGAGCTGCCATAGCTGTGATTCATCAGCATGTGTTAGAGACTGACGGTTTGGGAGGATGATGCGACAACCACTGCAGGCCTCGGAGGAGAAGGAAAGTGTTCAGACCAAGGGTAACCTACCAGGGGCTACATGACCTGGAGATAGAGGTTACAGGGTGGACAGGGACATCTTACAGCAAATAGTGGAGCTGTCCCGCCACGCCTGAAAACCCAAAAAAAAGAGGGAACCCACCCCAGTGGACAAAAAGGGTTTAAGCCTGGGAATACTGGCCACACGTACGTTTCAAAGGCCAACTGCAGGTATAGTGGCGGTCTCACAGGCATCGGCATCCAGGGTACTACACCAGTTCCTGGATGCCATGTTACCACATGCCAATGAGCAGATATATTTCCCCGAACTCAGGAGGATTTGGGCCAGCAATATGTGCCACTTCCACTGTGGGCAAAATACCTGGAGGTAGGGGCGATAGACTGCCCGGACATACAAATCAAGTCACCCCCCGCTGAGCATGGTAGGCGCTACATAAACGGCAAGGGATTCGACTCCATCAACTGCCAGGTCGGGGCAATGCCCAGGGCATTATCATGGATGTGGGGCTGGCAGCCCTGGAAGCTACCATGACTCCCATATCTGGCATGCCTCACAGCTGTATCAGGTATTTGTCAGGGGACATCCCACATGGCCATCTTGGGGGGGGCTGGCTATGCACTGGAGCCGTGGATAATGACTCCCATCAGAAATGCATTACACACCATGCAAGAACACCATAATGAGGCACACGCACAAACCAGAATCATGTGTTGGATGCTGAAATCACGGTTCTGGTGCATGGATACATCTGGTGGAGCCTTGCAGTACTCTCCAGGCACGTGTGCCCACATCGTCATAGTATGTGCCATGCTACATAATATGATCCTGCGGAAGCAGCTGCAGCAGGGACAAAATGGTGAAGGCCCTCATAGCCCACCGCACAGGGGGATTCAGACCATGAACACACTGTGCCAGCCCCAGTAGGCAGACGGAGGCATGCCCAATATGCCTACGCCTTGGCAAAGAGGGAACGTATAGCACATACTCTGACAGTGTAGGCCCCAACGGACTGACACCTCTCCACCTGTACACACAGTAAAATGGATGGCACACAAACATGACCACCTGTAAATTGTAATGTATAGGTGTCCCTATGTGTGACTCCTACATAGGCAGCCCTCAAACATTGTAAACACAACAGCCAGTGGAACAGGAATGCCAACACCTGAACAGTACATGAGCCTACAGCATATGGTGGTGCTGTGCCTGTCACATTCCCCAGATATATATATATATATATATATATATATATAAAAAGATATAATATATATATTAAAATTTTGCATATATATAAATACAGATAGAAAGGGCAATAGAGTGATATATGTTGATATATGGATTCAGCGATATCTGCAAATATATATAGATAGGTCAACGACATTCATAACACCTTGGAGGTACAAATAAATAGGATCCCCCAACCCATGGAATGTGTAACATACCGACGCGTAACCACGAGGCTGAAAGACCGAAGAACACAGTACCAGAACAGTACACCCAGTAATAGTATGATGATATGAAGGGACTTTTTCACTGCTGCCAGTTTTGGGGTCCACGAGGTACTGTGTTCAACTGTGTTTGGGGAGTGCCGTAGTCTGTGTTGGGGTTGAGGGTGCCAGGGCCTCCATGTGACTGTAATGTGTGTGTTTTTCCGCAACATGTGTCTGTTAGTGCCAAGTCAGAGGTAGATCAGTAGGTAGGTGGGGGTATAGCTAGAAAAGGCATACAGTTACCACCTGTCCCACAGTAGGGGGGACACCCCCACCCTGGGCAGGTGTGTCCTGACATAAAACAGTACAAAGGGCAAATGTCCGAGATTTTAGGACATTAATATGTCCCATATATAATGAAAAGTTGTATTTAATAGTTATGCCTGTATGTAAGAAACGTAAATGTTACATGCAATATGATAAGTAGCCAAAGTCCCACAACAATAGGTATTTATTGAGGATAAAAGTATGTGCTAACCTGTGTACTGACCGTGGCTACGTGTTGGCCTGTAAACACCGCTGTGTGTCCCGCAAGTGTCCAACAATGACCATATGAAAAGGTGGCAACCCATGGCAAACAGGTTCTTTTACCAACACAACTGCAATGACTGCAAATATCTGGGACAGAAATAAAAGGGATAGCTGTCCCCACATACCCCTTTGATATATCGCTGCAAGGAGGTATAAAGTATCAACCTCACCTGCGATAAAAGAAACCAATTAACAATGGCCCAATGTACAACCCCGAAAACATAAGTCTACTAACTGTTAGCTCTCTAATTAGGGAAGCCCACACACATATTTTGGAATATGTAGAAATGCAAGCCCCACAAACCTTATATGCTACACACCCACCGACATCCCCCACACTAGAAACTAAAGCAATACAGACTGTAATAGCAGCACAAACATCCAGTCAGTCAATTACATCTGCAGAGCCCTCAACATACCGTGTGAGAGACACAATTAAAGGTGTCAGGCAAAATTGCAGGCGTTGTATAATGGAACAAACAGCCATGTTACAGGTTTTGTTCGCAATAGTCCGTTATCAGACATTGGGATGACAGGCACACCCACATGTTGAACCACATACTCTAGCTGTCACACACAATCCACGGGGGACATGAATCCAAAGTATACTTGTCTCCATGCATAGTAGTTGCAATTACACATAATAAAACACAATACAGGCTGTCTCCCCAAAGGTAGGGCAAATAGGCAACGCCCAAGTGGAGAATTCAATTATACCCCACTGTTGCCGCGTAATTGGCGAATGGAGTAGCTGCACAGCTGATAGGCAAGTAATTAGTCACTCAGGAACACCAATTGGCGGGATGAAACCACATGTTACAGGTATCGACGTATATAAGGATGACTTGCCAGACATTCAAACCGTATGCTCATAAATACCAGTTGAAACACGGAGAGATAGAGCGAAATAAGATAACAAGGTATGTAGAACCCCGATATGTAAGGTTATGTATAGCATGATCTGTATTAATTAGTTTTACTGTTTTAAGCCTGGTTTGCATTAATTAAACGTGTCCGCAATGCATGGGGAAAAGGTATTTATGTAGTGATTCTTGCTGAGCATACAAAGTTTTAAAAAGGCCCAGCAGTGGGCGACACGGTACACATCCCAGACCCCACAAGGAATCCTACATGGGGGCTTTAAACGGAACAATTTCATACAACCCACCATCAGTGGTAGGGTATGCCCAAACCCGTGCCATAACAGGGGATAGTATATGTTGATATACTGTCACAGCATGCATGTGTATGGGCATATAACATCAATGACATATCTAAGGTGGTCCTGCTGTGCAAGTATGCTTTGCATTATGGGATACTATGTGAAATATGTGTAATGGTATTGTAGGTAGATATGACAGATATTCTACACAGCATAACAGGCATATCATGCATACCAAAGGTACCCCTATTGGCATGTACAATAACAGGATACATATGGCTTGAAATGGGACATTGTAATAGCATGATAGCTAAACTAACTGGAAGGGCTACCAAGTAACCATGCACAAAGGACATGTAATAGCTTCACAGGTGCATAGTGAGGTACTATGCAGTCTGGCAAGTCCATTTTAAGCACAACTACAGTGTTCACCCCAGTGGCCCCTTTTAGGGTAGTGTCCTGTGAACAGCAGAGCCATTTTCACCTGCACCTCTGCACAGTACAGCCACTGCAGTGATCCCAGGCCTACATGTGTCTCCCAACCCCCAAAGGGGAGGTATCACATGAACAGTGCTACTGAGTGTCCCTTGATGTACATAGGACTCATGTTCCAAAGCATGGTGAGTGTCCGGTTTGGGAATGAAACCCCTCAAGCACATCCCACTCATTGTGGTGTGTGTGCACATATCCATGAGCATGTTGCTCACAGTGGCCTCTGCTTATGTCGCGTATGAGGAGTATATCCATTAATAATGTTGTGGAAATGGGCCCTGTCTGATCAGCAGAGGTCACCCCTGAGTATGTAGTATGCAAATGTGTACAGATGCGGTGTCCGTGGGCCCCCTTTAAACTGTGGAGCTCAGTAAATGTCAGGGGTGTTAATGTTGAGGCATGTAAAGCTGTAGCTGTTGTGTAAGGTACACCCTAAATGGGGTGGTGTACCCTTGAATGTGTGTAAAAGTCTTGAGTTCAGAGGTAGAATGGGTGCCTATGTACCAGCTACACACCCAGTACAGATAAGTGTGGCCAGAAAGGATACCAGCCACAGTGGCACACGGTAACCACAGGAGTGGGTGCGAATTGTGTACTGCAAACATGTACAATGTGATATGTAGGGGGACTACCCCCCTGTGATAGTCAGTGGGTGAATGGTGTAATGCAAAGGTGATTTTCATGCACCTTGTGTCATGCAGCTTGAGCCATGATAGTCATATCATTCTGTCACAGTGACACCCATATGGATGGAGTCAGTATCAGCTGGTGGAGCAATCATGGTGCTTTGCATGCAGGGGTTGTAAAGCTAGGCAGGAAAGTCCCCTGTGCTAGCCTGTCCCGCAGGGAAGCATATACTGAACATGAGGGCCCTATGACTGAGGACTGGGGTATGCCAAATGTAACTGACAGGGTAGGTACTATGGTATGCTGGCCTCACTGTGTGTCCTGTCCATGAGCCACATTGCATAACATCCTGAGACAAGGGTGATGTGCAGGTGGATGTGTATTTTTCAATACCAGAATGGGAATGGTGCTGAAAGGCAATGAGAGGACAATGTAGGATGTGTGGACTGACCATCAGCAACTGCCCTGGTAACTGTATGAAAGGAGTCCCCCAAAGGGGGATGCTCTGGCCCTAACAACCCCAAACCCCGGGTGGAAAAGGAGGGGAGCCCAACAATGTCTCTGTGAATGACGCCCTGATGATGTGCCCCATAGCCATGCAGAACAGTCCAGTCGGGTGTGTAGGACTATAGTCCCACTCGCATTGTGGTGCCACCTTGTGTGTGTGATAAATTCTGCTGTGTGCCATTCAGGGGCTACAATGTATAAAACAAGGCTATTACTGAATATGGTGGCCTAGTGGGGAGACATGTCATTCAGAGGTTTGTGGACATCACAGCCTGGGAAGTTGGAAGGTGACATGGGACCAGTGTCCCAGGACATATAGAGTGCAGGTTAGTACTGTGCAGGTGTGACCACAGGGACACCACAATGTTCCTGTATGGATTGTGGCCCTGTAGTGAGTGAGAGGGTGTAATGTTAGCATTGAATCCATCCTCCAGCATGTTGCCATCATCACCTGGGTCTGTAATGTTCCTGAGTGATTGTTGTATGTGACAGCAGATGTGGGTGTTGCCATAAACTACTGACATACCACCATAATGCCTGGTGGTACACCCCGGGAAGGGCCAGTAATGTTTACGTAGCTAGTCTTGGAGTATGTGATGAAGGATCCTGTGGCCCTACCAAGGCTGACCAGTGAGCTACCCCACCCATGGGAATGTACACCACTGTGCAACAGCCTACACCTGTTGTTGTACATCATATGTCCATGGAACATGACCACCAGAGTGGAGTCTGTTATCTGGTGTGTACCATCATGGCTCTGTGTGGAATAGCATGATCCATGCAGTTTGTGTACATGCTAATGAAGTGCACTGGGGTATGTTTCAGCATTTGTATGTGCATCGTCCATCTGCACGGGTGTCATTATGTTAACAACCGCTGTCAGAAAACGTCTGTAGTAGGTGTTGTAGTACTCATGTACTGTGTATGCTGTGATGAGTGTGGTGCCGGGATGTGGCTAACAAGGTTGATTAGCATATGTTCAGAATCCACCAATGAGGGATAACCCCAGGTGTGTAACACCAGTCACATGGTGGTAGTGTTCATGTAAAGGGTTTAAATTTTTGGTCTTGGAGGTGGTGTGTATGGGTTGATCCAGCAGAGTGGAGGTTATGACTCATGGATGTGTCGGTACATGAGTGGCTATCCCAGTTAAATGTGGGGTAGTGTCAGTCACACATCAGTAGTAGCTGTCTGAGCCCCACTGTCCAATATACCAACAAATGAGGTATGTTAACTGTGGGGTATGATGTTGAATCTGTAGCTTGTTACAATGTGTACAGCGGTCCTGGACACAGTTAGTTGCACGGGAGCACCTCTGATGCATTGTGCTAAGAAACCCAGCCAGGATGTGTGCACAACATAGTGGGATATGGGAACCCCTCAGCTGTGGCTGTGCCGGTGCAGCTATGTGCCTCACAGCTATGGTCCGTCTACAAACTGTCATTGCGGGTGTGCTCCGCAGAGCCTAGAGGCAGGTCCCAGTCACTGCAGAGATTTTGGGAGTGGTGCATTATAAGGTGTGCCTTGCCTCGTCACAGAGGAAGATGCAAGCATTTAACATGCCCCCTCCCCAGTTCCCATTCTGCTGGTGACGTTATTGGAAACTGTGCAAGACAGGCAGTAAAGAAGCAAGAGCCTTACATGTGAGCTGTACTCCCAGGGCTAACAGGTGCATGTCATCTGTGCCACAGCATTGTGTTTGACCAGGTCAGTCAAAGCGGACAGATACCAGATGCCTGTGGAATGAAAATAGGAGCATAGGCAGCTGTTGAAATGACATAGTCGGTTGTTGTACAGTGGCATCGTGTCCGGACGAATGCATAATGCTCCCAGGGCTTGGCCCACCCCCCAGGGCTATAAGACTGGTGAGCTATTGCATGTCCCTGCACAGTAGTCTGTGAAGTGGCATCCAGGGCAGTCACACTAACATGGAGAATGACAGAAATTGTACCTGGTGAGGTGGGGCAGGGGTGCATAGGTTATGTTGCAGAACCAGTTACCCGACAGCAAGATGAAAAACTATCACCTTGTGTAGCCTGCTGTGTGGAACTGCAGTGTGACCCCCTACAGAGTCAGCTATGACTGGTGTGTTGTGAATGTTAAAACCCCCCTATTGGCTGTATGTGATGGGCACACATGAGTCTGTGGGCTATAAGTTGGTGGTTGTTTTCCATGAGGGGGGCTACCTCTGGTGCCTACACAGAGTATGGGGGAACTGCACGTTGTCCTGTAGGTGTGGCCGTGGGGGAGATCATGTGAGACTATGTGATGGGTGGGGTTTTGGAATGTTACACATCCACATGACTGTGGGCAGTCAGGGTTGGTGACAGCATTACCCCAGCCATAGCTTCAACCTCCTGTCCCCAAAATGAGGAACATTAGCCCTCATAATGTGCATGAATGGGAAAAAACGTGGAACACTTACTACTAGCTTACTACCAGCTTCAACTAGGAAGAGCATATGATGGCTAAAATAGGCCGGTTTTACGTAAAAAAAAGATATTCTAATAAATTTAAATATGATTCCCATCTATTTAGCCATGGCTAGCGGGTTAAACAATTTACAACAATGAATGTGTGACAGACCCTTTCAATGGGGAAACCCTTTGAGGAACATGCATTTTAAACCCCAAATGGGGCCCGCCTCGTAATGAGGTACACTTGAGATGCCCCCAGCACGGCTGCAGAAGTGCATCCCCACAGGCTGTATTTCATGTTGGGAGGTTTGAATGTGTACATGAGACAATTGCTCTATTGCCACATACAATATCCATCATATAGACAGGCAGTAGCACGGGTCGTGACAGTTGGACATGCCTGTATATACAACCATGTCCCACAGGATATGGGGGTGTACAACAGCTGTTGTACCATAAGCAAGCTGGGAAGTGTAGGACAGCCAGTGTACCTGTGGGAAATGGTGGGGAATGGGTGCTATATTAATCAGTCCATGACATGCTCACAAGTTCTGAACAAGTCCCTAGCATGACCATACAATACAGATAGGGTGTTGGATAATATCAACCCACAAGTGGTGATGACAGTTATTATGGGTGGCACCTCACTATAACCCTGCTGAGTATGGTGTGCATGTCCATGAACCATTATCACTGTAGATGTTAGCAGTACAGATGTACAAGACAGCACGGATGTTTGATTACAAATACCTTTGTATGTCATAGGAGTGTTCCACCAGTGGCCTGTTGACAGACTCACAACTACAAAAGGTGCAAGAGTGACATGTGCATATCACACCAGTGCCAGCTACAGTAGAACAGGTTTAATGTGTTGTACTCCCCTCCCACTGTAGCCCATACCCCACAGACAAATGTTAGACATCTGTGTATGTAAGGCTGTGAATGGCCATGACCTATGAGTATAGCTTTTCAGTTTTGGAACAACATACAGAATGGGCTGTGTGGGTGAGGTGTGTGACATATGTGCACAGTCTGATGGATGATACCAGCATTGTCACCGCTAGGTGAACACCCCCACCCATTAACTACTACCTAGGCTGTGGTCAACATTATGGACACTGTGTAAGGGATGGTCCCAGTGCACCCCTGACTTGGTGACGTCTCCAGGCCCCTTAGGTAGTCATATGAGGTACCCATGTCGTCAGGGTGCCATCCATGAGCACGGAGATCATTGGACAGGCATATACAGCACTGTGGTGACCAATATTGGATCACATACCCCCTTTTAAAGGGGGTAAGGGCCCTGCTGGATGGGCCCAGCCTTCACAACCCCACCTCCACTATGCAGCATGCTGTCTACCTTGCAAAAACATTTGCTACACCATGATGATGGACATGCTACATGACCATAACCTGATCTGTAAGACATATGTCATGGACAGCCACCGTCCTAATACTAGGATCGCCACAGGCTGGACAGACCCCTGTGCCATATAGGGACATACCCCACCATACCATGCAACCCTGTCCATCAAAGCTGCACATGTCATCCCAGTCATACATGGTGTGAGGGCCCGCAGGAATGTACTATCAACTGACTGGATCAGTAATGTGGCACTGATGCACCTTGCGGTGGCATAATGGCTGTCTGTTACAGTTTGGGAAACCCCCCACATGCTATGGTTGATAACCATCCCTGCGACATCTGACTAGCCATTGTCCCATGTCTATCACATGTGCAAACAGGCGATCCGGGCAGGATGTTGAACAGTTGTACAGTGCTGTGTAGATGTATATGGCAAAACACATGCATGTACAGGTGTCCATGATGTGTGCATTGTCACTGCTCAAGTCCATTACGGCTGTGTCTGTGTTGATATGTGACATATAAAAGCATAAAGGTCAACAGCATTACCGGGGGACACATCCAGGCATGTGCAGATAGGTAAGAACACAAGTGCAGGCAAATAGACATGCCCACAGCAAGACAGCATTCACATGGCGTATGACCACTGTAATGAGGGGACACACATATATGGTGATGATATCCAATGCATAATGGTGTGACTGTGTGACACAAACATGTCAGTCATGTCAGTGTCATGATGCTTTGCAAAGATAACTGTGCAGATGTAGTAGATGTCATAGAAATGTATGTGCAGCAGTATCTCAAAATCTCTGAAACTGTGACCTGTCACCATCATTATGTCTTACAGATAATGCCCCTACACGCCTTTCCCGCATACAGCCGCCAGGAGGATGATGTCCTCATCCCACAGCTCCATGAAACTATGACTTGTTGTTCAGCCATGTGCCACAGCATGCCCAGCAGCGGGGTGACCTGTGGCAGGATCACGCAGGAGGGTGAACGTGGGTGGCCATAACCGCACCTACCAGCAGGTGGGAGACACTGCATGGACTTGATACGAAAGCAAAACAGCGTGCCACTGCAATTGCCAGGGGAAAAAGGTGGAACAGGTGGTGGGCCACCAACCCAGCCCCCCCTCCCCACACCGAGGAGCTACTGGCCAGTCTGGGGACACCCAGGGAACAGCATTCACAAACACTAGCTGCCATCGTGGAGGTGGGTGTCTCCCAATCAATGAGCCTGGAGTTGCCTGGTAGGTCAGTACTGCACATATGGCTATTATATCCCATTTAGTTGCATGTGTCACTGTACAATATATAAAGTAACAACATATGCAAGGTATGTGGACACACCTGCTGCATACTATAGTATGCTACTCTGTGTATGCACACATGTGCATACTATATGCTATTACACAGTTGAATGTGTTAACATGCACAGTGCACCCTGTGGCTGTCATACAGTCATGGATAATGTTCATACTGCTGTGTCACCCCTATACAGGTACCTCTGGCGTGCCGCCCGACATGAGTCTGTTGCAGGTGAGACTGTCATCAGTATCAGGCATGTTACAGTGTAGATCTATTTGCCATGTGGCCAGTTAACACTTGCACACCTTTATGTTTGTTCCAGTCCCCAAAATACAGGTCGCATCACCCATCATTCCCCAGGCCACCCCCGTGCAATATATACAAATGAAAAGATACACCCACTTGAAACCACAGTACTTTTAAATGTGTGGTCAGCTGTGCATAAAGGTGGAGGTGTTCTACAATGGAGCCATATGTAGTTTCATTGAACAACATGTGTGGTACGCACACAGTACCACACAGTGAGCTGTGATATGGGCAGCCCACAGGTGTCATATGCCCCTGCATTGGGTGCACACATTGTGATGTGCCACCTGACATGTCCCAGACACGTAGTGTTCTGTCTGCAATATTGTCACACTATCGCATGACCTATACCCCACATACCAAACATACAACCTGTTGTCTGCATAGCCCTGTGGATTATGACATATCTGACATCTATGGGTGTATGTTATATGGGACAACACAGACATGTGAGATAGAGGGCCATCACACACATTTGGCCAACACGTTCACACATGGCCATGGGGGATGGCCAGAGACATGTAGCCACACAGTAGATGGGATGTGTATACACCCTGTTGCACATTGTCCACACATGGTCCAATTATAGCCTTAGTTGACTGATTATACAGTTGATGTGGTACACTGGACATCCTAAAAGCCTGTGCACAGCTACTGGTGGTGTCACTGAAGTCTACCATATACAATCTGTTGAACATCACGACTGTGTCATAGCATGCAGTTATGGCTATGCAATGTGTACATATTATGCATTCTACAGCAATATAGATGCCTCATGATGCCATGCAATGGGGGTCTGTACTTCACACTGTATAGCAATGTAGATGGCTCACACTACCCTCCCATGCTCATGCACATTTGCTAAACATGCATTCTATCTGTAGGGCATACAGACAACACTGCAATGTGAAGCCCATTATGATGCTGTACATGTGTCAGGACACCGTTGTGTCAGACATGTATGCATGTTAATGCACATGTCAGCAGATTACATGTCAAGGTCACTCCAGCCATGTGTACTGTTATCCTGTTCTGGGCCACATGGTGTATCAGGGGATGCATGCATACTACCATGATTGTGTGAACTGCATGGCTACTGATATGACACCTGCTTGCTGTAGTGTGCACCCCAGGGAGGTATGCCTAACCCTATTAATGTCTGAGCTGCATGCCCTCTGCTGTATCACAGGCATGCTGCATGCCATCTGTCAAATCCCTGCATGGTGTGTGTGTTGTGTGTGTGTGTGTGTGTGTGTGTGTGTGTGTGTGTGTGTGTGTGTGTGTGTGTGTGTCTTTTGTGTGTGTGTGTTTTGTGTCTTTTGTGTGTGTGTCTGTCTGTTTTGTGTGTGTGTGTGTCTGTGTCTTTTTATTGTACTTTACAGTATTTCTTTGCATTCACAGGTGATGTAGGTGCGTTACCCTCCTGCGGTCCATCTGATATTAGTGTCCCCACAGATATTAGCGGTGATGAACATATGCATGAGGTACAGGCAGGGTTGTCAGGGGCTGAATCTGTGCCAATGGTTACCATCCCAGCTATGTCCCCCTCTTCCCCGCACACGGTTCTGCTGCCAATACATACCGCATCACCAGTGGCCATAGAGGAAGGACAGTCAACGTCTGTTAGCATGGAACAGGGACGTGTGGTGGCTACAGAAGGTGTGTCTACACACCATGGTGTCAGTGTAATGACTGAAGATGTGCCACACAGGCATGTGGCTGGTGCTGCTCATAGGAGGACCTCTGGCAGACATGCACCTGCAGGACAGAGCACAGAAGCTGGTATCACCAAATGCATGTTCCAGACTGTAATGGTGGCACACGCACATGCTGAATGGCAGAACAGAGAAGGGCAGAGGCTGCAGAGGGCTGCTATCCGCACCCTAAATGACAACATCCAGCATTGGCAAATGCTCAACAGCAGATTGCTGATGTTCTGGATAGGCGATTGGGTGACATGGTTGGAATCCTTGACCGTGGCATGGCAATCCGCGAGCATGAGCTGTCTGTGCTGGAACATCTGGTAGGAGTGAGGCGTAGGCCACGTGGACATAGGCCAGCAACACCACCTAGTGTAGGTCGACGTGAGCATGCCACCTCACATGCACGCTCCCATAGTGCCGGTAGCAGTAGCAGTGCAGCTGGTGCTGCACTGTCCACACCAGGAAACAGCAGGCCATGTGGACGTGGCCCTGGACGTTCTCAGTGGGGACACTGTTCCAGCGGACATGTGTCATCGGACAGTAGCCAATCTGTACCTCCACCTGGTAGTGCCCGTGCAACCCCAGGCAGGCACAGGTCACGTGGCCGTGGACGGACACAGTGAGCTGTACAACCTGGTCTGTACAATGTGGAGCTGTCAGTTATACCCCATGTAGGCCTCACAAATGGCAGAACTGTGTACACACAACCCCACAGCAAACACAACTGTAGGGCTCCACAACATCCACATGCATTATGAACAGACATGTCCAATCAAATCACCGGCCCTTACACACACACATGATGTCATCCATTGGTGCAGCCTATGCCCCTGGCAAACATATCACCCTGTGCATATGATGAAGCCTGTGCCACATCCCTGTCATCCACACCATCGGTGCAGGGTTTTGCTCAAATATTCTGATGCACAGGGTGAACAAAATGAGAGGTTTTAATATTACCTGTGTATGCATAGTGAGGGGTGTGTATGTTGCAGTGGTTGTGTGTGAATACTGAGAGATTTTATGTGACATAGGTTGTGTACTGTCGACATGCACGGTCATACCATGTAGTTCAGGTGCAGCATGCATTGTGATGTGTTCATGGTATGTGTCTTTTCATCTGTAGCACCATGTTGGTTGTGATACCCTGGTTCCCTCCTATGGTGTACTTGCATGTGCCTACAGGTAGCAATGTTTGCAGTCCCCACGTGTAACTGTGGATTACTCCCCACATCTGGCAATATCAGCATGCTACATGTACCCTCAACCTGACTGTTGAAACACCAACATGACACAGATGTCCGATATATACTGCACCTGACGATGTGGTCAGGGGACAGGCTGGACAAGAGGGCATACATAGCAGGACACATTACAGGTATGGTGACATGGTGCAGGAGTTGTACACAGCGGTCTGGCCAATGATGATGTGAGGTATCCTTTTGGAGGCCACACTGTGTAGCAGTAGGACCCTGTAACAGACGGGGAAAATGGCCACATTCACGGGTGTACACCACTATAACGACACCCCCTAGTGTTGGGGTGGGGACCCTTTCCTATGTGGTCATCACCCTCATAATTTCACCCAAAGGTTTACAGAGAAGGAACATGCACAGGTAGCCAGTATGGCTGGGACCTATGGCATCAACAGGGTAGTGCACTGCATCACCATTACGGGTTAGTCACCCGTTAGTGATCATTTTCACTGTTTATTTGCATACACCCTCACACCAAGCACCAGACATACATACATAAAACACACTGTGGTGACCACACATGTGTATACAGACAGCCGACGTGTGTGATGCACCACACCGGGCCCACGTCATGCTTCCCACACTGGCGTATGTACAGATCTCTACAATGGTGTACAGGGATGTGTAAAAATGGGACATAAACCCCCCGATATGTGGCATCTCTGGTCACACATTCAGACACACATGGGGGTGGGAATGATACACCTGCCATATGATGGCCCTTTGATAGACATTCAGGTATTGATTGCAATTTTCCCCGCTTCTGGCAAATTTTTTTGCACACGGAGGTTGTAGGTGTTACAGGTGCCATGTGACATATAGTTGGTAACACCTGACCGCTGTGTATGATGTCAGCACCATCAGCAGTGACATAGCGATTTTTTGCACATGGCATGATAGGATGGTGTGTGACACAACTGTGAGCCACCCCTGCACAAAATCTACACAGGTGGTTCACCACTTTATGTACACACATCCCTTCCCTACGTGCTGTTTGTATGTCACCGTATACAGGTGTCAATGATGGGGGTGCATTGCACTGCATGTCGAGTTAGGTGCCATTTGGACATGCCCCGCCCCATGCATGGTTGCTGCATGCACAGTACAGATGTCACATGTGTCTCCTGTTGCCATGTTTGTATGCATTGCTATTGTTGGACATGTGTGTTGACATACATAACACATGGACTGTGGTATGATATCATGGGTGTCACAGGTGACCAGTACAAGGGTATGTGCCCGTCAACATTGCTACCCCTGTAGTGTGAGCATTCAACAGACATGGACCCACCTTCCATTTGCGGGGAGCATTGCTTATTCCACTGTTATGCCCGGGTACATCAAAGGGCTATGTATGTATGTGTTGTGTGCAGTCCATCACATCCACACAATCACATGTATGACATATCCAGACGTGTTCATTGGTGTACAGCAACAGCCTGTGGGGGGTATGTCTTGAGCTGACCTGTTCATGTATACTGGTATCATTGCAATGCATAACACCTGTTGGATCCCTGTCGGTACATGTGTACCCGCACAGCTGGTGTACACCCGTACAGCCCAGTGGTCATGTGTCACATGGTGTTGTGGTACCGGGGGTGACCAATGACATGGTGATGACTTGACAGCTACAGTGTACACTGCAGAGGGGGGGTGTGACTTTCACCTGTGACAGCTGTGATGGCAGCTGAGTGTGTACAGGTCACTGCATGTGACCACCCCGGGGTGAGGACAGTTATACCCTTTTGCCCTTTTTCTGTGCCCCTTTAATCCATCTGCATGCAGACAGCCCTTTGCAACAGCTTTTGTGAGCATGCCCAGTATTTCTGTGTAGATGGACACACAGTACAGTCCAAAGCAGTTGTGTAGATGGACACACGCACAGTCCAAACTGAGACCTTCCGTGTTTACACTCCATCTGCATGGACGGCCCTTTTCAACAGCTAAGGGGGCCCTGCCCAGTACGCCATTGTGTAGATCACAACAGCAAATGATGTATATTTCCAGGGTGGGGTGCATTTTTGGGTGATGTCCCCCTGTGCATGGTTGGAATCCTGTATTGCCATTTGG
Organism: Protopterus annectens; assembly: GCF_019279795.1. Lineage (NCBI taxonomy): Eukaryota > Metazoa > Chordata > Ceratodontiformes > Protopteridae > Protopterus > Protopterus annectens. The sequence goes on along the minus strand of NC_056731.1, from coordinate 1,868,751,123 downwards.
GCATCCAGGCAACATATTTCTGATTTTAAGGGGATGGATGCCCAGGTACACACTGGGTGACTATCTTGAAGGGGTACTGTCTTTGGGTGTGTCTATGTATTGTGTTGTAGTGCCTTTTGTATGTTGCCCCCGTACACCACCCGGTGTGTTTGTGTGTATGTCACCCTGGGACAGTACTATGCTGATGCACACCCCTATACAAACCCTGCCAGCATCCTTTTTCCCTTTTCGGATGATGACACCCCTAGAAGAATGCCTGTGGGAATGCTGTGTTTAGCGCCTTCAAAATGCTGTAGGGGATAGGGTAGTTAGGGTTTTTGGGCTCCCCCCTGGGTGTGTGTGTGTGTGTGTGTGTGTGTGTGTGTGTGTGTGTGTGTGTGTGTGCATGCTCCCCCCTGCCTGGGGACTCAGGTTATGCTTTTAGATGCTTCACCCCAGATATATCCTGCTGACGCCCTTTTCCTTTTTATGTTGACACGCACCTAGATGAATGCCTGGGACTGCTGTGTTTAGTAATCTTGGTAGCGGGTTTTGTAAATGCGTCATCTGTAGTGTGATAGGGTAGTTAGGTGTATGTTTTAACTCCCAGCCCTGCCAAGGGGGGGTGTGTGTGTGTGTGTGTGTGTGTGTGTGTGTGTGTGCATGCTCCCATCTGCCTGGGGATTCAGGTTATGCTTTTAGATGCTTCCCCCACAGATATATCCTGCTGACGTCTTTGCCTTTTGGGGTGTCCCCACACCTAGAAGAATGCCTGTGGGGCTGCTGTGTTTAGTAATCTCGGGGAAATTCTGTAAATGCCTGCTGTAGGGGTAGGGGTTTGGGTTTTTTCCCAGCCCCCAAGGGGGGGTGTGTGTGTGTGTGTGTGTGTGTGTGTGTGTGTGCGCATGCTCCCCCTCCTGGGGACTCAGGTTATGCTTTTAGATGCTTCACACCCAGATATATCCTGATGAAGTCTTTGCCTTTTGGGATGTCGAACCCCCTTGAAGAATGCCTGTGGGACTGCTGTGTTTAGTAATCTCGGGAGCGCGTTCTGTAAATGCCCCCTGCCGGAGTGTGATAGGGTAGTTAGGTGCATGTTCGATTCTGCCTGTGTGTGTGTGTTTCCAGCTGCATGACAACAGTGCATTGCTTTTACAGTATTCACTCACCATAACATCTTTCGGCATCTTTGCCTTTGATGCCCGCCGGCTAGACGATGCCTGTGTGATTGCCGTGATCTACTAATCACGGTTGCACGCTCTGTCACTGCGTAATGCTGTTGTGTGGTACAGTGGCCGTTTTCACAACCCTGCCATGTGTGTGTGTGTCTGTGTGTGTATGTCTGTATCTATATATATATATATATATATATATATATATATATATATATATATATAATTTTTAAATAATCTGTTTCATTGGCACATTTTTGAAAATTTGCATAGCTTTCACATACCAATGGGGTATGTTGCAAATCCCAACATTGTCCGTAACGCTTCGGGTTACCCCCTTTCAGGCATTTGCTGTATAGCTTGGCAGACATCTATCCATGCTGTACCCCACTCTACCATGCCGGAGGCTTCATGTATCATGGCCTAGTTTTGCTGTGTGTATTTCTATTTGTGCTGTGTGCATGGCTGTGGGTATGTCCCACTATCATCATTAGTAAAGGTGACAGCCCTATAGGTACTTCATGCAGACTGCTGTGTTTTTACATTGACATACCTGGGGCAGTACTGGGCCTACTGCAGCATTTTCACCCTTTTTATCTTGCAGTTGATAATGCTGTTTCCTCACACATGTATCTGTTTCTAATCATACCACTCAACCTCCTACAGCAAACATCTGGACAAAGCCTTAACTGATAGTGGGACACATAGGGGCAGAAAAATATTGCTCTTACAAACGTAGATAGTTGACACAATAATAGGTTTTGCATTAGTATGACTTTTCTGACGGATTTGGTGTCTTAAACTCACATGTTTGTCTTTATTTTTTGACTTCAGTTCTCAGGTTTTTCCCAGACAGGTTCTGATTTTAAGAGGAACTCACCAAACATATGAGGCAAACTCTGCACATTCTAAAACTGTACAGTTATGGAGTATGTGTCTGATACAAGATATCAATTTTCTGACACCAATAAACACAGTGTATGGCAGCATCACAAGCCAGATGCCATTATATTTATATTGCAGGACACACCCACCCAGAGGGTTATATTCCTCAAAGGCTAACAGCTGCTTATCCACACTAATTATTCTATCATGTACCTTATGTGTACGCCGGTATTTGCGCTTTCCGTCAGTGGCAGAGCTCACGTACGAGTATGGGGGACTCGACATTGTAACGGTGACACTGCATGACAACCTGAGGGACTCATTTCTTTTGAGTCTATTAACCTTCCACGTTGACTGTCACAGGGCATACGTTGTCATTCACATTTGTCGGAGTACATGCTTATGACTTGTACATGTTTTGTCATTTGACCTGACGTCTTTCTTCTCAACTGTCCACCTAGTATCACTAGTTCTGTACAAGTATTTTGGACAGTTTACCTTCATACCTCTCACCTGTACACATTATGGGTAAACGCCCTGAAGTTTGACCTTTGCTCTTGTTACATTTGTGATAATAATGTGCCTTTCTGGTAAATTACTGGCAAGGCATTATGAACTGTGTGGTTAGATAATAGTGACTGACATTTTTATGTCATGATTAGTAACACTCATAACATTCGTATTCCTGGCTACGCCAGTATTCTATAAACGTTCTGACTTTGTCTGGGGTATATCTAATATAGTCCCTATTTGTATTTCATGTACTATGCCTTAGTGCAGCTGTCGTATTCTGACAGTTTGCCAGGTATGGTTACCATCTTGGTCGCAAATGTCCATCCATGAAATTAAAATGAAAATTATATTTCCCCAATGGTTTACGCAATATCCAGTGGATGGTTTGCCCCATTATTGAGAATATAGGCGGGGTATACCCACATCACTCCCACGGGCAGACCTAATAAATCTGTGCCAAACAACACCTAGGCCCATTTCTGCATACCCATGATTCCCATACCTGACACCCTCCACAGTACCCATTACATATGTTTAATGTGAGTGGTACTAAAATGTGGAAACATTTTGCACTCCCCACTCTCGGATATCAGTTCGCATCATACATTCTATCAACACGGGTTTTTACCCTTGCACCTGCTACTGTTGCATGTACAGCTATATCATATTTGCTGAGGCCCCTTCTTTGAGTCAATGACGGTTGACACAACGTATGGATCAATTTTTTGGGGGCCTGCAATGGACACCTATATTCATGTTTAAAGTGTAGAACTTGCCGGGCTGTCACTTTCTGGCCAATGGTTTGGAAAGCAGCGGTTTATTCACCTTTCGGGATGTCTGTTTGTCTACCCATAATTTGCTATGCCATGGCCTATTTATGTACATATGTCATATCTATGGGACATATGTTTGTTGTGTATACATATATACATGTACAATCCTCATTTCAAAATTTTCTTTGGTTTGTTTGTGGATTATGTGTACACACAAAATCTATATCCATACCATACCTTTCCACTGTAAACAGAATGTACAGCTGGTTGCCTCTTTATCTTGGGGTGTTTTTCATAACCTTGTGTTTCGGGACACTGTTCCAGCGGACATGTGTCATCGGACAGTAGCCAATCTGTACCTCCACCTGGTAGTGCCCGTGCAACCCCAGGCAGGCACAGGTCACGTGGCCGTGGACGGACACAGTGAGCTGTACAACCTGGTCTGTACAATCTGGAGCTGTCAGTTATACCCCATGTAGGCCTCACAAATGGCAGAACTGTGTACACACATACACGCACACAGCAAACACAACTGTAGGGCTCCACAACATCCACATGCATTCTGAACAGACATGTCCAATCAAATCACCGGCCCTTACACACACACATGATGTCATCCATTGGTGCAGCCTATGCCCCTGGCAAACATATCACCCTGTGCATATGATGAAGCCTGTGCCGCATCCCTGTCATCCACACCATCGGTGCAGGGATATGCTCAAATATTCTGATGCACAGGGTGAACAGAATAGTGAGAGGTGTATGTAATATTACCTGTGTATGCATAGTGAGGGATGTGTATGTTGCAGTGGTTGTGTGTGAATACTGAGAGATGTGTATGTGACATAGGTTGTGTACTGTCGACATGCACCGGTCATACCATGTAGTTCAGGTGCAGCATGCATTGTGATGTGTTCATGGTATGTGTCTTGGTTACATCTGTAGCACCATGTTGGTTGTGATACCCTGGTTCCCTCCTATGGTGTACTTGCATGTGCCTACAGGTAGCAATGTTTGCAGTCCCCCACGTGTAACCGTGGATTACTCACAGGCACATCTGGCAATATCAGCATGCTACATGTACCCTCAACCTGACTGTTGAGAACACCAACATGACACAGATGTCCGCATATATACTGCACCTGACGCATGTGGTCAGTGGCACAGGCTACAGTGGACAGAAACGTGACATACATAGCAGGACACATTACAGGTATGGTGACATGGTGCAGGAGTTGTACACAGCGGTCTGGCCAATGATGATGTGAGGTATCACTTGGTAGCTGGAGGCCACACTGTGTATCAGTAGGACCCTGTAACAGTACGGGAACATGGCCACATTCACGGGGTGTACACCACTATAACGCACACCCCATAGTGTTGGGGTGGGGACCCTGGCCTATGTGGTCATCACCCTCATAGTACTATGCACCCACATGTGTCACAGAGAAGGAACATGCACAGGTAGCCAGTATGGCTGGGACCTATGGCATCAACAGGGTAGTGCACTGCATCACCATTACGGGTTAGTCACCACGTGGGGTTAGTGATCATTTCTCACTGTTTATTTGCATACACCCTCACACCAAGCACCAGACATACATACATACACACACACACTGTGGTGACCACACATGTGTATACAGACAGCCGATGTGTGTGATGCACCACACCGGCCGACGTCATGCTTCCCACACTGACGTATGTACAGACCTCTACAATGGTGTACAGGGATGTGTAACAACTGGGACATAATCCCCACGATATGTGGCATCTCTGGTCACACATTCGGACACACATGGCAGTGCTGGGAATGATACACCTGCCATATGATGGCACGTTTGATAGACATTCAGCGGTATTGATTGCATTATGTGTACCGACGCTATGTCTGGCAATTGTGCTGCTATATGCACACAGGAGGTTGTAGGTATTATAGGTGCCATGTGACATATAGTTGGTAACACCTGACCGCTGTGTATGCGTTATGTCAGCACCATCACATAGCAGTGACATAGCGTACTGTTTGCACATGGCATGATAGGATGGTATGTGACACAACTGTGAGCCACCCCCTGCACACATCTACACAGGTGGTTCACCACTTTATGTACACACATCCCTTCATACGTGCTGTTTGTATGTCACCGTATACAGGTGTCAGTGATGGGGCTGCATTGCAACTGCATGTCGTAGTTAGGTGCAACTATGTTACGGACATCGGCCACTGCACATGCATGGTTGCTGCATGCACAGTACAGATGTCACATGTGTCTCCTGTTGCCATGTTTGTATGCATTGCTATTGTTGGACATGTGTGTTGACATACATAACACATGGACTGTGGTATGATATCATGGGTGTCACAGGTGACCAGTACAAGGGTATGTGTCCCGGTCAACATTGCTACCCCCTGTAGTGTGAGCATTCAACAGACATGGACCCACCTTCCATTTGCGTGTGTAGCATTGCTTATTCCACTGTTATGCACAGGGTACATCAAAGGCTATGCTATGTATGTATGTGTTGTGTGTGCAGTCTATGCACACATCCACACAATCACATGTATGACATATCCAGACGTGTGTTCATTGGTGTACAGCAACAGTCATGTGTAAGGGCCGTGGTATGTCTTGAGCTGACCTGTTCATGTATACTGGTATCGTTGCAATGCATAACACCTGTTGGATCCCTGTCGGTACATGTGTACTCTGCACAGCTGGTGTACACCTCTGTACAGCCCAGTGGTCATGTGTCACATGGTGTTGTGGTACTGTAAGGCTGTGTAGTGCTGCACCGATGACATGGTGATGACTTGACAGCTACAGTGTACACTGCAGAGTGTACGTGTGTGACTTGCACCTGTGACAGCTGTGATGGCAGCTGAGTGTGTACAGGTCACTGCATGTGTGTGACCACCCTGTGCGTGAGGACAGTTATACCTTACTGTGCCCTTATGTACTGTGCCCTTCTGTGTGTACACTCCATCTGCATGCACGACAGCCCTTTGCAACAGCTAAGTGTGTGAGCATGCCCAGTATGCTGTTGTGTAGATGGACACACAGTACAGTCCATGTATGCAGTTGTGTAGATGGACACACGGTACAGTCCAAACTGAGACCTTCCGTGTTTACACTCCATCTGCATGCAAGACGGCCCTTTGCAACAGCTAAGTGTGTGAGCATGCCCAGTACGCCATTGTGTAGATCGACACACAGTACAGTACGAACTGATGTATATTACCAGGTGTGTGGCCATGGCCAGTGACACCTTGTGTCGGTGATGTCCCTCTGTGCATGGTCATGGCCGTTGACATCCTGTATTGCCATGGTGGTCATCCAGGCAACATATTTCTGTATTCAACGTCAGGATGGATGCCTACCGAGTACACACTGGGTGACTATCTTGAAGGGTGTACTGTCTGTGGTGCGTACTGTGTCTATGTATTGCTGTTGTAGTGCTCCATATGTGTATAGTTGCCCCGAGTACACCACTGCCGTGTGTTTGTGTATGTCTACCACGGGACAGTACTATGTCTGATCGTACACTCTCTATACAATCCCTGCCAGCATCCTGGCATTTGCGGATGATGACACGCGCCTAGAAGAATGCCTGTGGGAATGCTGTGTTTAGTAATCGCGGCAGCACATTCTGTAAATGTGTCATGCTGTAGTGTGATAGGGTAGTTAGGTGTATGTTCGACTCCCAGCCCTGCCAAGTGTGTGTGTGTGTGTGTGTGTGTGTGTGTGTGTGTGTGTGTGTGTGTGTGTGTGTGTGTGTGTGTGTGTGTGTGCATGCTCCCGTCTGCCTGGGGACTCAGGTTATGCTTTTAGATGCTTCACACCACAGATATATCCTGCTGACGTCTTTGCCTTTGCGGATGTTGACACGCACCTAGATGAATGCCTGTGGGACTGCTGTGTTTAGTAATCTTGGTAGCGCGTTCTGTAAATGCGTCATACTGTAGTGTGATAGGGTAGTTAGGTGTATGTTCGACTCCCAGCCCTGCCAAGTGTGTGTGTGTGTGTGTGTGTGTGTGTGTGTGTGTGTGTGTGTGTGTGTGTGTGTGTGCGCATGCTCCCATCCGCCTGGGGATTCAGGTTATGCTTTTAGATGCTTCACACCACAGATATATCCTGCTGACGTCTTTGCCTTTGCGGATGTCGACACACACCTAGATGAATGCCTGTGGGACTGCTGTGTTTAGTAATCTCGGTAGCGAGTTCTGTAAATGCATCATGCTGTAGTGTGATAGGGTAGTTAGGTGTATGTTCGACTCCCAGCCCTGCCAAGTGTGTGTGTGTGTGTGTGTGTGTGTGTGTGTGTGTGTGTGTGTGTGTGTGTGCGCATGCTCCCGTCCTCCTGGGGACTCAGGTTATGCTTTTAGATGCTTCACACCACAGATATATCCTGATGAAGTCTTTGCCTTTGCGGATGTCGACACGCGCCTTGAAGAATGCCTGTGGGACTGCTGTGTTTAGTAATCTCGGTAGCGCGTTCTGTAAATGCGTCATGCTGTAGTGTCATAGGGTAGTTAGGTGTATGTTCGACTCCCAGCTCTGCCAAGTGTGTGTGTGTGTTTCCAGCTGCATGACAACAGTGCATTGCTTTTACAGTATTCACTCACCATAACATCTGTGCGGCATCTTTGCCTTTGATGCCGCTGTCTACAGGCTAGACGTATGCCTGTGTGATTGCCATGATCTACTAATCACGGTTGCACGTTCTGTCACTGCGTAATGCTGTTGTGTGGTACAGTGGTTACGTTCATGTTCTGCTCACAACCCTGCCATGTGTGTGTGTGTCTGTGTGTGTATGTCTGTATCTATATATATATATATATATATATATATATATATATATATATATATATATATATATATATATATATATATAATTTCTGCACATAACTCTGCTTTTGCATTGACAGCTGACTGTTTCATGTATCGCATATTTGCATAGCTTTCACATACCAATGGGGTATGTTGCAAATCCCAACATTGTCCGTGCAACGTTCATGTTACGGGCGGTGTTACACGCCCTTACAGGCATTTGCTGTATAGCTTGGCAGACATCTATCCATGCTGTACTCTCACTCTACTCGTACACGCCAGATGCTTCATGTATCCTGGCCTAGTTTTGCTGTGTGTATGTCTATTTGTGCTGTGTGCATGGCTGTGGGTATGTCCCACTATCATCATTTGTAAAGGTGACAGCCCTATAGGTACTTCATGTAGACTGCTGTGTCATTTGACATGTCAGCACATACCTGCGGACAGTACTGAACGTCCTACTGCAGCACTTTTCATTCCGTCTGAGTTATCTTGCAGTTGATAATGCTGTTTCCTCACACATGTATCTGTTTCTAATCATACCACTCAACCTCCTAGAGCAAACATCTGGACAAAGCCTTAACTGATAGTGGGACACATAGGGGCAGAATTTAAATATTGCTCTTACAAACGTAGATAGTTGACACAATAATAGGTTTTGCATTAGTATGACTTTTCTGACGGATTTGGTGTCTTAAACTCACATGTTTGTCATTATTTAATGACTTCAGTTCTCAGGAATTTGCCAGAATGGTACTGATTTTAAGAGGAACACACCAAACATATGAGGCAAAACTCTGCACATTCTGCGTAAATCTGTACAGTTGCGGAGTATGTGTCTGATACAAGATATCAATTTTCTGATACCAATACACACATTGTATGGCGGCATCACAGGACAGATGCCATTACATTTATATTGCAGGACACACCCACCCAGAGGGTTGTATTCCTCACAAAGGCCAACAGGTGCTTATCCACACTAATTATTCTATCATGTACCTTATGTGTACGCCGGTATTTGCGCTTTCCGTCAGTGGCAGAGCTCACGTACGAGTATGGGGGACTGGACATTGTAACTGTGACACTGCATGACACCCTGAGGGACACATTTCTTTTGAGTCTATTAACCTTCCACATTGACTTTCACAGGGCATACATTGTCATTCACATTTGTTGAAGTACATGCTTATGACTTGTACATGTTTTGTCATTTGTCCTGACATCTTTCTTCTCACCTGTCCACCTAGTATCACTAGTTCTGTACATGTATTTTGGACAGGTTACCTTCATACCTCTCACCTGTACACATTATGGGTAAACACCCTGATGTTTGACCTTTGCTCTTGTTACATTTGTCATAATAATGTAACTTTCTGGTAAATTACTGGCAAGGCATTACGAACTGTGCGGTTAGATAATAGTGACTGACATTTTTATGTCATGATTAGTAACACTCATAACATTCGTATTCCTGACTACGCCAGTATTCTATCAATGTTCTGACTTTGTCTGGGGTATATCCAATATAGTCCCTATTTGTATTTCATGTACTATGCCTTAGTGCAGCTGTCGTATTCTGACAGTTTGCCAGGTATGGTTACCATCTTGGTCGTACACATGTCCATCCATGATAATCGCCTACATGACACTGATATAGGTCCCTGCATATTACCACAATGGCTTACGCAATATCCAGTGGATGGTTTGCCCCATTATTGAGAATATAGGCGTGTGCTATACTCACATCACTCCCACGGGGCAGACCTAATAAATCTGTGCCAAACAACACCTAGGCCCATTTCTGCATACCCATGATTCCCATACCTGACACCCCTCCACAGTACCCATTACATATGTTTGATGTGAGTGGTACTAAAGTGTGGAAACACTTATAAGCACTCCCCACTCTCCGGATATCAGTTCGTACATCATACATTCTATCAACACGTGTTATTACCCTTGCACCTGCTACTGTTGCATGTACAGCTATATCATATTTGCTGACGTCACTTCTTTTGAGTCAATGACGGTTGACACAACGTATGGATCAATTTTGGGGTCCTGCAATGGACACCTATATTCATGTTTAAAGTGTAGAACTTGCCGGGCTGTCACTTTCTGGCCAATGGTTTGGAAAGCAGCGGTTTATTCACCTTTCGTGCATGTCTGTTTGTCTACCCATAATAGCTATGCCATGGCCTATTTATGTACATATGTCATATCTATGGGACATATGTTTGTTGTGTATACATATATACATGTACAATCCTCATTTCATAATTTGCTTTGGTTTACGTTTGTGGATTATGTGTACACACATATATCTATATCCATACCATACCTTTCCACTGTACAGATTGTCGCAGAATGTACAGCTGGTTGCCTCTTTATCTTCAGTGTGTTTTTCATAACCTTGTGTCTATCTGGCAATTTAGTGGCATTTCATTAAAGACTTATGTTGGGAAATACTGGCAAGCAGTTCAGGTTACGACTGCATACCCTTCAGAGAATCCATGCTACTGACACACCCGTTATTCTATCCACTTTCTATGTTTGTTCTGGCACATATCTGGGGATTGTCCCTATTTGTACCAGTAGTTTGCATGGCTTTGTCCGGTTTCATACTTTACGGGGTTAACAGGTTTGAGCCATGTATATATAACGTGGGGGAAACAGCATTCATTTACTATGCTGTGAGCGGATCACACACACACAGGCGCACTTGCATATACATGTTGTGGGTTACATCTGTTTAATAGATATGTGTGCTTGCGCGGCCTTTCATACTTCTGACCGTAACACTTACATATCTGTAGTCCGGTTTATGGACTGGTGTGAAACACACGGTTCACCTTTACGTATTTAACTGTGTGTACAGCACGAACGCATTCATTACACTTTACAGGGATATCTGCAGTGGTCGTAGGTCAACCGGGACTGCATTCACGTTGGACGGATGCCAGAAACAGTATTCTGTTGCTGTTCTGCCTCATTGATACGCATACCCATAGTACTTAGCTACATCAACATATGCCTCACCGCTTCACTTACAACACAGGCATCCATTCCCCTGCTGTGAGAAACGCGGTACTACATATTACACATTCCCTATTGCCTACTGCTGTGGACCCCAGCTGCATTGTTAATCACTCCGAGGATATGCAGAACACCAGGGCATATAGTCATATCACATACACGTTTCTGATTGTCAGGGTGTTCATGTAGTGATCTGGGTTATAGGCTTGTCCGCCTGGTGAACGGAACTTCCCGGCCGAGTTCAAATGTCAGATGAAGCATGTGGACAGGGAGCTTCTCCCTATTATGAACATTCTACCTGTATTTATAGACACGTGTTTGGGCACCTATCAGGAGCTTATTCTGTTGGCTGTACATATTATGGGTGGGGTTGTTACGGTCCATACTCCACGGTGAGGGGGGGGGGTTCCCATTCACATTTGACTATTACCTGTATTCATTCATACGGGGATTATTTTCTTGGACATGATGTGACTACAGGTATGCAGTTGTACATTACACAAATGTCATGGGTTGTTACTGTACATATGTACGGACCATACCTCTCAACCTCTTTGAGCAACAAATCTGCGCAAACCCTACATGATGGGGAGAGTAAGAGGGACACATTTTAACTAGTTTCCTTACAAGCTTATAACGTTGATAGGTTGATAGGTTTTGCATTATCATGACTCTTCTGTGGGATGTGGAGTGTTATACTTAATCCTCATTATTTTGTGACGTCAATCCACACCTATTTACCGGACAGACGCAGATTGTCGGAGGCACACAACAATATGAGCCAACACTCTGGTCATTCTGCGAATATCTGGACAGTTGAGTGATATGGTATGAACCTCTGTAATACACTGTTGTGTTCTGGCACAGCAGTAGCTCGGCATTAGAGACAGATGTCAGGATGTGCTGGCAGACAGTTGAGTTTCAGACTTCATACTCTGGACATTAATGCCATTGTGCAAACTGTCATTCTATGATATATCTATGTTTATCCATCCACATGGATATATTCCTGCTTGCACCTGTTATACATTCTAGGGATCTCACTCCTCTGAGCTCCCCATACTCCTGCTCCTCTCTACCCTCCAGCTTAACCAGACTTAGCTGACACTCACTTGACTCCAAGTATGTCATTGTTGTAAATTTCTGTATTACCACTACAAAACTCTGGATTTGCACTGTCTTATTATGCACATTTTATGCATGTGTATTTCCTGACTGTATGCCTTTTACTCTTGTATTTTACCTTTAACATCATGTAGCCTTTATTTCCTTGTATTGCTTGTGGAGCTTTTCTACCCGGGCCTCCGCTGTTACTGGGCACTTCTTCGCCCAGTGGACTTCCTGGGTACTCAGACTGCACATACATGAATAACTTCTAACAGCTATCTTTGCATATTGTACCTGCTGTTGTACCTTTGTCTCACTTGTATTCATGGCTCTGTCCAGATATCTAGCTCACACAGGTTGTCAGGTATGGTCGGTCATGCCGGCACACACTAGGTATCCCTCACACTTCATCAGGGTTATCCTGTTAATGTCGGGTGTCTTCCTCACCCTTCTGCCGATTGCCACTATGCGAGTGTGCAATATATTCTCCTGCATATTTGTGTGGGGACACGTGCATCACGGGAAGGTGTTTTATCCTGGGTACTAGGTTATGCATGACCACTCAGGTCTGGACAGTGTCTTGGACCTCAACTTCACATTCTGACTTGTGTACAGATATCTACAGGATTGGACATCTTGTCATCATACCCATTCTACTATTTACACAGGTTACTTATCCCGTAAGGGATATTCCAGAAATTGGACCATTCCACACAAAAATGATATTGAAATGTATTTTGGCTTTATGAAAATGTGCAGGGGGTTTAACGTGCAGGGAAGGGAATACATGGTTTGCTATCCTGACACTGCCTGGGGTGACAATACCTACTACATATACGTAGGGGTCGGTATGTGCAGCTGTCTCGGCAATGAACCAGTGGGCCACGTACGGGTGGATTTGGTGGACGTTCTGTTATGGGGTGGGTTGTGTGATGTGGACGGTATGCTGGGTAGCCCATTATGCAGCCAGGTGTGTTGCATTTGTTATGGCCAGTTCCATCAGGACCAACCTGTGGGTATGTGACAGTGACATATCTATACATTTTGATCGCACATTTACATGATACATATGTTTGTGGGATTGTGTTCTACACTATGGCCTGTCTGCTTGTCTTGCAGCTGTTTCTCCATGTGTTTGTGTTTATGTCCACTTCACCCACTGCCCCCTCCTATACCTCTGGTTCACCTTTTCTGCATATGACACAGTTTCGCCTTTGCGGGTTTTACCATTACCCATCCACCCCTCACATGCAAATTACTCACATCCGATAGCTCACTACTTTTGTTGTTGGGCCATGACACGGCCAGAGTAGCACATTGACTGCCCTACAGGTGTCGGGTACCTTTATGGTTGTGTGGACTACCCTGCCATGTTTGCTTCCAATGTGCTATACCTCACACACATAGGTACACGCCCATACTTCACTTTCATTACTTAGTTGGTATACCCGGGTACTACCCGTTCGGCTGTGTCACATACTAGTTTGGCGCTTCTACCAATGACTCCTGGGTTTTGCAGACCGTTTGTACTCATTGGGGGGATGGCACCTTTTCCTATGTCCATGCTATTCCTTCCACATATCCAACTGTTGTGGACAATGCCTCCCCACAGTCTACGGTACTGTTTCCACCTTTTCAATTGGCCACACTGTAACATTTGCAGTGGACACAACACATTTTACACGCCGACACATACCCACGGTCAGTTCGGCAGATAGAACTTACAACTCTTGCCTATATCTAAGCTTTAGTCTTGTAGCATTTCGGTGGCTTATTCTTTTTCTTATGACATTTATGTAATAGACGTGTGGAGAACAACTGTTTAATGCCACTATTACATGATGTCTGAGGGATAATTATGTCCTATAATCTCTGCACATTTGCCATGTTTACAAGCTTGTGTCAGGACACATATGGCCGCAGCGGTACTGTCGCTCGCAAAGTGGGACAGGTGGTATTCTTAGTCGATGGTACGGGTCATACTCTTCCTTTCAGCCTACATGTGTCCTTATTGTTGTAGCTGTTTCTATGCTCCTGATTCGTTTACATGTGTATTCTATTCCCTATCACATTTGTTATGTGGGATACAGACATAGAGACATACCTTTTGTATGTGACTATTACATCCCTTGTGGGATATGATTTGGACATACAGTCACTACATATATCTACATTTCTCCTCGTGTATTTTGTTATGGACACATCTGCACAGCTATGTACCCTCCCCCACATTATCGGTCAGCTGGTGACCCTCTCCATTGGGCTGGACGTACCTCCTGGCGGCGCCCTAGCATATGATATGTTTCACTTCCACATGGTATAGCTATCAACACTATGTTGGACTATGGGCACACGGTTTTTCTGTCATTTGTTCAAGGGTAGGGACCTGTTATTCCCTATCATGCATTTGTGTTTGCTTCTTCATTTTCTGTTCGCAGGGACTATCTTGCATGCTTTGTATACGTTTCAGTCTCCATGGACACTGATAGGTGTGATTATTACTGCAGGCAGACTATAATATTCAGCAGTTTAGGTTGCTCATCGACAGCCGACATTGACACGTCTCCCTCCGCAACTTCGTTACGCCCTGTGCACTCGCGCACATTTCCTATGCACGTGGCTGTGGCAGCTGCACGCCTTCATTAATATGCATATGGCGCTACTACTCCATATATACGCCGCATGGCCGGCGCAAGCCTTACACCAGCCTTGTGCTGAGCTTCATGAATCCGGGGGATCATCTATTTATAAAACAAACAAAAAATAAAAACCTATAATAATGACAAAATATGGAATTATTATAGATCAATTAATGGACATATGCCAAATGACAGAGACAAAAAATTAATTCTTCTCTCTCCAAAGCAGACATCACTTTCATTACATTGGAGACTCTTTACATGGCAATTCATACACAGATCGTACGTAACCCCTCATAAAATGGAACTTAAGTTTAAGAAAAATATTGGCTGCTGGAGATGTGATTTATCAATAAAAGCAGACTAGCAACATATGTTTTACAAATGCCATTTGATTAAACTATATTGGGATAAAATAAATTCTTTTCTGCAAATGGTATTCAATGACAAATTCCAGATTTCCAAATCTATTATTTTGTTTAATGCACCTGTACCTGACTGTGTACCAAGAACAAAATATGTAATCTTGTGGACTCTCCTAGCCATTGCAAGGAAGAACATTACATCAAACTGGAAATCCAAAGCTTCTCCAACTTTGAAGCAATTCATGAATATGGTGTCAGCAGTATCATAATTTGGAAATGAACACTATTAAAGGAAGAACTGAAAGAACTACATCATTATATATAGCATGGCAAAAAGTATCTGAAATACTGGAGTGTAATGACTGTAGCAGATTATAATCAAGAAACAATTGTATAGAAAGTCAATTATATGCCAACAATAGACACCCTTGTAAATACTTTATTTTGGTTTTTAATGTTTGATATCTGTTTAGAGGTTTTAGACAACCTTTTTAAATAATTTGTAAATATTTCACTGTCATTAATAACCTGCATTCATGTTTTCTTGTTTTTGAAAATGAATAAAAAATATTTACAAAAAAAAAAAAAAAAGAAATGTCTGGAGGGGTGGGCATTAATAATAAGTACTGGAGCTGTTTCCTTGTAGAATGTTTAGTGCTGACAGCAATTTTGTGTGCTACAATAATTGCTACAAGAAGTCTGGTAAACTGCTAGACTAATAAGGCAGTAAAAGTGCAGGAGAGGAGAAAACTAGCAGATCTAAGGGAAAAATTGAAGAGCAGACTTTGGTACCACTCAGAAGCTTACAAACAGTCCTGGATACAGCAAATCTGTATCTGGACTAGACTAGTTACAGGAAAGATGGGAAACAAGCACAAATGTGGGTTTTTAAGCCAGAAAGTTGAAAGAGATGGAAAAAACCTGCCCAAAAGGCCAATAAACTACAATTTCTGGGCCAGAAACCACTCCTCTTGTGGTAGATAGGCTACATAGTGCTTACCACTCCCACTGATAAGCTAGAAGGCTTCCCTCCAATACAGAAAGGCTTGGGGGGCTCAGAAGCTTACAAACAGTCCTGGATACAGCAAATCTTTATCTGGACTAGACTAGTTACAGGAAAGGCGGGAAACAAGTGCAAACACGGGCTTTTAAACCAGAAATGAACAACTAATACAGGTCTATGGTTATTCGTCAAAAGGTAAAAGCACTGTACAGCATTAAAACTATTTAAAAAGAAAGTGAAATGAAACCAATAAGAGCCAGCAACTTACAAAGAACTGGTTTAATAAGCGCTTTCGGTGGAGCCAATACTTCACCTTCTTCGGCTCCACCGAAAGCGCTTATTAAACCAGTTCTTTGTAAGTTACCGGCTCTTATCGGTTTCATTTTGCTTTCTTTTTAAATAGTTTTAGTGTTTTTTTGATTGTACAGCATTATATCGTAAATGCTGTTCATCTAAATCTCCTCTCATAGAAGGTTGTGCCCCCCACACCTCCCACTAACTATATATATATATATATATTTATATATATATATATATATATATATATATATCTACACCAATTCCAAGATCGCACCACAGCGGGTAAACGGCAATTTTCCTTATCCCTACCATAATGCAATCTTAGAACATCTCAATGAATGGCATGTTCAAATATGCATGTCATTCGATGCTTTGTTTTTACTGGATAGACATGTATCCAACTGATACAGATATTTTTTAAAAAGTGTTTTTTTCACACTGTGCAACTGTATGTCTGTGTCATTACTTATTTATTTGTTTGTCATATTTTATTGTTCAGCACAACTCACCTTTAACAGAGAAATGACAACCTCTGGGTAGGGCTAAGTAATGGCCCATCACAAGAAATATACTTAGCTTGTCACCCAGAAGGAAGAATGCAAAATTTTAAACTACAGTTGCAAATAGTGATGTGTTTTATGTACATAATGTTTCCAATTAAAAAATGCATTCAGAGTGGAAAGAAATGTACAAAAAACTTTTTTTTTGCTCATATGTTTCCTAAATTAGGCTTTTTCCAGTCCCCTTATGCAAATTCCGGCTTCTAAATCAAATGAAAGTGATATGGAAGAGGTGTGTAGATACTAATTAACAGCACATTTTGTGCTGGTCAGGGTGTCGTTGACTGACAAAGTATAGGTGAGTATGTTGTACTTACTCTTAACAGTAGGAGTTCAAATTCCTCACTGCTGCAGTGGCCTTTAGGTTATATCAGTTGTTTCTATAGTTTTATGAATTAGTACTAGACTAACTGTCCTTCAGAGACATTTTAAGCCTGGGAATCAAACCCTGCACCTTGTGTCTGCAGGATAAATGCCTTAAATGTTATGCTAACCTCCCACACAATTCGTTAGGAAACAATAATCAACCAGCTTCAAAAAGCTCTGGGTCACCCCAGACTCCTTCCCTCTTGAATGACTCATCCCAAACAGGGAAATGGGGAGTCAGAGTGAAGCTTTCTTCAGGACTTTCTTGCTCATACAAGGAGAGAACAGCCTAGTAATCCAGAATTACCATACAATAATATCAATAAAAATAAAGTAGAAAAAACCTACAACTATACTTTATATCCCAGCTATAACTATATACAAGAGTAGGGGATGGACGGTTGGTGCAGCTACCGTAGCAATTAGGAATTTGAGCAGCTACTTACACAGCTGTACTGCGGTCATCATTCCCACTGCTGCAGTAGCCTTTACACTATACAAGTTCATAGGTTCATAGGTAGGTACTAGGCTATTGGCCCTAGGGCTTATATTAGTCTAGCTGATTACCAAAGCCTATCCAAACTGGCAGGAGGAAGGATATGGATCTAGGAGCCCTTGCAAAATGGTCCTAGGAAAATCTGACCTGGACCTTGAAAAGGAATCCAGTTTATAACTCTTTGTAAAAGCATATGCAGAGGACTATGCAGCAGCCTCTAGAATGGTTCTAAAGTCAACACCTTTCCAGTATGCCATCAGAGAAGACAAGACTCTAATAGAATGTGCCTTGGTGCTGCCTGGAATAGATTTGCCATGGTGGGAATAACAAAACGCTATGGCTGACGACAACCACCTGGATATTATCTTTTTACACTAGATACATGGTGTCCTTTTTTTACCCCTTGATAAAAAGTAAATAGTTACATAACTTTTCTAAAGGGCTTAGT
Source organism: Protopterus annectens (assembly GCF_019279795.1). Taxonomy (NCBI): domain Eukaryota; kingdom Metazoa; phylum Chordata; order Ceratodontiformes; family Protopteridae; genus Protopterus; species Protopterus annectens. The sequence continues at coordinate 1,868,732,646 of NC_056731.1, read as the reverse complement.
TCTCTCGTGATAGTATCTGAGCTGCCTATGCATGCCCAGTGTATGCAGAATCCTCTCTCCCTGTTTTTTTAAGGTTCTTGATAGAAAACAGGGAGCTTGATGACTTGATTCAAAGTAAACTCTAAAACCACTTTGGGCATGAATGAGGAGGTTTCCTTAAAGAGACCCTAGCCCTGTGGAAAATGAAATAGTGTTCACCCACAATAAGAGCTTTCAACTCAGATACTCTTCTTGCAGATGTCAAAAGCAATGATGAGTACAATTTTCCAAGTCAAGAACCTCAAATCAGCTTGATGAGCAGGTTCAGAAGGTGACACACTCAATTTCTACAGCAGGAAATTGAGATCTTAAGGAGAAGCAACCTGTTTACCAGGAGAGCCAAGGTGTAAAACTTCTTTCAGAAACTGTTTCACAACTAACAAAGAACAAAAAGGAAAATAATCCATGAACAGATATGCTGAACTGGCCACAGGATGAACCTTTTTAGAGTAATGAGAGACCAGAGGAAGGTAACTTGCGCTAATATTTGAGCACATGTGGTACAAAACACCTGATCGCCCCAGGTTATTGGCTAGGAACCAGCTAGAAAATCATTAACCAATATAGGATTTTCTAGTAACAGGTTTTCTTGCCTCCTTTAGTACCTGCTGCATATCCTCATGAAATAAGTGCCTAAAAGGTATTAAAACTGATTCGTTCAGTCAATCATTTGAAGTTGATTGATATGGGGGTGCATCAAACTCCCCCCACCTTGTGTGAGTAGATTCCGTCTGTGAGGAAGCTTGTGGTAATTGCCCTTGGTCAATTCTATTGGCAGGGAGAATTAATATTGCCTGGGGCAAAAAGGAGTCACCACAATGATTTTTGGGGTATACTTTTGAATCTTCACAATTACCCTGAATATTAGTGGAAAGGCATAAATAAACATTCCCTTCCAAGAGAATAAAAATGCATGTTTTTAAGGCTTTCTTGCAAGGAGCCCTGGAGCAAAATTTGATTAGTTGCCTATTTTGAAAGGAGGTCTATTTTGGTTGATCCCCGCAACTGCCTCAGTTTGTGAAATAACCCCTCATTCAATTTCCATTCATAAGGGTCTATCTTGGTCCTGTTCAACTTGTCTGCTCCTATATTTTGCTCTGATGGAATGTAAGATCCTTGGAAGGTTAAGGAATGCTGAAGTGTTAACTCCCAAGCCATCACAGCCAGCCTACACAGGGGGTATCACCTTGTACCTCCCTGCTTATTTATGTAGCACATGACTGTGGTATTGTCTGTAATCACTTCAAGAGGTCCTGGGGACACAGGTGAGGGAGATACTTCAAGCTATGGATCACAGTCAGCATCTCCTTTAGGGTGATGTGCTTTGGTCTGTATGAAGAACTCAACCGGCCTTGCATTTTCACCCCTTTGAAAACTGCTTCCCAAGCAAAATCTGATGTGCCTGCGCTGACACACTGGATTAGAGTCTTTGGCGAGAAGAGAAGACCTGAGTTCAATTTAATTTGTTGCCTCCAGCAATGTAGTTCCCTTTTATAAAGCCCCAAACTTGAACTTGATGCTCCAGATAATACAAAAGCTAGGTCCATGTGTATTTTAAGAACCACTGCAAATTTTTTATGTGCAATATGGCCAGATGAATCATGAAAATCATCAAAGCCATGGATCCTAAGATTGTAAGAAATTCTCTTGCAGAAGTCTGAGACTGATTTGAGAAGATCAGGAAAAATTCCAGATAGAAGTCCACCTTCTCCTGTATTAAAAAGTCCTTCCGAAGAGAAGAGGTAACCTAGAAACACAGTCTTGTAAAACAGTCAAGGAGGATTTTGGAATACTTATTACAAAGTTCAGATTGGTCAAAAGAGACATAACCCATGTTAATGATTCTTGACATCTGGATAAAGACTCTGCAAAGATAAGCAAATCTTCTAAGTTAAGAAAGATGTGAATATCATTCATTCTTCAATAAGCTATGACTGAGGCTAGGCATCCTGTGAACACCACTTGAGCTGTAGGTAAACCAAATGGTAATGAGAAACTGATAATGTGACCAAGAAACAGAGAACCTTAGAAATTTCCTGAAGCATATGGCTATGGTAATGTGGTAGTAAGTGTCCTTTAGATACAAAGTTATCAAGTAACAAATGGGAAGAATGTGGGGTAACAGGCTCTTTTAGGTCAACATTTTGAACTTTGGAACTTTCCTGTACAGATTTAGAAATAAAATATCTAGTCCTGGTCTCCAAGAAGGTTCTTTGTTTGGCATCAGAAACATTCTAGAATAAAGGCTTTTACCCTTTTGACTTACAGGCATTGGTTCTATTACTCCTTGGTTGTGTAAAGATTGAAGAATCTGAGGGGAAAAAATCTATTTGGTTCAGACAGTGGGTAAGTACTCCCCTGAAAGGAGACTTTTGTATCCAGTACATCTGTAACCCTCCTGCACCACTTTTAACAGCCAAGAGTCCAACACAATGTTTTCTCAAGTGGGAATGTTAAGGGCCAGGTTTAGGAGCAGATCTGTAGATGTTTTGGCCAGGGGGAGGGGTTAATGAATGCTGGCATAGTCATTCCATCCAGTTACTTTGTCCCTTTTTTTCTGAAAATAAAAACACTGTTTCTTATTGTTACCCTGCGACCATCTCTTCTTCGCATTTTGTTTATCAGAAAAAGCATCTGTGTGTGTGTGTGTGTGTGTGTGTGTGTGTGTGTGTGTGTGTGTGTGTGTGTGTGTGTGTGTGTGTGTGTAAGAGGGATGCTTATGAGATTTGTACTGGGGTACATGAAAGTTCTTAGAGACTTCCTGAATCAGTTTCCCTCTTTTATCATATTGACTGACAACTTGGGTAGCAGATGAGCCAAACTATACTGCCTTATCCGAATTTACCAACCTTTACCTAATTAGTAAACTTTTGGTTATGTACCCAAGGATGTCTTCTCAACATGGTAGCAGTAGCCCTTATCACAGTATCTGCACAATGGAACACACTCTTTAAAGCATGTTTAGATACTGGAGATGGGGTAGAAACAGTTTGATTGAAAAAAACTTTATTCTGTAGGAAGAGTGGAAGCCAATTTGCTCAGGCTCTCCAAATGACAAAGCATAAATTCCCACATATATTCCTGGTAATTCAGAACTCTGAAGGCTAAAGTGGAAGAAAATGTTTTCTAACTAATTCAGTCCAACCTTTTGCTTTCTTTGTCACCAGCTGAAAGATTTGTATTGAGAACCAACCAGTTGCCAACACGTAAAATGGCAGCTGGGTCAAATCTAAAGTGAGAAAAGAAATGTATTATTCTGAGGTACCTGATACAGCTTATCTGCTTTTTAGGGACCAAGGATGGGTATCAGGATGGCTACAGACAGCAATCAACACATCCTCCAGGGCTGGCAGATACCCAGGTATCAGGATGCTTACAGGCAGTAGTCAACACATCCTTTAAGGCTGGCAGATATCTAGGTATCAGAATGCTTACAGACAGCAGCCAACACACCCTTCAAGGCAGGCAGATGTCTAGGTGTCAGGATGCTTACAGGCAGCAGTCAACACATCCTTTAAGGCAGGCAGATATCTAGGTATCAGTATGCTTACAGGCAGCAGCCAACACACCCTTCAAGGCAGGCAGATGTCTAGATGCCAGGATGCTTACAGGCAGCACACAACACATCCTCCAGGGCTGGCAGATATCCATGTATCAGGATGCTTACACGCAGCAGTCAACACACCCTTCCAGCATGGCAGACATCTAGGTATCAGGATGCTTACAGGCAGCAGTCAACACATCCTTCAAGGCAGGCAGATATCTAGGTATCCGGATGCTTACAGGCAGCAGCCAACACATCATTCAAGGCAGGCAGATGCCCAGATATCATAGGTTCATAGGTTCATACTAGGCTATCTGTCCTAGGGCATTTATAAGCCTAGCCAGAGTATGTTTGGCTTTCGCCACCCATTTTAAATTAATTTTGCTATGCCCTTTTTCGAGGTTAGTATACTGTGCCTCTGTCTAACAGTGACACAGAAGTGATACCCTGGGTAAACAGGATGCTTACAGGCAGCAGCCAACACATCCTTCAAGGCAGGCAGATGCCCAGGTATCAGGATGCTTACAGGCAGCACACAACACATCCTCCAGGGCAGGCAGATGTCTAAGTGTCAGGATGCTTACAGGCAGCAGCCAACACATCCTTCAAGGCAGGCAGATGCCCAGGTATCAGAATGTTTACAGGCAGCAGCCAACACATCCTTCAAGGCAGGCAGATGCCCAGGTATCAGGATGCTTTACAGGCAGCACACAACACATTCTCCAGGGCAGGCAGATGTCTAGGTGTCACGATGCTTACAGGCAGCAGCCAACACATCCTCCAGGGCAGGCAGATGCCCAGGTATCAGGATGCTTACAGGCAGCACACGACACATCCTTCAAGGCAGGCAGATGCCAGATATCAATATGCTTACAGGCAGCATACAACACATCCTCCAGGGCTGGCAGGAGAGGAGGAATGGGAAAGGAATGCGTTATATCTATTTGTATCTATTTGTAACTGATCATAATATCTCATTGTAGGAGGGAAATCCATAAATTACCATAAAAATACCTCATTCATTATGACAATGGTCTGCTTAAAATAAAATTCCTTCTTGAAAGGAGAAGGATTAAAAATTCCTCACCATCAGAGAACTAGGCCTGGGATTACTCAGGAATAACTTTACAGGGGATTATCACCTATAATGGCTTCTGTGTACAAGGATTTCTTCCCTTTAATGCCTGTCAGATCAAGGTAAGGAACTAATTTTTTTTAGAAGTCATAACTTCATCAGAAGAATAATGTTTATTTTTTTTTTCTTAATAGGAGTTCCAGCAGAAGAAAACCAACTCGAAGGAGGGATATCTGCCCAGTCTAATGATCTCTTCCCCCAGTTACCCCAAAAGGAATTTCCCAGAGTGTCTCACAGACCAAGAGAAGATGGTTCTCCCATGCCCATATCAGACACTGGAATTGCCAGAGAGGACATGGCTGACGCTTGGTTTATGCTGCCCTAAAGAACTACATCAGGTGAAGCCACAGAGGTAAATGATTGCTCTAAGGAACAACCAATGATGACTACATTTCACCCACTGTTGGCTAAGGCAAAGACTGAGTCTACAACAATAGCAAGGACTCCTTAGTAAGTGGATTTTTTCTTTTTAGGTACTGCAGGAGAAGATCCAGCTGAACTGGAGTGAGTATACATGCTGTGACCGAGGAAGAAGCACTAAAAGTGATAAGCGCAGCTCGAGTGAGTTGGTCAAACAGTAAGTTGTCAATGAGTGTTCACAAGTAGCACATTTACACTCCCAACACCTTCCTAAGTCCCTTAGGTTAGAAAAAGTAAAGGTAGAACCAAATTTCTGTCAGTATTATTTAACCACTCACAAACACACTACCAGAAAACACTGCTGCAGGTAGGTTGTCACAAAGTGAGTATAAGTGTTGCGCGCGCGCTCACACACACACACACACACACACACACACACACACACACACACAATCCCGCCTGTTCCTCTGTGAACTTTTCTGACTCACAAAATTCAAAGTTTACACAAGCAGTACATAATTTCTCAGAAAATTACCCTTGAATATCTAAAAAGACAGTTCTAGCTAAAAATAGCAGTCCCTGACAGAAAACTTCCGATATATCAGGGTTCTTAAAAGGGAAATATTGTTTTAGTCAAAAACTAAAATATATATTCTTTTTCCTAAAATGGCAATAATTTATGTGTGGAGGGGTTCCCCAGTGAGGACCTATCTGATAGAAATGAAGCTCTTAACTGATCCTTTGAAGTCCAAGAGATGCTTATTCTTGAGACACCAAGAAACTACTTAAGAAAGCTTTACTTTGACTGCTGATTTCCCTCAGCGGAATTAGCCAATCAGCAGTCAGAGTGAAGGAGTGCGTGAAGGAACCAGACCTTTTTGAAGCTGGCTGGTTGTTGCTTCATGGGTAGGAAACAACCCATGTAGCCCAAATGGTACTGCTGCAGTGGAAATGATGAACATCTAGATTCAACACTGCCTAGAAGCAGTTACCTTACCTAATTACCTGCAAGCACCTACTGACCTGTTTACTACATTTATTTAAAACAGCACCAAAGAGCTTTTTATTTTCAATTCTATTCCTACATGCAGTGGTTTTAAAGGGGTTGCTGTCCCCTTTACCCCTGGTAATCTGTTATCTGCACAAAATGAAACTAAACCATAATTAGTTTAATGATACCAAATAAGTGCGTAGCCGACATATACAGCATAATCAGTAACTGCAAAAGCATTGTGACTCAGAGCTCAGGATATTTAAAACTGCATAGAGTAATGGGCCCAATTCAAAAAGGTACCTAATGGTAACTATTCCAGATTCAGAGAACCCTTACCACAATGTTGCAAAATGCCATGCAGCACCACAGTGAACTGTCTCTGCACCATGCTAAAAGCCAATGAGGCATTCTGGGGTGTGGCATATGCTAATTAGCTATATGCTCTCTCCCAGAACTGTCTGCTGTAAGTCATTTACACAGCCAAGTGATTCTGCATTAGTTAACATAGGTTCATAGGTTCATACTAGGCTATCTGCCCTAGGGCATTTATAACCCTAGCCAGAGTTGTGTGGCTTTCACCACCCCTTAGGTTGAAGAATACTATACCCATTAGTTTGCCGTGCCTCTGTCCAGCAGTGATACAGAGATGATCCCCGGGGTAAACCTACGATCTCCCATCCACTGGTCAAGATTCCTCTTGAACAGAGCCAGCAAGGTGCTCTGTCTCACATGGACTGGATTTCTGTTCCACAGCATAGGGAGTCTCTGGGTGATGAATCTGTCCCTCCAGCACGTCCTATTTATATCCGTGTTGAGGTTTAAGTCTCTTGCTCTTGTGGCTCTGGTGGATTTGGATTTTTTGAGGTGGAGCATGTCCATTAATTCCAGGTTGGACATGGCCTTGTATGTCAGGCACAGGTCACCTCTGAGCAGACGGTATGCGACTGAATAGAGCTGGAGTTTCTTCAGTCGGGCAGCATATGGCATATTTTTGAGCCCCTTTATCCTTTTGGCGAGGAACTTTTGGGGTCTTTCCAATTGCTGCAGGTGTCGGGTAAGATACATTCTGAATGGGGCATTGCACTCAATCATTGGTCTGATAAGTGAAGAGTACAGGGGAACAATGACCTCCCTTGATCTGGATGTGAATCCCTTCATAATCAGGTGGGCAATGTAGAAGGTCTTCCTAACCACTTTGGCGATGTGAGTGTCAAAAGAAAGGTTACTGTCAACTTGGGTCCCCAGGTCCCTGATAACCTCTTCTGTGCTTAATGGATTGCCACCTATGTAGTAACTTGGGGTTACCTTGTTTTTACCAAAGGGTATGACTATACATTTTTTGGCATTTAGCTTAAGGCCATGGCTTTGGCACCAGTTATCCGTTTCTATGAGACCTCTCTGAAGGATATCTGTGTCTGATGGATTTTCAACTATGGCGCCCAGTTTGCAGTCATCTGCAAACTTTGTCAGCTCCAATCCTCCTATGTTTGCCTGCACTTCTGAAAAGTAGATGCTGAACAAGAGGGGGCCCAGGACTGAGCCCTGTGGGACACCGCTTGTGACCGGCTTGGAGTCTGACATGGCACCAGCAACTCTAACCCTGTGGGTTCTGTCCTTGAGCCAGTCTGCAACCCATCTTGTGACATATGGGTTTACATTTAAGCTGGTGAGCTTTTCTATGATACCCGAGTGGGGTATTGTGTCGAAAGCTTTTGCAAGGTCAAGGTAGGCTGTGTGAACTGCCTTACCCTCATCAATGGCCTTGGTGACTGTTTCAAAAAAGTCGACCAAGTTCAAGAGGCATGATCTGCCCTTGACAAAGCCGAATTGGGTAGGATCCAATGTCTGTAGGTCCCCTATGTCTTTATTTATGAGTTCCACTATGATCCTCTCTATAGCTTTGCAGACCAGGCTTGTTAAGCTTATGGGGCGGTAATTACCAGTGTCCGTAGAAGCACCGCCTTTGTGGAGTGGGACCACAGTTGCCGTACGCCACTCTTTGGGTACGTATCCTGTGGTAAGGCTAAGATTAAACAGCAGCCTTATGTGTGGGTTTAGTTCCTCATTGAGTTCGTGTAGCACACAGTCGGGGACACCATCCGGTCTCATTGATGCTGTGTTTTTAGCTTTAGAGAGAGCAGCTCTCACCTGGGCATTTGAGATGATTGGGAGGCTACACTCTGCTGGGATAGATATTTCTCCTTTTGGGGGGGGGGGGGGGATTTTCACTGAACCTGTCTGCCAGTATGTTTGCAATGTCTGTGGGTTCAGTGATTTTTGTATCATTTTGGACTAATTCTGAGCATATCTGGGAGTTTCCACCCAGATTTCTAACATAGCTAATGAAGGCCTTACGATTGTCTTTTGAGTCCTTGGTGATTTTTATCTCAAAGTTGGCTTTGGATGATTTTATGAGTGATCGTAGTTTTTTACTAGTACTGATCAGAGATGTCTTCCCTTTTAGGGATTTTGCTCTATCTTGTAGTAGCTTTCTCCTCTTGTTGTAAAGTTTGTTTATGGCTGGGGTCCACCAGATCGGGCGCTTGCCTTTGGTGGAAAGGGTCTTGATTTTATTTGGGATTGCTTGATCCATGCAATCCTGGAGGTGCTCGTAGAAAGCATTTGTAAGGGATTCAGCAGTGTGGGTTGTGGTTTCCAATGGCTCAGGGGCCTTGAAGGATACCACACCAGTCTTAAGAAGTGTGAAGTTGGCTTTTGAGAAGTTCTTCACTGTGGTCTTTTTTGTTGGGGGTGGGGGAGGGATGTGGATCTCCAGTGAGATTAGTTTATGGTCTGATCTCACCAATGAGGGATATACTTTCGGTGTGGAGCATTTTGTCCCCATGTTTGTGATGATCAGGTCTAGTATATTTTCACCTCTTGTGGGAATGGTGACAAGTTGTTCCATAGCATTTGAGTTTATGAACTCCAGGAACCTTTGGGCTAGGGTATTGGGGCTTGAGTAGTGTTCCCAGTCTATGTTTGGGTAGTTGAAGTCACCCAATATGATGGTGTTTGGAGAGACATTTATACTCTCCAGTGTCTTCAGGAAGGCTGTGTGGGGTTCCTGAGTTTGAGAGGGTGGCCTGCAACATGCTACAAACTGTAGAGCAGTTTTGCCTATGGTTAATTGCACCTGAATGGTCTCTGATGCTTCATGAGTTGCCACCAGCCTGGAGGTGTGGGTATCCTTGATGAATATGGATACACCCCCTCCTTTTGTGGTACGGTCCGGGTTTTGGGGCGGAACGCATGATATGAGGTAAAACCTGATAGTGCCGGGGTGCTCTCAGGAGCCTTGAACCAGGTTTCAGTCACAGCACAGACATCGATGTTCTCCATACTGAGGAGGGCTTGAGGCGTGCATCTTGAGATTTAGACTTCTGGCATTGAGCAGCATTACCCTTAGTTTTTTCCATTATTGTTTTCTAGGGCGGTGGGTTTAGAATTTGAGCCTTGTCTAAAAAAGGCACTATGGGGTGGCAAGAGCCTTTGCCAATATCTGGAAACCCAGGGGTGACAGGTGCAAGCCGTCCCTTGCAAAGCAGCGTGGCTTGTCAAGCATGTCATTCCAGGCAGACAGACATTGGATCCCCTTAGAATGACACCAGAAATTAAGCCAATTATTAAAACTGATCATTTTGTCTCTGTATTGTGGCATCATTCTTGGTGAAGGTAGGATACTGCTCAGGGTCAGGGTCATACCAGCCTGGGCTACATAATCTGAGAGCTCCTTTATGTCTCTTTTCATGTAGTCCAGGGAGGTGCGTCTCAGGTCATTCACACCGGCATGGACAATGACTGAGTCATACTTGTACTTGCTGTGGAGTGACCTGAGTGCTTGTGTTATGTGGCGGATTCTAGCGCCCGACAGGCAGCTTACTGTGACCCTCTCCTTGTTCAGTCTGGTGAGTGGGACGTCAGTGTGTCTGACTATGGAGTCACCTATGACAAGTGTGTCTGGCATTGTGTTTGGCCTTAAGGGCTGTGACTGATTTGCACACTGACTTTGTGATCTATGTGTTGCTTGTGTTATGTCATGAGAAGGCAGTTGTTTGGGTGTCTGCTTTGGAGGCATCTGCTGTTTTGGTAGATTTTTGATCAGTGCCTCCGAGTATGTCTTTGTGTGTTTATGTGTTTGATTTGTAGTTGTGATAGTTCTATGTGAGACTGGGTTTATGGTGTGTGGCTGGCCGAACATGGCTGGACATGACTGCTTCTGGCCACTTATGTTAGTAGTTCAGCCATCATGGTAGAGTTAAGTGCTGAGGAGTTTAGTAGGCAGATTGTACGGGGACAGTGCATGTATATATGTGTGGTTGGGGGTTGCGTGTTTATATGTGTGGTTGGGGTGTGTACATATATATTTATATATATATATATATAGATGGTTGGGGTGCATGTGTATGTGTGTGGTTGGGGGGGCATGTGTATATGTGTGTGGTTGAGGGGTGCATGTGTATATGTATGGTTGCTGCATGTGACAGCCTATGTGTCAGTGTGTCTCACATGGGAGGTCGCATTGGGGGGGAGTTAGGTAAGAGATAGGATACATTTTTGGGGTGTGTGTGTGTGTGTGTGTGTGTGTGTGTGTGTGTGTGTGTGTGTGTGTGTGTGTGTGTAGGTGATTGGGTGAGTGTGTATGTGAGTACAATAGGGTAGGGGGTGGTGTGTGACTGTATGCATGAATTTATGAATGGATGTTTTGTGTGAGAGTGCTTGTGTGAGTTGGGGGGGGGTCTGTCATACCTCCACAGTCCCATAGAAACCAGGGAGAACTCTAAAGATGTGGGACAGCAGAACATTAGTCACCAGAGATGACTTTTACATTATTTCTTTAGGGCAATTAACAAAGATGTAGGGCAAGGGAAAACAACAGACAGTAGGAGTAACTCTGTAACAATATGCTTTAAAGGCACTTAAAAAAAAAAAAAAGATAATATAGGTAGTATGGGGCTACTAGCTACCAGGGATACTCTAAAGAGCATGCCTTAAAGGCCATAAAGGATTTAAACCCTGCACCCTACCGATAAGAACATTAGTCCTCTGTGTCACCACTGGACACAAAGGATAACCTAGAATAATAAAACTAAAAAAGGTAAAGTACAAAGGAGAGGGAAAGCTTCAACCCCCCCCCCTCCCAAGAGAGGAAACTGCAGCATCAACCTGCTACACTACTTAAAAAGTGAATGCAGCAAGACTGTTTTTATAATATGAGATCTCAGACAGTATTCAAGGCCTGCAACAATTCATGACATACAAGGGATAGGGACAGTGCACATATAAGTAAACTGCACAATCTCATAGCACAAGATATCTAGACAAAACTATAAATAATTGGTGGACAAAGACACACTCAGGGATGAGTTGTAATTATTCCTCTAACAAACTTTTACAGTCATTAGACTGATAGCTTTTGCACTAGCATGTATTTACTAAAGGATGTGAAGCATGAGATTCTAACGTCTGGCATTAACGAGTCACTGTAATAATCTATGATTTATAAGGACAGGAAAAAAAGAGGCATCGGGGATGTTCTGACAACACAAGGATAGGGGTGTGAGTGTGAGTGTGAGTGTGAGTGTGTGTGTGTGTGTGTGTGTGTGTGTGTGTGTGTGTGTGTGTGTGTGTGTGTGTGTGTGTGTGTGTGTGTGTCCACATCCTAATATGTAAATACTGTGTGGGAAATGAATGAGAGGTGTTGCGCGTGCTAATTCAATGCATGGGCCTACAATGTTAACTACCACAGGAAAGTGCTGATCTGCATTTGCAGTAGTTAACAGCCATGCAGAGACATGCAAATTAGCTGATAAAGAGTTTTTTCCTCGTTGCAGCAAATATGTCCCTGAATCACACAATACCACATCATGGAAACAGTCCCTTTTTACCAAAGCTCTTATCACAAGCAGTGGGGCTGTTTCTGAATCCTGGAGAATATCTGGAATATGTACATGTGCACAGAATACTCAGATTCATAGGTTCATAGGTATGTACTAGGCTAATGGCCCTGGGGCCTTTACAAGCCTATCCCATAGGATTACCCTAGCATCATGCCACCCGACCTTAGTTCCCAGTGCCTCTGTCGAGTAGAGCCACTGGAGTGATCCCTGAGGTGAATTTTCTATTTGTACTGACAACGTTACATTAAATTCAGCTTCCTTCGGGCTCTATTGTGTGGCCATTCATTATTTACAGCTTGTTCTTTGGTTTGGTGTGCCTTGTGCTTTGTTTTTTGTTGACGTTTTCTATTTCCCATCCACTCGTCAAGATTTCTCTTGAAGAGGGAGAGTGAGGTGCTCTGTTAGACATGTATGGGAAGTCTATTCCATACCATGGGCAGTCTCTGGGTGAGGAACCTGTCCCTCCAGCATGTTCTTCTGATTGTGGTAATGAGGTTGAGGTCTCTGGAGCATGTGGTAAGGAGGGATTGGGATTTCTTTAGATGTAGCATTTCTAACAGAGCTGGGTCAGACATGGCTTTGTAAGTGAAGCAGAGATTGCCTCTAATTAGGAGATATGAGACAGAGAATAGTTGGAGTTTTTTGTCTGTCCATATAGAACAAGTGTTTAGGCCTAGGATCCTCTTTTTGAGGTACTTTTGTGGCCTCTCCAGTTTCTGCAGGTGTCTAGTGAGGTACATGCCAAATGGGACATTGTACTCGATGATTAGCCTAATGAGGGAAGAGTAGAGGCAGACAATGACCTCTTTCTTCCTGGATGCAGAACCCTTAGTAATGAGATGTGCCACATAGAAGGATTTTCTGACCACAGTGGCAATGTGGTGGTCAAAAGGGAGGCTGCTGTCAACCTGTCTTCCCAAATGTCTTATAACACCTTCTGTGTTCAGTGGACTACCATCAATGTGGTAATTCATGGGGACTGAGTTTTCCCAACGAGGTTGATGACACATTTTTTGGCATTGAGCTTAAGGCCATGATTCTGACACTAGTTGTTGGTCTCAGTCAGGCCTTTCTGTAGGATGTCAACATCACTTGGGGAGTTAATAATAGCTCCCAACTTGCAATCGTCTGCGAACTTTGTTAGCCAGAGTCCCTTCGTGTTGCCCTGGACTTCAGAGAAGTAGACACCAAACAGGAGAGGACCCAGGACCAAACCCTGTGGGACTCCACTTGTGACTGTTCAGCAGTCTGTCAGCCACCTTCACACTGTGAGTTCTATCTGTGAGCCAGTTTGTAACCTACCTACTGATATAGGGATTTATGCCTAGCTTAGTGAGTTTTTCTATGACTCCTGAGTGGGGAATGGAATCAAAGGCCTTGGCCAGATCAAGGTAGGGTGTATGAATCACCTTGCCTTCATCCACAGCTCTGGTGACTGACTCAAAGAAGTCGACCAGGTTGAGCATGCATGGTCTACCCTTTACAAAACCAAACTGTATGGGATCCAGAGTTTGGAGACTCCCTTGTTTATTAGGTTCATGATGATGTGTTCCATAGCTTTGCATATCAGACTTTTCAGACTAATGGGGTGATAGTTCCCAGGGTCTGTAGTCACTTCTCCTTTGTGGAGAGGGATAACTGTAACAGTGCGTCATTCAGTAGGGACAAAGCCTGAGGTGAGGCTGTGACTTAACAGGGCACACAGGTGAGGTGCCAGTTCACTCTGTAGTTCATGTAGAACACAGCCAGGGATATTGTCAGGTCCCATAGAAGGTGTATTCTTGGCCTTGGACAGTGCTGTTTTAACCTGTGCAGCAGTAATACTGGGTGCCTGGCAATCTACTGGTATTGTGATTGGTCCTTTGGGGAGGGAGAGAGGGGTAAAGTTGGCACTGAATCTGTCGGACAGTATATTGGCAATATCTGTTGGCTCTGTATAGGAGGTAGCACTGTGCAGTAGCTCAGAGCATATCTGTGTATTGATGTGGAGATTCTTTACATAATTATAGGCCTTTTGGTTGTCTTTACTATCTGCTGCAATTCTGTTTTCATAGCTAGCTTTAGAGGATTTGATGAGGGATCTCAACTTTTTGTTGAGGCTGATAAGGGAGTTTTTCCAGTCTTGGGACTTCATCTTATTCTGCATTGGTTTCCTCCTTCTGTTGTGGAGTTTGTTTATGGCAGGGGCCCACTAGATTTGGCTTCCCTTTTGTGGAAAAGAGCGTCTTGGTTCTATTGGGTATATGGCGAGATCCATGCATTTGTGTATGTGTTCATACAGTGCACTGGTGTATGATTTGGCAGTCATGCAAGTATACTCCATTTGTACGGGTGCCGTGAAGTAAGCCACTTCTGTTTTTAGGAGCCCAAAGTTAGCTTTGGAGAAGTTTTTAATGGTGGTTACCTTTGCAGGGGGTCAGGTGGGTGGGAGGGATGTGGATTTCCAAGGTGATTAGTTTGTGGTCGGATCTAACCAGGGAGGAGTTGACTATTGGTGTAGAGCAATGGTCGCTCATGTTAGTAATGATCAGGATTTGGAAAACTCGTTTTTAAAACTTGTGTTTTCATGACTGTGTGTAGGGTGGGGTGATAAATGAAGTCAACATTTGTTAATTGTAGAAACAGTTCTTGGAGAGATGAGTATGTTTTAAATGCCATGTTGAGGGTGCAAAACAGAGCATCAGATCAAGTTGTGGCTAAAAAGGATCAGCAGACTGGTCCACCTACTTGGTGAATAAGTATATATAAATAAATTATGATCCTGTCTCTGATCTTAACACACTTATGTGTTCAAGACATAAATGCCAAGAAATTCACCTCAAAAGTGAAGTTCGGGAGCTGAAGCTAGGCATCCATGTCGAGAGAACATAACTCTTTGTAGTACATAGAGCCTATCTGCTCTATGTACTTTCCTTTTTTAGGAAACAATCATAGTGCAAACTGTTTTACTGGCTGTGAGTACCAGTGAAGCGCATCGCTCTGCTAAACGGACAACAGCACACTTCTCAGCTTCTCGATGCATAAACATTCCTGACAAATTCAAAAATAATGGATGGACAAAGGATCAAAATGAGGGGCAGCTTTAAAATATCACTCATTTCCATAAAACATTAATACAACATGTTTTGCATTAATATGTATTTCCCAAACAATAAGAAGTTATAACATCTGGCATTGACTTATTGTAATCCTCAGTGATATACCAGCAAATCAAAACATTACCAGAGACAGAGCAAAAATGTGAGACAAAACTCTGAGACAATTGAAAGGCACAGACAGCAGGCAGAAACAAAAGCTTTTTTTTACATTCTACCACTGTTCTTCATGGGCGAGCCTGTCTGCTGTTAGTCCATAGCACAAGACCCGATTGTAACAAAGAGTAGGGGGGCACTTTATTGTTTTGTGCCTCCTAAGTGCTATTACAATTGTGTATCACACTAGGAAAGCTGTTAGCTAGTTTATCATTCTCCCGATATTGGAGAGTAATCTTGGCACTCCATACAGTAGCTTCATTGGCGAATACTGGGCTAACTGCCCTGAAGGGCCATTTTTAAGCCTAGCCAATAACACAGAGGACAGAATCAAACCCTATGCCTTGTGTATATGAGGCAAAGACCTTAACTGTTATTCCAAACCCACCACGTTAATATTTCTGCCTAAACTCCTGAACCCATGCACTGTCATCACCATCTCCCACCTTGAAAGGAGGTGAACAGATCTGTTTCCAAAAACACACAGTTGGATTAATGCAGTACAGCATTTAATGGTTATGTTGACCATTGGAATAAAAAGGTTTACAGGTCCATTGATTTACTGCACGTTTAGCTGGCAGCTGACTATTATGGGTTTACAGTTATGCAACTGCTGACATATACTCAGTTTAGGATAAGGGCAGTTTATTTATTTATCTGAATTTGTTAAGTGGGGCATGGCACTGTTCATTAATGACCAGCTTCAGTCTCAGAAGGGAAAGAACAGAAAAACAACCCATACTACATCAAAGGGCATGCACAAAAGTTAAAAAAAAGAGTATAGTAAGAAAGTAAATCACAATATATATATATATATATATATATATATATATATATTTACTATTGAAATATCGATCCCGACATGTGCGACTCGTCTTGCATGAACGCGGAACTGCGAACGCCACTACACCGACTCCCAGATGTGCGAACGGCAAAACCTCGCCCCTATCCGACCCATGGTAGCATGGGTGTGGAGGTGTTGCGCGGCCGGTAATGTCGATCGTCGAAGTTTTCGCGGTTTCAGTTCGCTAGCGAACGGTTTTCGCAGTTTCGGTTCGCGCAAACGCGTCACTGAGGTCGCCGTTCGAACGAAGTGCATTCGCACATTCAATAGTAAACCATATATATATATATATATATATATATATATATATATATATATATATATATATATATATATATATATATTATATATATGGGTCTATATTACAAAAGCGAAAAACCCTATGCGCGAATACCAAAACACCGACCCTTATACCGGGAACCGTGAAAATCCCGAACGCACTAAACAGTGAAAAAAAAATCGAACTGTCATAGTCGGCCAACCCCACCACTAGCTATACACTACCTACCCAAATAAAATAAATAAACCACAAACATATACTAACCAAACCCTACTTCTAACCTAAAGTAAAGCACAAAACCCTACTTCTAACCGTACACTAAACCCCACATACACAACTAACTATGCACTATCCTTAACCCCTCCCTAACCCTAAGGTCTGTAACTACCGCACACGTCCCCTACAGACATACACCCAAACAAAACAAATACTCAACATACATACATTTAACAAAACCCTACCTCCAACACTACTAAACCCCACATACAAAACTATCTATGCACTATCCTTAACCCCTCCCTAACCCTAAGGTCCGTAACTACTGCACACTTCCCCTACAAAAATATACACAAACAAAATATATAACCTACATGCATACATTTAACAAAACCCTACACTAAATCTAACATACATTACTTATCTAAGCACTTACCTTAACCTGCACCCTATCCTAAACGCCGTAACTAGCCAGCACTTACCTCTACTCATCACTCATTAGGCCCATTATAGAGTACAACGCCCCTTTTGGTATGTACCTCACAAGACATCTCCAACAACTGGAAAGGCTGCAAAAATACCTCACAAAGAGGATTACCGGCCTCAAACAGATGCCCTACGCTGACCGTCTCAAAAAACTCCAGCTTTATTCCATCGCGTATCACCTACTCAGAGGTGATCACTGTCTAACATACAAAGCTATGTCAAAGCCAGAGCTGTTGGACATGCTCCACTTAAAGAAATCCCAATCCCTCCAAGCTACATGCTCTAGGGACCTAAATCTTGTCACCACAATAAACAGAACATGCCGGTGAGATAAATTCCTGTCCCAGAGACTTCCCATACTCTGGAATAGACTACCTATCTATATCACACAAAGCTCCTCATTAGCACTCTTCAAGAAAAATATTGATGATTGGATGGGAAATAGGAAATTCACCCCGGGAATCACCTCTGTGGCTCTGCTCGACAGTGGCACAGGAAAATAATTTTCTTGGGTGGCAAAAGCCAGGGTACCTTTTTGGCTGGGCTTGTATAGGCCCCAGGGCCGATAGCCTAGTACCTACCTATAAACTACCTATGAACTTACCTTATGCAGCTAATCCACAGGCGGGCCAACCATGGAAATTCGATATTTCCATTTTCGCGGTTTTCGACTTTCGCTCTAAGTCCACTTCGCACTATACGGTTCGACATTTACATATTCGCGTAAACGTCTTTTCGCTTTCCTAATATAGACCCTATATATATATATATATATATATATATATATATATATATATATATATATATATATATATAGGATCATAGGAAGTTACTAAGCTATTGGCCCTAAGTCCCTTATAAGCCTAGCCAAAAGTTTAGCCCATGGATAGACAAATCAGCACCAGATGCCCCTGTTCAGCAGGGACACGGGTGGAATCCCAGGGATGTATTCTCTATTTCCCATCCAGTTACCCAGATTGTGCTTATAAAGGGGTAAAGAGGTACTCTGCTTGACATGGAAAGGGAGTCTATTCCATAGATGGGGAGTCTCTGGGATACAAATCTGTCCCGCCAACAAGTCCTGTTGATGTCACAGTCCAGGTTGAGGCCACGTGTGCGGGTTACTTGGGTGGAGCTTGACTTGCAGATATGCAGCGGTCCCATCAAGGCGGGGTCCGAGATCGCCTTGTATGCCAGACAGAGGTCACCTCTGAGGAGTCTGTATGAAACAGAGTAGAGGCATAGTGCTTTTAGCCTATCTGTGTATGGTAGATTTTTGAGGCCCTGGATTCTCTTGATGAGGAACCTCTGTGGTCTCCCCAGCTGCTGCATGTACTTTGCGAGATGCATGCCGAATGGGGCATTGTACTCAATAATGGGCCTTATAAGGGAAGAATACAGGGATGTTATGACTTCCTTGTCTCTGGATGAGATACCCTTACTTATGAGGTGAGCCATATAGAAAGCTTTCCGTACAGTGGAAGCAACATGGTGGTCAAAAGTCAGGCTGCTATCAGTCTGGGTGCCCAAATCCCTCATGGCTAACTGCATGCTCAGAACGTTATTTATGTGATAATTTTTGGGGACATCTCTCTCCCCAAAGGGGATGATGATGCATTTTTTCATATTTAGCTTGAGGCCATGTTTCTGGCACCAGTCATTTGTTTGGGTGAGACCCTCTTGGAGGAGGTCCACGTCACTAGGGGAATTGATGACAACTCCCAACTTGCAGTCATCTGCAGTCTTGGTCAGCCATAGCCCATTGGTTTTGGCCTGTACCTCAGAAAAGTATATCCGAAATAACAGAGGCCCCAAGACCGAACCTTGGGGTATGCTACTCGATACGGGTCTACTGCTTGAGGTGACTACCCCTATTTTGACTAGGTGGGTTCTATCTGTGAGCAAGTTGGCTACCCATCTGGTAACATACAGATTGATGCCTAGTTGAGAGAGTTTATCTATTATGCCCGAGTGGGGAATAGTGTCGAAGGCTTTGGCAGGTCAAGGTAGGCAGTGTGCCCTGTCTTCCCCTGATCCATGGCTTTGGTGACTGTCTCAAAAAAGTCCACCAAATTTAACAGACATGTCCTCCCCTTGATGAAGCCAAACTGTGCAGGATTGAGTGTTTGGAGACTGCCAATGTCCTTATTAATGAGGTCCATGATAATCCATTCCAGGCCTTGCAGATCAGGCTACATATACTGATGGGTCTATAATTTCCCAGATCAGTGGACGCACCACATTTGCGTAAAGGGATGACAGTGGCTGTCCTCCACTCAGATGGGACAAAACCGGTACTCAGGCTTTGGTTGACTAGGGTGCCTAATGGTGCTGCAAGTTCCTGCCTGAGTTCATGTAGGATGCAGCCTGGGATGTTATCAGGTCCCATGGAGGCTGTATTTTTTGCCTTTGAGAGAGTGGTAATGACCTGATCCCTAGATATACGGGGAAGGGGGCAGGTACTTGGAATGTACTGATTTACTGATGGGGGACAGAGGGGTGAAATTTTTACTGAATCTGTCAGCCAGCAAGTTTGCTATAGCTATGGAATTTGTATATGTGGTGTCCTTAACTATCAGTTCTGAACAGATCTGGGTGCTACCTTTGAGTTTATGGACATATGTGAAGAAGGCCTTATGACTGTCTCTAGTAGATGTGGCCAATTTAGACTCGAAGTTTTCTTTGGAAGATTTCACTAGTGCTCATATTTGCTTGTTTAGGCTAAGGAGAGATAGCTTCCAATTGGGCACCTGCTCCTTGTTGGTCCTGGTCAGGATTTTTTTTTCTTTTGTTATAGAGTTTATTTATTGCAGATGTCCACCAAACAGGTTTGCTCCTCCTTGTGGAGGATGATTTAGTCCTGTCAGATATTCCTGATTCCATGCATCTATATAAATGTTCATATAGTAATTTGGTATAGTTTTGGATATTGGTGCCAGTTCCTAGAGAGGGGGCTGTGAAGCTGTTTATATCATCCCTCAGGAGGCTGCAATCAGCTTTGGAGAAGTTTTTTTTTATTGACCCTAGCTAGAGGGGGGGGGGGTCATGGGAGATGGTGACTTCAAATGTGAACGCTTTATGGTCGGATCTTATAAAGGAGGATGATACTGCAATGGTGCTGCAGTGGTTACTCATGTTGGTTAATACCAAGTCCAAGATATTATCACCTCTCATGGGGGTATTGACAAGCTGTTCCAAAGCATTTGCAATGACAACATTGAGGAATCTTTGTGCATTTGTGTTCTGGCAAGAGTAGTTCTTCCAGTCTATGTTTGGGAAGTTAAAGTCACCCAGGATCAGGGTAAAGGGTTGACTATTGATAGATTTGAAGAGGTCTAGATAGGCATTTTGGGCATCTTGTGTCAGATTTGGGGGTTGATAGCTAGCTATGATTTGTATAGGGGTCTTGTCAATAGTTAACTGCACCTGGAGTGACCCTGTGCGTCATACTGTTTGACCAGCCTGGAGGTGTGCATGTCTCTAATATATATTGAAACTCTACCTCCTTTGGCTTTATTACCCACAGTTTGGGGTCTGAATGGATGATAGGATAAGTAACCAGGTAAGGCTGGGGTGCTCTCTGCACCTTTGAACTAGGTTTCTGTGACCCCAAACATGTCAGCATTTTCCAGGGTTAGGAATGCTTGCAATTAGTGCAGTTTCATGTTTAGACTTTTAGCATTTAACAGCATGACCTTTAATTTGTGTTTTGTTGAAATTTTTATGTTGGTCGTTTACACCTCATCACTTTTCCTAAGAAAAGGCACTATAGGGAAGGCAACAGCCTTTGCCAGAATCCTGAAAACCAGGTGAGGCAGATGCAGACCATCTCTGGCAAAGCATCATGGTCTTTCGATCATATCTTCCCAGGCTGTCAGGTACTGGATCCTCCTGGAATGACACCAGAAACTAAGCCAATTGTTAAAGTCAATAATTTTCTGTTTGTATTCAGGCATCATTCTAGGTGATGGTAGAATGCTGCTTTAGGCTAGGGACATACCTGCCTGGGACACATATTCAGCGAGTTGAATCATGTCTCTTTTCATATAGTCCAGGGAAGTATGTCACAAGTCATTCACACCAACATGGACTGTTGAGAGCTTGAGTGCGTGTGTGTGATATGGCGGATTTTGACCCCTGACAGACAACTAACCGTGACTTTCTCCTTATCCAGCCTGGTGAGAGGCACATCTGTCTGTCTCACAATGGAGTCACCTATGACTAATATGTTGGGTTTATGGTTAAACCTTAGTGGTTGTGAGACACAGGTGTGTGAACTATGCATGCTATGTGGTGTGGAGTGCTGTGGAAATCGTGTGTGTGTTTGCCTCAGAGGTTATTGCCTCGGAGGTCTCCTTTCTTTGTGTATGTTTTTGTTAAGGACCTCTACATATGTGGGTGTATGTTGTGTAGGTGTGGGCGGTCTTTGAGGTGTAGTGATTGTGTTGACAACCTTCTCAATGCCAGATATGATGGCTTGTGAGGGAGAGAGCTTGGACTCTAGGTTCCTAATGTATCCTAATCGCATCCATCGCAAATTGTGTTCCTAGGAGGTAGTAGTAGGTGGTTGTCTGTGTACATAAGGCAGTTGCTACACTGTCTCAGGATGCCCATATCAACCAGAATGGCAGGAGAAACTGTAGGAAATTGTCTATCCATATTTTTCAGAATCTGAGAAAAAAGGCCAGGGAGAGCTAAGGGGTAGGCCTAAAGCCCAAGTGCTTAAACCAAAACTAAGTGGCTTAAAATAATGCTTACAATGTAAACAGGCTATAAACAAGCAGTAACAAATGCAATAGAAAAGATGCAACTGAACAGTTTAGAGAACAAACCTCTGCAAGTAGCAGAAAAAGCATGATGAAGTAATGGAGCAGGAGGAGGAAACTCAAATACAGTAAAAGAAGCTGAATAAAGTGTTTTTTTTTTTTAAGTAAAGTGGAAAGGGAGATAGGAGGAACAGAAGAAAATTCAAGGTGAAGGAACTAAGGGGTGTGACCTTCCCAAGTGATCTCTGTATTAGGTAGAATGAGCTAATGAGATGGGACTGGGAGGAGTGTCCCTTATCAAATTTACAGTAGACGTGGGCAACAACTACAAGAGCACAACTGCAATGCGGTGGGTGGGTGGGAAACAAAAATTCAACCACAGATCAGCAATTATATAAATGGAGACACAGAAAAGTAAATAATTCAGTCAAACAAATAAATAAATAAAAATAGTGCAGTAAACTAGTGCATAACTGTCAGACAAATAAATAAAAAACAATGCAGTACTGATAAGCAAAATAAATACAACCAGTGCAGTGCTGATAAGAAACACTGAACAATTAAAGTGCCAAAAATGTACTTATGTAGCTCTGTAATTCAGATTGTTTAAGAAGTATTCTCTGCCAGGCACAAATGGAGCTCAGCAAGATAAGGAGATTGGATGAGGAAAGGTTCTAAGATTAGGTTGTATGCCATGAGAGGATGCATTTTGCTTTTTAGTTGGTATCTGAACTATGAGTATGAGGGTGTATCTTTAAGAGAGGGAGTGAGTTATTCCCAGTGGGGCCTAGAATGGAAAAGTGGTTGGTACAATGAAGATTGGATTTGGAGAGCTGAAGGAGGGAGGCAGAGTGGTTGTACTTGCTTAGATTATAGGAAAGTGTCTGCCTTACGAATTTAGTAGCTAATGGAAATAGATTTTGACCACTTATTTTGAAAAATAGCGACCCCAGTAGGAGGTTTGACCTTTGCTGGACAAGAAGCCACTCATCTTTTTAGATTTTAGAGAGTTTTACAATGGTGCTATTGTTTTGAGGAGAATGTGATGAAACAATAGGTATTATTTGGGAATTGTTTTAGACTGTTGTGGTATTATTTTTGGACATGGTTGTTGTCAATGAGAGACCATATTCAAGTTGAAAAAACAAAATGTTTTGTCTGTGGTTCTCCTACTAGAAAAGAAAGGAAGGGGGTTATCTTCTTGGCTCAGAACAAGACTGATTTTATCTTCATTGGTTTGTTTTCTAGATAGACATGGAAACAGACAGCAGGATCTGGCCAGGTGCCCACATATTTAAAGGAACTGATATTTTCTATAAGAATATTGTAGCAGCTGAAAATGTGTTGTATTGAGGTGGTTATGCTGAGTTTTCTGATGGCAGCAAAGAGCATAGCTTCAGTTCTGCAAGAGTTTAGTAGATGGTTTTAGTGCTGATGGAATGTAATTGAAGTTCAGGTTGCAAAAAAGGAAGATAAATTTTTGATTAGAATGAAACCATATTGTCAACATAAATTAAAAGAGGAATGTGAGAAAGGTCAAAGGGAAATATGTTGTTGTAACTAAAGATTAAAAGTAGGGCAAGTATTGACCCTTAGGGAATTATTTTTTTTTTTTTGGGGGGGTGATACTGAGGTAATGAACTTGAAAGTGATGGCAAAGTGACAGGTAGTTTTTGAACCAAGAAATGGCATCTGAACTAACTCCTAGTTTGATTGGGTTGTGCCAGAGAATGGAGTGATTGTCAGATGATCTAGTAAGATCATTGAATATGGCTCCTGTAAATAACCCTTTGTCTATACCTTGAAGAATGATGTCATCAGTATGAGCCCATGTTGTGATCAGAATGCTACAACCTGAACACGGAAAAATAAACATGCTGTTTAGAAGAAAGAACCTGGCTACTATACTGTGAAAGCTGAGTATAAATAATTTTCCTAGCATGTTCCCTGCTGTAGTAAGAATGGAGATTGGACAGTAGTATGAGACATTGATAGGATACTGTTGCTTTGATAATGGTTTTACTACGGCAGATGTCTATAGTTGGGCATAACATTTTGTGATATGCAATGACTGAAAGTTTAATTAAGGATGGGTCGAATTATCAGGAGCACTATATGAATCAAGGAAAAAAATGGTCAGTGACAGTGGAGATGTCTATCTGTAATTGTTCAAGGAGGTGACTATGTCTTTAGCTGAGACTTCTTGAAGTGAACTAAAGGAGTGTGTGTGTTGTGTGTGTGGGGGGGGGGTGAGAGAATAGGAGGCGATGGAATGATGGAAGAAGAACACTGTTGTGTCAGAAGGTACTGAATTCCCTAAAAAAGTCAGAAGAGGTAATATGAGAGGGTGCATTTCATGAGGAGTCTTATTTCCAAAACTATTTTGGGGAGTGTATTAGGGGGTCTTGATCATATTTTATTAGTTGGCTTTTATGGCATCTTATTGCTTGTCTACTGAGATGTGTAAGTTGTTTCAAGTATTACTGTGTGACAGGATAAGCACTGTATTGCCATGAGTGTCAAACGCCATCCCTAAGGTTAAGTAAAGCTTTAACTTTATATATTCAGGTAAGAAAGGGCATCCACCTTTTTAGATGCCCAAGATTTTGCAGGACAAACCACACTTATAAACAGATGCAGAAATGTTATTTTTATTTTGTTATCAAATTAAACAGTCCATTAATGTTGGTTGTATCTGTTTATTAACACAGTAGAATGATTTTTTTTTCAGATACAACATCACTGGTTTCTGTGAGGACATTGTTTGCAATCCCTACAGGGGAAAACTACCAAAACAGAATAATTTGTGAAAATCTGTACTTGGGCACCTCTTCTCCACACAAATGCTGCAATCCCCGGGAAGAACGGTTATAATAATTTGTCCCACTCTACAAAAGTAGATAACATACCTTTTAAAATCAGCCCCAGTTAACTTAAAAAGTGTTTTCCCATCAACATGCATTTTCCGAACATAAGTATGAAATTAATGTTTGCTTTATTGACTGCCTGCAATCCCCAGGGGTTCATCAGAAGATCACACACTTTCAAGGGATGCAGCAAAACTATGAGGCAAAATTAGGAAGGTTCTGCAGAATCAGGGGCAGTTGAGGGGCATGACAGGGAGATAGCAATGCCTTATACTGTATAACTGTTTTCATTCATTTGATCACAATGAGACATCTGAGGTGTGCTTAATCAAGAAAGTGGCTGAATACTGGGGTTCATTTTTTGTTTTTCAAAGATGTAACGAGAACAAAATGAATAAATCAAGCAAATTATTTACAATATTTACAAAATAAAATAAAACAAACATATAGACTATTCTTTGCATTATTTGGTAATAACTCAGTTGACTAGTCATATTTCTTAAGTAATAAAAGCAATATTCTCTTGCACCATAGTCAAATTATGGAACTCCCTCCCACCCACAATTACCTCCATACCATCATGCACCCACTTCAAAACTTTACTAAAAGCGCACCTAAAAACATGCTGGCTATGCCCTTGCAACTCCCACTCTAATATCACCCACCCCATCCAACCACTACCTTTCTTTCCATTCCACCAACTACCTTGATTACAGCAAGTTCAGATGCTCATAAGCCTAGTACTTATTATACAGCAGGAACTTCTCATTGTTACATTTGTTAATGTCTGTTGTGTACTTCACAGATAAAGATTATAGTTGTCTACTGATGTACTATGTTCTTCATCTGTAAATATGTTGTAAGTAATTGCTATGTTAAATTGTTATTCGCTATGTAATCCAATGTAACTACTGTCTGTTTATTTTAACTGTGGAGCTTTTCCCCCTGGGCCTCCGCTGAAAATGGACCTACGTCCAGTCAGACACTCCCGGTTAACAAATGTAAATAAATAAATAATAAAATGTAAAACTGGCAAATATCTTAACTTATGAGAGTGCAATAATGTCCTCCAGGGTGGACATTACAGGGAAATAAAACACCTTCCATGGGTGTTGAGGTTCTCAACCTCACAACACCCCTGGACAGTGCAATTTTCTTTTAGACAATGTGTGAAGTGTACATCTTTCACCCTATTGAAGAACAATTATTCTCTAACAGGGTGTTATTGTTAGAGGTAACACCTGGCAAAAAGCACATCCACTGCTTCAGGGCAGCATATTAAGCTGCCATGACGTTGGAGAGAAAAAAAAAAAAAAAAACAGATGACTGCCATTTCTTATGCTTACTGAACATGGCTTTGCTATTTAACACGTGTAAAATAAAACAACTCAACTAAGAAAAGTAATTACAATAGCAGTCACAAGGACTTGCCCTTTTACTTACATCTCACTAAGCATAGTTTAAAAATGCCACACTTAGCAAAATAAAAAAAAAAAAAAAAGAAAAAAGAAAAATCAGTCCTGAGAGAGACAGAGACGGTGTGTGCGTGTGTGTGTGTGTGTCTAAGAGAAAGAGAGGGAGACAGTATATCTCTGAACTTTGGTCAAGAATTTGGATCTGAAGAGGCTTTTCATAGGTTCATAAGTGTACACTAGGCTAACAACCACTAGGACCCTTATAAGCCTAGCCATGCTACCCAAATCTGACCTGCAAGTTTAATTTATACAGGAGTGATTTACTGACTGCCTCTGTCCATCGGTGACATAGGAGGCAGACCATATGTGAATTCCCAATTAACCATCCACTGGTCCAAGTTTCACTTAAATAGGGATGGAGAGGAACTTGGTTTCACATGGATAGGGAAGCTGTTCCAGAGAATGGGAATTCTGTGAGAAACATGTCTATCTCTCCATGTCCTATTTATGTCTCAAGCAAAATTTAGGTCTTTTAGAGATGCTATGTATATCAGGCAAAGATCACCTCTTAGCAGTCTGTATGATACCACGTAAAGAGACATGGCTTTGATGCGATCAGGACAGGACATTGTGTTCACCCCCTGCATTTTTTTGTAAAGAACCTTTGTGAACATTTCAGTTGCTGCATGTGTCTGGTCAGTTACATACTAAAGGGGCATTAAACTATATGATGGGTCAGACCTAGATACCATGCTCTTGCTTATAAGTTCAGCAACATAGAAGGATTTTCTTACTACCTGGGACACATGTTGGTCAAAGTCTAGGTTACTATCTACATGAGTTCCCAAATGCCTGACTACTGAATCAGTTTTTAAGTGTGTTTTATTGATGATGTAGTTACCTGGGGTGGCAGACGTCCAGCTTTTACACCATGTATTTTTCCATGCTGGACCTTCATGAAGGATGTTCTCATCTTGGGGGGGGGGGATTCCCTAACTGCTCTCATTTTGCAATCATCTGCGAATTTGGTTAGCCAGAGGCCTTTGACATTGGCTTTGACATCCTAGAAGTAGTTACCAAAGAGGAGTGGGCCTAGCACTGACCCCTGGGGTACATCATTGGTGACCAGCATCCTGGATCCTATCAGTGGACCAGGAAGCTATCCAGAGTATTATAAAGGGGTTTATACCTAGTTCAATAAGTTTGCTGACAATGCTCAGGTAGGGTACTGTATCAAATGCTTTAGCCAAATTTAGGTAGTAGTAAGCATCATTCTCCCTGTCATCCATTGCCTTGGTGGCCTTTTCAAAGTCCACCAGATTCAGTAAGCATGAACTTCCTTTGACAACACCAAACAGGTATGTTTCCAGTTGTGATGCCCATGCACTGGCCCAGTAATCAAAAAGCCTCAATCCTCACCACTAGCACCAGTGAAGGGTGTCCACATTGTGAGGATAACACGTACACACAGTAAAGTACAATTTGCCTTAAGAGCACACAGAGATCATAGTCAGTCTGGGGCTGGTTTCTCCCTTTCTCTCCAGATCCCAATAAGACTCCCCACTGGCACAGCTATAGGGTTCAGATCTCAACCGAGTAGTCAAGCCAAAACCTCCAGTACCCTCTCTGTCCAACCAGTGCTACGTGTCCCTGCCCAAGTAGCTGACATACATACACACACACACACACACACACACACACACACACACACACTCACACACACTTTGAGATTTGATTTATATACAAACACACAGACACTCCTGGGTAAGGTTGGCATAGGTTCTCCAGCTATGCCCCCATCTGTCCAGACTATACGGTAGTACCACCTACTCTAAAGGCCCTTACCAAAGGGTGTCCAATTCTACTGTGCAATGTTACTGTTATCCAATTGGTAAGTGTGACTGAGACTTGAAGGCTATATAGGAGTGGCCTATACAGTATCACTAAATACATGCAAGTACTCAAAAGAGCTTAAATTATCTCTACACAAAACAGCCACAGTTAAAAATGTAAATATATTTAATAATAAGTAATAAAAACACAAGACAATACTTATTAACTGAACAGAGTGACAATAGAGAGTTCAGAAATCACAGGAAATACTTTAAAACAACGTAGGATAGTCTCACATAAATATAGAAAACAGCTAGACTAATCATACTATTTCTATCTGTCTCTAAGATAAATCACTGTTCTAAATATCTTACTTGCAGAGCAAAGCAAAGTGCTGGTGAGCAGATGTGTTCAGGTTTAGACACAAATACAAAATGCTATCTCTTTCTCTCTGAGATAGACTTAATTGTGAATACACATTACTGCGGAGTCATTTCAGATTACATCATTCTTGTCACTTCTACTTAAGTCCCCAGGCTCACAGAACTTAAAATGTAATATTTCTTTGTGATCTTGCAGCTGCCAGGAAGTCACAGCAATAAAATACACTTTACATGTGAAACCTAGTAATTATCTGTCTTTGGACAATAGAAAGACATTCCAGCTGCAGACGTCATGTCCCCTAGCTTGAGATCACACACAGTTGTAAAATTCTTTACTTATCAGCTTTCTTCCAGCAGGGTGCACTGTGGTTACATTTTTGAAGTTCGGCACATAACACAGTTTTCTTACATTTGTCAAACAAGCCTGTGGATCATATTAATATTTACAATGACATAGAATTATTTACAAAATTCTATCTAGCTGGGCTGGCAGTCCCTCAGTTTATCACACCAGTATCCTGTGGTCTCCTATGCCCTTGTTGACAATTTCTATGATACTTCTTTCCAATGCTTTGCAAATAAGACAAGTCAGAGTAATAGGTCTGTAGTTTCCAAGATCTGTTAAAGGGCTTCACTTATGAAGGGGGATGACCGTTGCAGTCCTCCATTCATGTGGCACAAAGTCTGCTTTAAGACTATAATTAAATAATGACTTCAGGAGTTCTGAAAAAATCATATTTTACACTATTCCAGAAGCAACCTGAGATGTTATTAGGGCCCACTGAGGCCGTATTCTTATCTTTAGTGAGTGCAGCCAGTATATGCTTCTTAATCATAGTTGATGGGGTTATGCTTGAGGGTAATTTTGGGGGGTAGTTGAAGTCAGGGAGGGTAAAGTTGAAATTGAATTTGTCCACTAACAGGTATGCTATATCACCAGGCTCAGTGAATGTGAGTCTACCAACCACCAGTTCAGTACTTTGCTGTGTGCTACCCTTGAGGTTTCTAACATAGTTGTAGATGGCTTTGTGGTTATCTTTCACCTGGGAGGCTATCTTAACCTCAGAATTGGCTTTGCATGACCTAATTAGTCTTCTTAGTTGCCTATTTAGGTTGAGGAGAGAGTTTTTATCTTTATAGGATTTACCCTTCAGATTTTTACCATATTTGTTCCCCTTTTGTTGTATATCTTGTTTAATTTGGGATGCCACTAGGGTGTTTTGTTCCTTGGGCTAATCATGTGCTTACTTCTAGTAGGTACAGCAGCCTCTATGCATCCACTGACATGCCTGTACAGAGTTTCTGAGAGCAATTCAGTGTAGGCTGCTGTGTTCTTGGGAGCTTGGAGGGACCTTGAATTGTGACAAACCAACATTTCATAAAAAAGTAATTTGCCTTGGAATAGTTCCTAACTGTCACTGGTTTTAATGGGATTACAGAGTTGATTTTGATTTCAAAGGAGACAGCTTTATGGTTGGACCTTATCACCATGGAGGATGAGACATGGGGGACAGTGTTCGCCCATATTTGTGAGCACAAGCTCCAGTATGTTGGAGCCTCTAGTGGGCATATTCACTGTTTGGTCAAGGGTGTTTGTATTTACGAAGTCCAGGAATCTGTGTGCCTGTAGATTTGAGGCTGTGTAACATTCTTAATCTATAGAGAGGTAATTAAAGTTTCCCATGAGTAGGGTGTTAGGATGGATGTTACGTGTTCTCTAGTAGGCCCAAGTATGCATTATGATCTTCTTGGAACATGGGGAGTGACCTATAGTTGGCTAGCATAAGGTACGGCATTTTATTTGTGATCTGCACGTAGTGGAACTCCAGCAGGTCATCCTGTTGACTACCATAGAGTTATGCTTGTTTTTGATGTATATTGAGACACCTCTTCCTTTAGCCCTTGTCTGTGCAGCTGCTGGACTAAAAATGTATAAGGTACTGAAACCTTATGCTGTTAGGGTACTGTCTGACATTTTAAAACCATGTCCCAGTAACTGCCCAGATGTTTATATCTTCGAGTGTGAGGAGACAATTTTTTTACAAAAACAACATTCATCACCTGAACAATAGGAAGTATGAAATGATAATGTCTAGCTTTACTGACTACCTGTCTAGCTTTACTGACTACCTGTAATCTAGTATTTACTAGAAATAAATGAGGCAAATCAGAGATGTTCTGCAAAATCAGGGATTTTAGTTAGGGAGTTGCAATGTTTCGGACTGTATGACTTTTTTTCTTTTATTTGATCACAATAACAGGTAAAGTGTATTTGGTTGCCGCAGTGGTGCAGCGGTAGTATTGTTGCCTCACAGCAAGAGGTTCTCCCGTTCGATCCTCGGCTGGAGTGCCTACTGTGTGGAGTCTGCATGTCCTCCCCGCAGTTGAATGGTGTTCGAAAGACATGCATGAATGGGCATACCTTCGTTGAAGGTTGGGTGTCGAGCTGGCACCTCGGCACCGTAAAACTCTACTGCTAATCATTAATGTGGAAAAATACTGAAGTCAACATAATTTGTATTCTGTATTTAAAGGGTTAAGCAGAAAAATGTTCACTGCGTGCAAACTGAAATGTTCTGGAAAATGTTGATCACTGAGGAATGCAGAAGTTAATCTTAAACTGCTGATAAGAAAGTTAATGGTGCAAGAATAACTGTGGTACTGGCTGGTAAAAACAAGTAATCAAACTATCACTTCTAATGAATGTTCTGTGTGCTACGTGTATGTACGTGCAGGAGGGTCTATATAAGGAGAACTCAAAGTACAAGTAACCAGACTGCTGGCATATTACTATCATGTAGCAGGTCTCCATGCATGTAAAATAAAGCTGTTTTACTTGCTTACAAGAACTTGGTGTGATTCTTCCAGAATATGTTAGAAGAGTAAAATCTTCGACATAACTGGCGTAACGTATGCCCTGCATGGCGAATCGAACAAAGAGAGGCTGAAAACCTGCGCAGGTGGAGAGAGATCAGGCTCTCCTCGAATGAAAGACCTCCAACTGAAACAGGTTGAAATTAGAGGCCAGTCACTCTTTCCAGATTCAATCCGTGAGGTGGCAGCGAAACAGGGCGGAGGAATCACAAAGGTAAGCAAAAAAACGCTATTTTTGTGTTGTTTCTGATTGGAATTTTTGTCTAAATTTTAAGGGACTAGTCAAGGGAGAAATTTAATTTTCTCAAAGTATAAGGAGTATATGTGAATAAATTCCATATACAAGAGATCTCAGGAACAGGAATAGTTTCTCTTAAGAGAAATGGGAACAGGAACCAGTTGCGTCAAAGGTGACGACAAAACTGAAGATGAAAAGTTTGTTTGATTTACACCCAAAGAACGTAAAATATTTAGATAAATGGAAAAAAGATCATGGGTTTAGTGGATATTTAAATAAGTCAGAATGTCAAAATCTAGTAAGATTACTGCGCAAACAGGCAGGAAATAAGACAAGGAATCAAAAAAAGGTGGGGTTTCCCCAGGCACAGAAATGGCTGGAGGAAGCAAATAAAAGAAATAGGGAACAAAATTTGAAAAAAGGGTGTGGTAATTCAAGTGAAAGAGATGTGTACTTTGTTAAAAAGGAAGATAATAAAACTTCCAAGTGTGTAGAACTAGAATAAAGACTCTCTTAACATTGGAAGCCCAAGGCAGATTGGACTTGCATTAATCAATGCGTTCAATCATATGACGAAACCGTAGACAATTATCTACATCGTCTCGCACAATGTTTTGATGCTCATAGTGGGTTGATTAAGGCAGAAAATCAGGAAAATGACTTGCCCTATGAACAGCAATTGAAAAATGCATTCCTAAAGGGCTGCAAGACAGCCATTGGTAACTTTATACAAAAGCATATGATCACACACAGGACAGCGCGTCTACAGCCCCTTATGGATTATGCTAGACATGCTGAGAAATATCTGAAGGAAAAGAAAGATAAACAAGCCCAGACTTTTTACAGTTAGTGAAGATGGAACTTTAATGTTAGTTCAAGGTTCTACGAACCGCGGAAGAAAACGTAGATGGAGGGTATGAGGAAGAAGAAGAAAGTGAGAATGGGGAAGTAGGTACAAGTGAAGACGATGGGTGGGGACAGGAAATGGCAGAAAATGAGGAATATCAAATGGTAAATCTAACAGCACTAGCATCAACTATGCAATTGGAATCCTAACCAGTGTATCACATTGCAAGTTGAGGGCCGAGACATAGAATTTCTTTGTGACTCAGGGGCTTCACGAACGTTAGTCAGAAGTATTGCCATATCATCCGATGTTACCTCGGATGAATATGTGCTTGTAAAAGCAGCAAATGGTCGTATTTACAAAGAGCCATTGTCCAAACCTCTGTGGTTTACTGACCCAGAGACGAACCAGACCATACGGTTCCGAGTAATAAAATTTCAAAAATCTGTCCAGTACATTTACTAGGAAGAGATTTAATGCAAGTGTTCGGCATAGCAGCCATCCCAACCTCCACTGGGATGGTGGCAAGGAGAATTGAACCGAATAGTGCAATGCTATTAGAGGGGCAGGGAGATCTACATTACTGGTATAGTAATGATTTGATAGAGACAGGCCCCCAGAGGGTAGTGACGGCTCTTACAAATTTGGCATTAAGCAAATACGGCATAACAAATCCGAAGGTGTCAGATCCATTACATTGCACAATGTATTACAGAAGATGTGCCGGACCTGATTTAGAATACGAAAAGAAATTTCTTAGTTTTAAAGTCACCAAACTAGTATTGCATAGCCTTTTTTGGGACACACTAGGTAATTCTGCAGTCACATGTAGCCTTACAAGGGATATGCAGCTGCTGTATAAGAATGAATTAACCACACATATTTCAGTCACGGAGGGTGAAGGAATGTCATGGTACCTCGTGGGTAAGAAAATAACTGAATGGGTAGGATGCCTTTTTCTCTATTCCCTTGCAGGAAGATAGTAGATTTTGGTTTGCATTTACATTTATGGGTAAGCGTTATACCTATACCAGGTTATCGCAGGGATACTGCGAAAGTCCGACCATCTTCTCACAAGAGATGTCCACCAATTTGGCTCAGTTCCAACCAGCCCAAGGGTGCCACCTACTACTGTACGTGGATGATATCCTCCTGGCCGCGACTACGGAAGAACTCTGTAAGTCCGAGACTATTCGACTACTACACTTTCTGGCTCACGAAGGACATAAGGTAAATAAGTCTAAGTTACAATTTTGTAAATTAGAAGTACGTTACCTGGGTTATACTATCTCTGGGAAGGGTAGGCGATTAGATGACAGTAGAAAGAATGCTATTTTACAAGCCCCCATGCCAACTACAAAAAAAGAAATGATGTCCTTTTTAGGCATTACGAACTTCTGTCGTAGTTGGATTCCCAACTATGCCGAAGAAGTGCACCCGCTATCAGACTTAATTTTGCAATACCGATGGCGGCAAAGATTTGCTGCACTGGACAGACAAGGCAGTACAGGCATTCACTAGAATCAAGCAACTGATAGCTGGGTCAGCGACATTGGGGTTTCCAGATTACAGTAAGACCTTTATACAGACTGTAGATTGCAAGCAGGGATTTATGACATCTGTTTTAATGCAAATGTATGGAGATAAGTTAAGACCATTGGCATTTTACTCTAGCAAATTAGACTCAGTAGCACGAGCATTACCACACTGTGTGCAAGCAGTAATTGCAGCCGCTTTGGCGGTACAAGCATCTGCCACGTTGGTATTGTTCCATGATCTTACATTAAAAGTCCCGCACTCTGTAGCAGTCATCCTTCTGCAGGACAAGTTAACATTTCTGTCACCTAGCAGACATTTATCTTGTATGACTACGCTGTTATCGCAGCCACACATGACAATTGAGAGATGCACTACCTTAAATCCAGCGACATTGCTACCTGTTGCTGAAGACGGTATTCCGCATGTATGCTTAGATCTCATACATTCTAAAGTTCTACCAAGACCGGATCTTAAAGATCAACCCTTACTACATGCGGACTGGACACTGTTTGTAGATGGGTCAGCACGCAAAACAGAAACAGGCACCACGCAGGTAGGGTATGCAGTTACTACTGCAACTCAGGTAATAGAGGCAAGACCACTCCCCGGGAACTTATCCGCTCAAGCAGCGGAACTGATTGCTGTGACAAGGGCATGTCTCCTTTCAGAGGACAGGAATGTCACTATCTATACGGATAGTCAATATGCCTTCTCTACGGTGCATGTGTTTGCTCAGCAATGGCAAAATAGGGGGATGGTTACAACCTCGGGGAAAGACATTATGCACAAAGACCTAATCCTTGAATTACTACAAGCCGTCCAGCGGCCACGGGGTTTGGCCATCTGTAAATGCGCTGCTCATACCCGTGCTAAGGACCCGGTATCACTTGGTAATGCCCTAGCAGACAAAGCAGCCAAAGAGGCAGCTATGTCCAGTACCTTTTCACTTGAAACCACACCTACAGAATTACAACCAACAAATAAATTTGATTTGCAAACCTTACAAGTCATGCAGGAACTTAGCACAGTACAGGAAAAACAACGCTGGACTAGGTATGGTGTTAGGCAGAACAAAGGAATCTATGTGGGACGGATAATAAATATGTTTTGCCTACTAATCTTTTTAGGTATGCAGCACTAGTTGTGCATGGCCCTTCCCATCTGGGCCCTGCAGCTATGGTTAGAATTATCCACCTTACCTTTTGGACCAAGGGTTTCATTGCATATGCAAAACGTTTTTGTCTATCCTGCATAGTATGTGCTAAATACCACGGGGGAGGGGTCAGAGTTGCTCCGGCATCATTTCCAACACCCCCCTATCCTTTTCATACAATATGTATGGACTTCATCGAATTGACCCCGGCACAACTAAAGAAGTTTGTGTTAGTGATAGTAGATGCATTTACTAAGTGGGTTGAGGCCTTTCCGGTGACACATCCGGATGCTCAAACAGTGGCTAAAATTTTGGTCAATTACATCGTCCCGCACTTTGGACTTCCTACACGCATCTACTCTGACAACGGCACGCATTTTGTCAATCAGATCATTCAGAAACTGTCTACAGTTTTCCAAATTGAACTGAAACACCATTGTGCCTACCACCCACAGTCAGCAGGGTTGGTGGAACGCCACAACGGCATTCTAAAAGGCAAGTTAAGAAAACTCATGGCCGAGACACATCAGTCTTGGATTACCTGTCTACCTCTAGCCCTCCTTTCCATGCGCACAACTCCCACCTCAAAAGGAGTCACCCCATTTGAGTTGTTGTATGGGAGACCTTATTACGTCCCGCAGTGGCAAAACTTGTTGCCTGCGGAACGTGAGGGGGGTGAGGAGATAGCATGAGGAAAATGCTGACCAATACTAACAGCTGTTTAATGAATGATTGTTTTTTAGGTTTAAGAGACGACAAAATCACGGAAGTCATCGCAACTCCAATGGCAGCTCGGATTAAAGAAAGGTCCTCATGGATCCACCTAACGCATTGTAAAACATTTTAAGTTAGATAAAAAATTGAATTCCCCTGAGGAACAAACAGACAGCAGTAACCATGAAGGACAATAATGAGAATAAGAGAAAATGGTTCTATTGCAATATTTTATTGTTTATAACTATTGTGATTGTAATATTTTTGTTTTTTAATGAAGCTAGCCATTCAAAAAGAGACAAACACACCAGCTGGCATCCAAACTTTAATACATATCAAGCGATTAAATATGCATATACATCCTCAATGAATGTCTCAAATTGTTGGGTATGTACTGTAATACCTACTGTACATAGTATCTTAATGTTAGGGACAGCCCCTCTGGGAACAAATGATACTTGGAATAGTTTGTTGTTTGAAACCACAGAAGTACCACTGAGAGACAAGGTGGCGCTGCCTCTTCTGGGGCGCCAAAACGGAACAGTGTGTTTTCAAAAGATTGGAAAAGTTAAGGTGGGGCTGAGCCAATGTAATTTGACAATAGTTCATAATTGTACCCTAGAAGGGCAGTGTGAAACCAAGTTTGGAGCTATAAAAAAAAGACATCAATGTAAATGATACTAGTTTTGTTGAAAAAATGCTGTATGTAT
The DNA here is from genome assembly GCF_019279795.1 of Protopterus annectens. Classification (NCBI taxonomy): domain Eukaryota; kingdom Metazoa; phylum Chordata; order Ceratodontiformes; family Protopteridae; genus Protopterus; species Protopterus annectens. Next base: position 1,868,696,258 of record NC_056731.1, on the reverse strand, counting down.
ATGGCCTGTTATTTAAGGGCTAAAGCCAAATGGGAGTTATGAATTTGCAACCAATATCACCATAAAAACGAATGATTGTTATTTTATTTGTGGTAGGAAAGCATATAAATGGTTACCATATGGCTGGTCAGGAAGTTGTTTTTTGGGATATCTGATACCAGCTATCAGACACGCAAATGTATTACCTCAAAGTAAAATACGAAATGCACGTTCTCTTAATAAATCTATTAATCCCGTAGGTAACATTGATGCGTCATGGATTTATCACCATGACTTGGCACACGTCAGCAGCAAAGGACTCTCACATATGGACCTAGGCGATGATGTAATTGCTTGGGCTGGTATTTTGCCAGCGTATGGGACAGTAAAATCCATCTGGGAACTGAGAAAACTGTCAAAACTGTTAGAGACTCTGAGTAATGCGACATTTTTCAGCGCTAGAATTGGTGACGGAACGGCGATGAGAACAGTAGTGTTGCAGAACCGTATGGCACTCGATTTCACCCTAGCGGCGAAGGAAAAATAGTTCAACAAGTTTTTGAACTGACTAAACCTGGTCCAAACCCCTTGACTGACTTTTTCCAAAATCTGTTTGGAAACTGGGGTTCTGTGTTGATGAACATTTTAATTGCTGTATGTGTTGGTACAATCATATTTTTGCTGCTTGGCTGCTGTTGCATACCATGTATCAAAATGATAATATCGAAGGTTATCTCTGCCAATGCTCCAAAAGCATATTTCTCTGATTATGAGAAGGTATACAACGTATCTGGGATTGTGTAAAATAAACAGTATACAAAATGTTGTAAGGGGGGAAATGTGGAAAAATACTGAAGTCAACATAATTTGTATTCTGTATTTAAAGGGTTAAGCAGAAAAATGTTCACTGCGTGCAAACTGAAATGTTCTGGAAAATGTTGATCACTGAGGAATGCAGAAGTTAATCTTAAACTGCTGATAAGAAAGTTAATGGTGCAAGAATAACTGTGGTACTGGCTGGTAAAAACAAGTAATCAAACTATCACTTCTAATGAATGTTCTGTGTGCTACGTGTATGTACGTGCAGGAGGGTCTATATAAGGAGAACTCAAAGTACAAGTAACCAGACTGCTGGCATATTACTATCATGTAGCTGGTCTCCATGCATGTAAAATAAAGCTGTTTTACTTGCTTACAAGAACTTGGTGTGATTCTTCCAGAATATGTTAGAAGAGTAAAATCTTTCGACAATTAACGACCCCTAACCGGGAAAAGCCGAAAGACAAACAACAACAGGTAAAGTGTATTCACTCAAGAAAGTGGTTTTAATTGCTGGCCACATTTATATTTGTGCATGTGTATATGTGTTTGTATACGTATGGATGTTTTTGTATGTTTCTGCTTATATGTGCTTGTCTATCACTGCCTGTGCATGTATATTGATGTGACTGTGTGTGTGTGTGTTTTGACATTAAATACATACGCATTTTAGATGTAAAACACTTCCTCCAACAACCATTACATAAGCAACAGCTACACTGAAACATTAGGTTAGGAACTATTTTGCATCCAAAATTTGAAAAGAAAAACATATATACTAATAAAAAGCAAATATGAAACCTTATCTTGCCCAATTTAATTTACCCAGTTCCAGTGTCCCCTTGCAACACTGCTGCCTTCTTCTCCTATCCTACAGTGTGGTTCCTGTCATTGTCCCTGTCACGCCTCATGCTGTGGCACACCACACACCACCTTGTGTGGTTACCGTTTCTGTTGTGTCTATGTCCACTGCAGTCTTATCTGCAGTCCATAGTATCATGCTGCTAAGAGGGTTGGCTGCACTACTGACCAGTTACATCATGTTACTATGAAGGATGGCATACTTCTGACCAGTTACGTCACACTACTTTGAGGCTTAGCCATGCTGCTGCTGTGCATTGTTTTTTCTGTACTGCTCATTTGCATCTCACTGCCCTGCTGCTTGTCAGTGTCAAGTGGTGTCTACTATGTGGGCTGTGCACACTGGGTACCGTTTTTCTCTTCATTCTTGCTTGCAGAGTGGACAAGGGCTCTTCATACACAGAGTTTGGTGGGGCACCTGCATGACACAGTAAGAAGTGCAAAATCGTTCACCACCTGCTGCACAGGGACCCCACAGTGTGTCCACTGGGTAAATAGGAGGGCCCTTTGTACAAGTTACATGTCTTTCAGCAGCTTGCCAGGCTAACAAGTGATGCTACTGGCATCGCCTTCTCTGTCAGGCAATGTAGACACAAGTATAGCGAACAGCAGAAACACCACTTAGACCTTCTCCATCAATGGGAAAAAAAAGTTAGAGGCGGCCATCTTAGTTTTGAACATAGTCTGGTCTTGCATTGGTATTAAACACTGGGTCTAATACTGTGGTTGCTTTAGTTGTTCGGGATATGCTGTGTGGATGTGTATTTTCATATGGCCTAGATGCAGGATAGTAGTGTGGCCAGTCAGAGGAGACCAGATGGGCTGACCATCCAGCAGGGTAAGTGTTTTGTTTTGCTGGCAGTTCTGCACCCAAGTGTACCGCACATGACCAATGTATTGTATTTTCTGTCTTTTTTTTTATTTATTGTTTTGTTTTTCTCCATTTGTTTTCTTTTTCTGCAGTAACAACAGTGATATGGTTAGTGGAGAGGTAGAGCCTCGGGACTCCCAATGTGCCTACCTCTGGGACCCTGTCAGTCCCCTTGGTGATGGCCTCCATTGCAAAATCTCATGGGAGAGAAAGCTCCTCTTCACAGAGTGATGCAGAGTGTCCCTTCTGGATCATACAGTTGGAAGTGTGACAGCTGTGAAGACCAAGGGACACAAGTAGCTGGATGCCCACATTGGCACCCAGGAACATTTTCTTATGCAGCTGTTTGAATCACGTTTGTGTCTGGCCCCATCCATCAGGCCACCAAAGGTGCTCTCTGCCCAAGATCTGATTGACATCACAGCGAGTTCCCCTCTGGATCAGACTGCTTGACATTCTCTATGTTGCCTTATCCACCCTGATTTTGTTTCCCTCCTACTGTGTCACTCACCTTTTGTATTGTCAGCTACTTCTCTACAACAGCTGTTGTCCACCTTTTGTGTCTATCCCTTGTTGTTCCCCTTGTATATCACATCTCTGGTCAGTCTTTGCCCCTGTTATATATTTATGTGGCCCAATGACTTGTCCTTTATGCACCTTACTCCTTGAACTTGGTGTTTGCCTCCACCCCATCTACACTACTTGCAAAAAAGAAATGGGTACCTGTTCCCTCTTAAAAAAAAAAGTATACAGACAGATCCCATATCACATAAAAACAGAAAGGTATTCAAAGACAGATTCTGAATCATAGTGTGGTGGACACAAGCTCACTGCCACAACCACCCATGACCCACTCTGTCCCGGAGAATAATACAACTGAGCTCTCGGCAATGAGACCAGACATAAACTAGGCCAACTCTGTTACCAGGCATGTTGAAGAGCATCTTTTGCAGACAGGAATGAGCTATGCTCTTGACCTTGACCACAGGGGACAGCATGCAGTATCTCCCTGTAATGGACAAAAGCTAACCTTAAATGTGTTACCTGTCCCCACCAGGTGTCCATGTCTGCTGGTCATACACTGCCACAAGGATACACAATGTGTATGCACTCTGTTTTCACTTATAATAATGTGGATTTTAAAACATGTTTTCTAGGTGTGTTCCCTACTTGATGTCATGTACTTACATTTTATGTACACTACTAGAGTAGTGCATTGTCCATGCTAGAACATGTTGTCTTCAGAAACTCTCATTGCATGCACAAGATTGGTTCCTCCTGATTAAAAGTGGAACAAATATTTGCAGATTAATAATGTATCAGCCTGTGATGAGATGAGAAAAGAGAGTATATACATAGAAGTCTGACCCGTCTGCAGGTATTACTTCACTGCATTCCTATCCACCTAATCATGTGCACTTAGTAATTCATCACAACACTTGGATTTCATCAATGTAAGCTTTACATATTTAGCAATTGTTAACGTTTGCTAAAGAGGACTGGGGTGCACCTGAAACATTATGAAACTCAAAACTTTTTCTTGGTGGGGACCAAGTCCCCCTGTCCCCCCTCCTGCAGATTATATGTACTAATTCCAAGAATGCACAGCCTTGGGGAAAGGGCAAACTCCCAATGCCCGAAAAGAATGCAACCCAGCAAAAAAAGGCTGTTTCATATTCCAAACATTCAACATTTTTTCCCTTTGACCAAACGAGTGACTCCTGTAGAAATACAAGAATTTGCAAAGTGTCAGTCAAAACAACTGTGATGCCCCATCACTGGACCAGTAGTGAAGGAACCTCAATCCTCACCACTGGCACCAGTGGGGGACATTCACTGAGAGGTTAAATAAGTACACACACACAGTATTTCCAGATGCAGCTCTCTGCATAAAGTGCAATTTCCCTTAAGAGCACACAGAAACCACAGTCAGTCCAGTGTTGTTTTTTTCCCCTCTTCCTCCAGATTCCCAGTAAGACTCCCCACTGGCACAGCTATAGAGTTGAGATCTCAGCTGAGTGACCAAGCCAAGACCTACCAATACCCTCTCTATCCAGCCAGTGCTTTGTGTCCCTGCCCAAGTAGCTGACACATACTCTGAGGTTTGATTTACATGCACACACCTAGGAGAGGCTGGCACAGGTTTACTAGCTATGCCCCCTTCTGCCCAGACTATAAGGTAGTTGCCACTGCTACCAGTCGACTCCTTATCAGCAACTTTAAGCCCCTTAACAAAGGGTGTCCATTATTACTGTGTAATATCAATATTAGTACAAATGGTAGTTTGAGCAAGGCTATTAGGAGTGGCCCGCACAGTGTCACCAAATAAATATGCAAGTATTCTTAAACTTTTTATTTTTAAGTTCTTTGTAATTGCTTTATATATATATATATATATATATATATATATATATATATATATATATATATATATATATATATATACACACATATATATGGGTTCCATACACTAGATCAAATTTTCACTAATTCAAAATAGTGCATGGAATGCTCACTGCAGCGAAAGTGCACTTAATCGAAAGTGCACTTACGCAAAGCTCAGTTCAATGAATGGGTGTTGTACTGAACTTCTGTGCAGTACTCACGGACCTTAGGGTTAGGGCATGGGTCATAGTAAGAGGATAGCCCATAGGGCTATCCCTTTACCATGACCCGTGCCCTAACCCTAAGGTCCGTGATGACTGCAGCGCAGTGAACGACATAGCAATGTCCTCCACTATGGTGCGATAGTCACGAACCTTAGGGTTAGGGCATAGGTTAGGGTAAGGGGATAGCTTTACTAACTATCCCCTTACCCTAACCTGTGCCCTAACCCTAAGGTCTGTGACTATCGCACCATAGTGGAGGACATAGCTTGTTTTTTTATGTCCTCCACTGTGCTGCAGTGTTTTCGGTGAAGTGCACTTACACAAAAGTTCACTTTCATTAAAGTGAACTTTCACAGGAGTGAGGTTTCCTATTACAAGTTCGAAGTAGTGAACTTTCGTTCTTGTAATAGGAATTCATATATATATATATATATATATATATATATATATATATATATATATATATATATCAATAAATCATTTTACTCCATGTATAGGGTAAACGGTTGTTTTTTAGGGGAGAACTGTCAATAAAGGTTTTATCATATATTTACTATTATTTATTATATATGTTAAAATGATGAGAAACAAACATTTTATGTCTATGGAACTTTTTGCACTCGGGTTTAGGTTTCTTTAAGAAAATCAGTTGCCGTTCACGTGATTTATTCAGAATTATTTAAACTCCGTTTTACTTGATGATTAATTAATTCATTATCTGATGAAGTCTTGGGGGTAACCAGAATGAAAGCTCTCATCTTTTGCAGCTTCCTTGGATTTTATTTGTGTCTCAGGTTTTGGTTTCTTTACAAATGTCTGTATCATTATGTGCTTCCTGCTTCACCGCCTCCCATTTTTGTTTCCGTTCTTGATTCTCTGTTATTTTTGATAACCTCAAACATTCCCCGAGATGGTCGTCTCTAAATGCCTTATGCACCGGAATAAGGCCTCTTAAATATTTGTATGAAACATTGTACAAGTTCACATATATTGGTCTTTTCGTAATAACTTTATTTTCACATTCTTGTATGCCCTTCATATATTTATGTTGTTGTACTCTTTCTAATTCATCTATTTATATTGGTTTACTGCGGTAGTGAGCCAATCAATATTGATCAATTTCAGGCTCAGCCCGGGTGAAATGCAAAACATTTCACGAACAAAAAATACACAAATGTAGTAAGAAAATAGTTCAGACTAATTACCTAGAAAAAAAACAAACTGTGTATAGGCATTCCACTGAACAAGCACAGTGTAGTCTACAATTAAACAGTTTACTGTACAGTACATACATTAGTTTCTAAAGTGAGTCCATCTTCAATGAATCTTGAGAGGAGAACAGACTCCAAAAGAAGATGGGTAGTTGACTAAGCTGGGCATAAATCCCTACGTCACTCGATGGGTTGCCAACTGGCTTAGTGACAGAACCCAGACTGTAAAAGTAGCTGACTCCAAATCCATCTCCAGACAAGTGATAAGTGGAGTACCTCAGGGTTCAGTCCTGGGACTGCTCTTGTTTGACATCTGCTTCTCTGAAGTACAGGCCCACACTAAGGGATTCTGGCTAACAAAGTTTACAGATGACTGCAAACTGGGAGCCATTACTGAATCCCCAAATGATGTGGATATTCTACAAAAGGGCCTTACAGAAACAGATGCTTGGTGCCAGAGCCATGGGCTCAAGCTCAATGCCAAGAAATGTATAGTTATCCCCTTTGGGAAAAAAACATGTACCCGTGAATTATCACATAGGTGGCAGTACACTAAACAACGAAAGTGTGATAGGAGACTTAGGGACACAGGTGGCCAGTGGTCTCACCTTCATTAACCACATCGCCACAACAGTCAGGAAATGCTTCTGTGTGGAATACCTCATCACTAAGGGCTTTTCATCCAGAAAAAAGGAGCACATTATCCCACTGTACTCATCCCTCATTAGACCCATTATAGAATACAACGCCCCATTTGGTATGTACCTCTCAAGACATCTGCAACAACTGGAAAGGCAGCAGAAATACCTCACTAAAAGAATCACAGGCCTAAAGCAGATGCCCTATGCTGACCCCCTTAAAAAACTCCAGCTATACTCTGTCGCATATCGTCTACTCAGAGGCGATCTCTGCTTAACATACAAGGCCATGTCAAACCCAGAGCTGTTGGAGATGGTACACTTAAAGAAATCCCAATCCCTCAGAGCCACATGCTCCAGGGATCTAAACCTTGTCATCACAATAAACAAAACATGCTAGAGGGATAGGTTCCTGACCCAGAGACTCCCCAGACTCTGGAATAGACTGCCCATACATGTCAAGCAGAGCACCTCTTTGGCCCTCTTCAAAAGGAACCTTGACGATTGGATGGGAGAAAGGAAATTCACCCTGGGGATCACGTCAGTTGTCCTGCTAGACAGGGGTCCAGGGAAGTAAATAGTGTGGGAAGAAATAGACAGGGAATTGTTATGGCTAGGCTTGTATATGCCATATGGCCAATAGCCTAGTACCAACCTATGAGCCTAAAAATAGCCTATTGTCTAAACACAATCATGCCCTCCAGGGTGGGTGTTACTGGGGAAAATAACAATAAAATAACTGGATGGTGCAGTGGTGTAGCAGTTAGCATTGTCACCTCCTAGCAAGAGGTTCTCCAGTTCAGTTCTCAGCTAGGGTGTCTTCTGTGTAGAGCCTGGATGTCCTCCCTGCGTTCGTGTGGGTTTTCTCTGGGCACTCTGGTTTTCTCCCTGTGCCTCTTCTAAAAATTGGTTTGTTCCAAGTCGGACTTTCCCAGTAAACAAAATAATAAATTAAAAATAGCACCTTTCCACCCCTGGACATTATTGCTTGGATTACAACCACCTTGCGAACATTATTGCTGGCATAGTGCACCTCACCCATCATTACTTCTCCCACTGTTCCTGAGTCCGCAGAGTGTCCCAAATTAAACAGTTGGTGCTGACCCTCTTCAAAAATGTTTAATTTTCTGGCAGATCCCTGAGGATTACAATCAATAACGCCAGTCAAAAGAGTTTCATATAATCAGATTTCTTATTGTTCAGAAAATTCACATTGACTCCAGAGGTGTAGCCTGTAATGTATATTTTGTATCATACATCTTGCTGTTGAACCCACCGCCCACCTATCATTTTCAAAAAAAATGTACTCAACCCTCAAAATGTTATGCCATTTCATTTTGGAAAGGTATACACTATTATCTATTGTCATCAGCACTCTGAAATGGCCATTTTTAAGAGGTGCATTCCTTTCACATAAGTATATTTTGCATGGTTTTACACAGTAGACTTCCATTTAGGCAGGTCTAAACATAATTTGCTATTTAAGCGATAACGTTGCTGAGAAATGCTTATTTCAGTACACTGCGTATGCCTAGCTACACCCTTAGTTGACACAAAACGTTGTGTTTAATTAATTCAAGTGAATTAAAGTAATACTTAAAAATGTTTCCTGATAAAATATCTTTGCCCCACCCATTATGTTTGATTGTGGCCAGAATTAGCTGAATACATAACCTAGTTTACTGTGCAACCCTAACACTAGGTAATTGGACTAAAGCACAGTTGGGTCGTTTGAAAGGGTCATCGTTGCCTTACAGTATGTGGGGCTGCTTCATGAAAAACCTTCAGAAGAAACTCTCTAGGGTCATTGTGTTTAAAACGTGAAAACCGAAACAGTCACAACGATCTGCTTATTTTCAAGCACATGCTTTTAGAATACAAGCGAGAAATCAACTATTTTACACAAATAAATTAACCTCTTAACAGCTCTCTTACTTAAAGTAATACACAATTTCGTACCCTTCAAATGCCCAGATTTTTGCTTCGTATTTGTGGACTGTTCCTCATAACATCTGTGTTTCTTTAGCAAAGTACTGAGAACAGAAGTCATTAAAACGAGGCATTTGAGTTTCAAATTCCATATCCTTCAGAAAATGTATGTCGGTGCAAAATCTATTATTCAAGTAATTTTCTAAACGTACAAAACAATATTTTAAAATTGTTCACAATTCTGGTGCTTTGACACTCATAACTGTTGGTATTGTCCACATGTGTGCTCTTAATTGAGATGTATACACAATTCATTAAGTTTTACTATATTTTTTCAAGGCAAAGATTACCACGGAAACATGCCCAAGAGTGACCCCTGCTGGTGTCTAAGCACAAACATTTCCGCTAAAAGCTCAATATTGGACATAACCACTAGGTGGCAGTCAATATGCACAACCATAGTAAGAGTTTCAAACACATAAGAGCCGTACGGTACCAGCACTTTTTTCCGTGCTCTATCCCGTGTAAATGTAAATCATCTCGCAATGATGTATCCGTTACTCAGAAGTCCGATGCGAAGTGCTTTTAAAAATACATCGTCAAAACCTAAAAGGTAGTCCAGACTTTCAATGACATTAAGTTTGTAGCCTGTCGACCTATTACTAAGAACTGCAACAACAAGCATAAAACAAAGTGCTTTTAACAGAGGTGAAAACAAAAATCGAGGTTGTGTCTCCTGTTGTGACAGCCTGTCATTTTTTGTACCCGGTACCCAACTTGTGACAGCCTGTCATTGTTTGCACCCGGAGCCTTCTGATAAGGCCTGGCCAGCTCACAGTCCTCCGACTCAATCGATCCAACAACCTCTGCCTCCCCCAGAGCTGGGACTACAGGCACGCGCCACCGCACCCGGCGGAAGAATAATCTACTTAAGTTGTATTTGTAAACCATTTTACAATGACCTCATCCCTGTTAAAGAATTATATGTGCTGCTTCTACTTTTCAACCGACCATCCCCTGACTTTCAGGTATACGTTTCAATCTCTAGTACAAGCTGTCTGGCCAAAAGTAGGGTCAGATTTTAAAATGTTGCTCTTATAAACAAGGAAAGTTGCTGCCCCGTAGCGCAAGAAATCCGAACAAGGGAGCAATGGCCCAAAAATTGGAAAATGTTTAAAATACAGCTCTTATTAACTTAAAAAGTTGTAACATTTCCGAAGGGTTTCACGTATAAAACTCAAATGTCTGTCATTATTTAGTGGCTTTAGTCCTCAAAGATTTGCCAGTAAAGCATCATTTTTACAAAGAAGCGAAAATCTGGACAGTTGAGAGATATGTCAAAATGCATTTTTGGAAAGCTATGACGCTTGAACTTTAAATATATGTCATTATTTAGTGACTTAAGTCCTCAGCGATTAGATAGAAAACATTTTTTATGAGGAAGAGATAAAAAATAGGCAAACAAAATGGGCCAATTGAGTCTTCAGGGATGCTTCTGATTTCTGAATTACATTTTTGTTGGGTCTTCTTAAAATTAACGATTGCTTGCAAAGAGGTGGTGAACTGCGTAGTCGACAAATACACTTATTTTACCTATGAAAACATTTGCTATTTCAGTTCCTCCTATTGTGTAATATTTTATACTCATATATCTCAACTGTCTCTGATTTCACCTCATATTTTAGTCCTCTCCCTAACACAATATGTGATATTCAGGTAAACCTTACAGTCAGTCAACGATGTCAGACATTGAGTTTCAGTAATTCCTATTGTTCACAAAATGCATGTGATGCAAAATCCGATGTTCTTTTACATGTTCAGTGAAACAGAGTGATACTGAAATGGTTTTGTGCCTTTTGCCCCCCCCCCCCCCCCCTTGAGTAAAGACTGTGAGAACTGTGGTATAGTCATGTTTAGGGTTACCACCTGTCCCATTTGCGAAGGACAGTCCCACTCTGGGCAGTTGTGTCCTGCGAACAAACTTAAAAAAGGGCAAATGTCCTGAGATTTTAAGACCAAATATATTTCTTACGTTTTCTTTAATAGTTGTATAAAACAGTTATTTTGTGTCTGAAACACAAACACATTATTTGAAACAGCATAAGCATCTCAAATGCCACAAAAAGAAACTTTTATTTTAGCAAAAAAAGTGAAGTTCTGTCCTTTGCACTGGCTGTGAGCAGGTTTTGTCCTGCAAAATTTTACATTTCTACAAAAATGTCCCACTTTAGGCATTTGAAAATGTGGCAGCCCTAGTCAGGTTGCTTTTCTTGCAACAACAATTGTATACATTTATTTATATTTATTTATTTATTTCCAGTTTGATGACCGGCAGCCCGTTTTCAGTGGAGGCACGGGGAGAAAAGCTCCGCATCACATAGTTTAGTTACAGATACAATCATAGTAAATATGACCCAATTACAATTTCATTACATGCTAAAGAACAGGAATAAATTCTTTGGTTACATAGTTTCTAAATATTTAGGATGAAAGTGGTAACTTAATTGAGAGGGAGAGTGAAGACTTAGATGGAAAAGAGAGAAAAAAGTGGGATGACTTATTTATAATACATACAATTATGTTATTTACAATATGTACATTTATGTTAGATTAGCTTGTACTCAGAGTTAGTCAGGAGTTTAAGGGTTAGGATAGGTGGGGAGAATGCAGTTGCATTTCCTGTTAGAGGAAAAGTAGGAATGTAGCTGAGTTTTAAAGTTGTCAAAGTTTTCACAGGTCCTTAGGGAGGAAGAGAATTCCATTTTTTAGCTAAGGAAAAGGATATAGGATGGCTGCGGTGGTGCAGCAGTTAGCGTTGTCACCTCACAGCAAGAAGCTCTCCGGTTCGATCTTCGGCTGGGGTGTCTTCTGTGCAGAGTCTGCATGTCCTCTCTGCGGTCATGTGGGTTTCCTCCGCGTGCTCCGGTTTCCTCCCACATCTCCAAAGACATGCCGCAAGTGGATTGGACACACTAAAATTGGCCCTAGGCATGAGTGCGTGCGTGTGCCTTCTATGGAAGGTTGGGCGCCGGGCTGGCAACTCAACACCGTAAAACTCCACTGCCAGTCATGAGCAGCCAAGGTGATCCACTGTGGCGACCCCTAACCGGGAAAAGCCAAAAGAAAGAGAGCTAAGGAAAAGGATAACAGAAGCTGACCAGCAGGACGATTGGGTTTGCGGACAGTGATTAGGGTTTGGTGAGTAGATCTTAGAGTTCTCTGAGGGGTGTAAGGTTGGAGGATGTTGGTTAGTGCTGGGCACTTAGTAGGTTGAAAAATTAGGCTGTGGGCTGTAGTACTATGGAGATAGTCTAGATGGTTGGGGAGTTCAAGCCAATTTAACAAATGAAGGGCAGTGCAATGATGGGAGGAGTATTTGGCTTTGGTGGCAAATTTATAAATCTTATTATAACAAACTTCCAATACGGAGGAGAGAGAGGCAGATAAGTTAGTTAGTAGAGGAGCACCATACATTAGTGTGGGGAGTACATAGGTAGTGGCGAGAGTTTGTCTGGTGGAAGGAGAGAAAAAGTGGATGTTTCTGTATAGCATACTAAGTTTTATATGGGTTTTCTTAATGTTTTGCTGGATGTGAGTGTCAAATTTTAGGTGTTCATCAACAGTAACCCCTAGTAGTTTAGCGAAGGGAACAACCTCTATAATAAAGTTGTGGCTAATAATCTGGAATGAGTTTTTATCAAGAGGGGAAGCTTTTGAGGGAGAGAATAATAGTATTTTGGATTTGTTTGCATTTAGTGAGAGGTGGTTTGGGAGCATCCAGTTTTCGGTGGTGGAGAAAGCAGTTTGGGTCACTTTTTGAAGCTCTGAGAGGTTAGAGGCGGAGCAGACTAAAGTTGAATCATCTACATATTGTACAATTTGGATGCTGGGTATGACTGTGTGGAAATCATTAATAAAGATGCTGAATAGCATTGGACTGAGTATGGATCCCTGGGGTACCCCAGTGGGGGTAGGAAGGAAGGCTGATGTGCCTTTCCTCCATTTCACAGCTTGAGATCTGTCAGATAGGTAGCTTGAGAAGCAGGATAATGTCTTCTGGAAGAGATTAATGTTAGAAAGATGGTTCAAGAGATGGGTGTGGGAGATGGTATCGAATGCCTTGGACAGATCTAGTAGAACTGCTGATACTATGTTTCCAGAGTCACGGGCAAGATTTACTGTGTCTAAGAAGGAGAGAAGGGCATTGATAGTACTATGGTCAGATCGGAAGCCATGTTGGGTTGGAGTGATTACTTGGTGATTGGCTAGGAATGGCATAAGCTGAAGGTGGATGCATTTTTCCAGAAGTTTTGATATTGGGGAGAGGATAGCTATGGGGCGGTAGTTAAAGACGCTATTGTTTTTGCCTCCTTTATGGAGAGGTAGAATAAAGGCAGCATGCAATAATTTGGGCACATAAGATTCCTGCATAGATCTATTGATCAAGATGCTAATGGGGAGAGCGATACCGTCTGCAGCTATTTTTAGGAAGGAAGATGTGATATTGTCAGGGGCAGTGGAGCATGGTTTTAATTTAGAAAGTAATTTTTTTGATGTGGGAGGTTGAGACGGGCTTAAGTTCAAATATTGGAGGAGGATTGGGGGCAGAGGGTGGTGTAGGGGGTGAGGAAGACTGGATAGGTTGAGGGGAAGGGTTATTGTTAGGGAAGGTCTTGGTCAGTTCTGCTATGGAGTTGGTGAAGAAGGATTTGAATAGAGAGGCTATTTCAGGATCAGATTTGCTGGTGTCAAGGCAGGGGTTGTTTTTGGTACCTGGGTTGAGAAGAGAATTAATGGAATTCCAGAGCTGAAGAGAAGCTGGCTGGCAAAAAAACAATCAGCCAGCTGTAGCTGAATTGTGGAAGCTTAGAAGAAGTACAGGAACAGCAGAGGTGAGTCTAGGCTGGGGAGTGTAGAGGGAGAAAGGTAATAAAACAAATCACAAGTCAAAGCAGGCGAGTGGGGCAAATATGCTATGAGAGTGGGGGATTGCTTGGGAGAGAACAGAGATATATTTGACGTGATCTATACAATATAAATGGTTGAGCAGTGCCACCTAGTGATGAAATATAGTTTAGTGGGTAAGGGAGTAAAGAACTACTGTATACATTTATATTATTGGGCTATAGGACTGCCATCTTTTTATTTATTTAGAAAGCCTGACTTGGAATTAAGCTAATTTTCAGCAGAGGCCCAGGGTGAAACACTCCAGACACATGTCTTTGTACATGGGAGAAAACCAGAGCACACAAAGGAAAACCACACAAATGCTATGAGGATATGCAGACTCCCAGAGAAAGCACTGCAGTCGAGATTTGAACTGTAGAACCGCTTGCTATGAGACAACAACACTAACACTGCACCACTGCTCTATCTGGAGTGGGATATTTTCACTGCAAAAACATACCTACAACCAATGGAAAGGGTATGACTTCACTTTGCTGCCAAATAAACACTGCAACAGATTTAAGTTTTTAAGTTATTTCATCTGTGTTGTATAATATTATGATATTTAGGTACAAAATAGCAGTTTTATGCAACTACTAGAGGGAACTAATTTTATACTAAAACCCCAAGGTAATTTTAATTTTCCCCCAGGATCCATCTGTCCAAAATAGAGATTGGCCTGCATAAAGAAGGAAAGGTAGCGGTGAACCTTTAGGACTCCTTATGCTTTGCACCCAGTTTGCTGCTCATCAAACCTGATATCCACCGTCCCCCATGTAAATTAATTGGGAATTACCCAAAGCTGCATATGTTTTATTGGAGTTATTACAGCACAGTATAACCCAGCACATGAACAACCATAAAGCATATACAGTTAGTCGCAAGCATGTTACTCCTCAGGAATGGGGCAAATGGTTATAATATTCATGTTTGATTTTGCAGTTAATATGGTTCTGGTCTTAACAAAAGTAAATAAGAATGTCCAGCCACCATTTGCAATATTTTCATACACTTGTAAATAAAACGGCAGAAAGACGTGGCAACTGTTCTGCAGACCAATTTCCCCTCTTTTATTGCCTCATTGTCCATATTAAAGCTCAAAAGTGTGTAGTACGAGATCATGTGTGGCACCAAACTTTTATTGTGACCAGACAGAAACTGTGTCCAACAGCATCTCCTGCTGGTGGATAATCCAGAAATTCCATACTTTACATCTTAATTTTTTGCCACAACCACTAGACGGCAGGAACTTGTTGGACACTAAAGGCGGGTGCTCAACAACCTAGTAGCCTACCTTACCTTTAAAAAAATAAAAAAGTCATGAATCATGATTATAACACCTTTAGTCCATAACCTGGGATGTCATCAGAGTTTTGGCTATCCCGATTGGATGTAAACTTTCAAATCTTCTCCCAGTAGTAGATCATGTACTGCTTATGGTGTACAACACAGTATGCATTTTATAGGTCATATTTATTTGTAAATGTTTTAAAATCTCCTTTGCTTCTTTGAAAGACAGCAGTGCAACATAACCTTCATCTTCCATACTTGTATCCTGCCCCCCCCCCCCCAAAAAAAAAAAAAAATATGTCAAACGTGAACAGATGCCATGTACCATGTTCAGTCTGCTGGGCCATGGAATGTTGCAAAACAATAAAATAACATTATGTTAAATAACATTTAATTTTGTGTCACCAAAAAAGATTCACAGGAAAAGTGAGGCTGTGTCTCTGGGGACACTGTAACATCTCCCAACTTATGGTTTGGAGCACATTGCCTTCTGCACCCTTTCTCTTAGGGTTCTGGGCTACTAAGACATAATTTTTTTGACCTGGTGGTATGCATGTATGTATGGTCTATCCTCACCATCCTCCTTAAGGCTCATTTGAGCCAACAACCTCTGCTTCCCATGTAGCTAGGATTACAGGCATGTGCACCCCTCCTCTCAGCAATGGATAAGGGCTGCTGCTGAGCATTTTAACAGTTCCAGAATGACCTCATTCATTCTTGTTATGCAATGTCAGCACTGCCATCTGTATAGTAAAATTATGTTCGATAGCTTCCTTATTCATTTGTTCATTCATCTTCAGGTGTTCCAGAACATCCATTTCAGGATTGTCAGGAGTCCCAAACACTTGGGAGGATGATGGATCACTAGTTCACATATGGAGCATCTTTGGAATGTGGAAGGACATCAGAGAACACATTCATTTTTTTTATTTATCCTTTGTTGACCAGATTTGTCCCACTAAGCTAGAGGTCTCTTTACAGGGGAGACCCGAGGTAGTATTTATACTAATAGGTGAAATATGGCCTTTGGATAGAGAATGGTATTTGCAGAAGTACTGGCCATGAATATGTGCACCCTTCCCATTCCTGGCACAGTGGAAGCTGGGAGGATGGTGCACAGCATCGAGAGAGATAGGGAAGAGGAGGCAAATGCCATCTCACAGGAAGATGTACGTATAGATTCTGAGGTCATTTTTCAAGAAAATCTGTTTGCAAAATCAGAAGAGATGGCGAAGAAGGAGAGGAATGTGTCGTTACAACCTTCCAGTCAGGAGGGTTGTGGGGTAATATAGTGCAGGAGATGTTAAACCAGAGAATGGAGGCGACATTTCCTGGAGAAGATAATGGAGAAAATTCAAGAGGAAGAGTCAGACGTAATCCAAAAAGGGGGCGATACACGGAAAAAAGTATGCAGAGACAGTCGAGGCTGTGAGCAAAAAGAAAAAAATAGACGGTGTGAAAAAGAAATGTGTGGTGAGGATACAAAGTAAGAAGAGTAATGAGTTGAACAGTTATGAGGAACGGGACACTATCATTTTACATTTGGCTGTGAAAGTCCAAGAGACAAGACCTTTTATTTTGATAAAAAAATATATTTTGTGACATTATTTTTGAGACTGCTCATGGAATGGAACATTGTTATGCAAGTATGAAAAGAGACAGAATGACATTCCTTGGAATAATTATGCAGTAAAAGCTTTTTTTCTGAGAAAAAAAAAAAAACATTTTTGAACAGAAGAAGAAAGAAAGAAAGACTTTGAAAAGACATTTAAAAAGCATTTGTAAAGAAGTGAATGGCATTTCAAAGGTTTATGGCAATAGGAGTTTATGGACTTGGGGGATGGGGGTTCAATGTTGTTCTGAAAATAGAAATTTGAAATATTATGTACATTCCCAAGTGTTATAAACACTGATCATAATGCAGTGTGGTAAAAGAGTGAGGACGACCAAAAACATGTTTTATTGTGGGAAAGAAGGACATCTGGTGAATAATTGTCATAAAAAGAAATGCCATAGTTGTGGGAAAAATGGCATGATGCAAAGAAATGTAAACTAGAATGGACTACGTAAAATAATGTAATGATACTGAAAGAAGGGAAAGATATACAACAAAATGAAAAAAAGAACTGGAAAGTGAAATTGAAGATATTTTAGAAAAAGAAAGGGATAAAACTAAAGGACAAGAAGGTGGAGAGGAGATACAGAAAGATTCAGAAATCAGTGATGAAGAAGATATAAACTGGTAAGTAGTGAAAGAAAAAATACTACTGAAATAAGAGTAAAAGAAAGGACAAGCAGGTTTAGAGGAATCCATTTAAAATAAATGGGTAATGGGCAATGTAAATTGAAAAGGGTAAATGTTTTCCTTTAAATTAAGGAAAAAGAGTAATTTAAGAATTATTTTGGTAAATGTAAACTGTATTAAAATATTGTAAGAGGCATATGAATTTTAGAATGGTGCCATAAATGTGATGTAGATATAATTGTACTAGAACACATACAATTCTTAAGAAATGAAGAAAGATAGCAAACAGAAAAAATATGGCATGGAAATATAATATGGAATTTGGGAAATGAACATTATTCAAGAATAGCAGTATTATGTAGGAGGGCAGTGAAGATATTAGATGTAACACTAATAAGAATGTAACGATTATATTGATTTAAGATGGCAAGAAAAAGTATATAGAATTATAGCTTTGTATGCTTATGTTCTTTGTAAAAAGAGGGAGAACTTATTTCCATAGTTGTTGGATTATGTAGTAGTGAATATGAATATTATAATAACATGGGGACTTTGTTATTTAAGAGGAAAGAGAAAAAAAGAAGAAAGGAAAGGATATAAAAAAATAGTAGAAGTTATGAAATGTGGTAAGTTGGTTATATGGACTAGAAAATTCTGGACGTATAAAAGAAGTACTCTTAAATCAGAAATGGATTACTTTATAATATATGAAGAAACAAGTACAGCAGAAAGGGAAACAGTTGGAGCAGGGTTTACACATTTAGCTATATGGATGGAGATAAATGAAAATAAATAATATATAAAACTAGCAAAGGGAATAAAAAGAATAAAAGAAAAAGAACGGAATGAAAAAGGAAAAGAAGAAATTATACAATTATGGAGAAATCGTGTCAATATAAAGGCATTTTATGTTAATTGGTCAAAATTGTAAATTACATTTGAAAGTAAATATAAAATGTTTTTTTTTAAATGACAGAGAAAAAAACAGATAGAAAATGGTAGATATGTAGAGATATATGAAAATGCTTTTGAAAACCTAGAAAAGGATAAGAGAGGGTCTGTTGAGAAAGAAAAACTTTTATACAAAAGAAATTATGAAAAAGATGAGGAATGTGTTATATAAACAGACATTCTTATTACAAGGAAAAGGGGAAGACGTCAGCATATTTCAGTAAGATTGTGAAAGAAAGTGTAAGGAGAGAAATGAAAAATAAGAAAGGACAGCCAGAAAGGAAACAAACAGATTATGGAAACTGTAGTTCATTATGTGGAAGAAATGGTTAAAGAAAAAAGAAAGAAAGAAATAGCATGTGGAAAAAATCAGATCAAGTAAATAAGGAAACTGAAAAAGAGATTACTATGTAGGAGCTAAATAAAGAGCTTAGACAGGTAAATATAGATTCAGTAGCAGCCGAAGATGGAGTAGCATACGCAATGTGTAAAATGGAATGGAATGGCAAAAAGAATACTGGTTACATTTGTTAAACGAATGGGTAAATTAAGGTGTTTATGTGGTGCAGCGGTAGCATTGTCGCCTCACAGCAAGAGGTTCTCCCGTTCGATTCTCGGCTGGAGCGCCTTCTGTGCGGAGTCTGCATGTCCTTCCTGCAGTCGAGTAGCGTTCGAAAGACATGCGTGAATGGGTGTGCCTTTGTTGAAGGTTGGGCATCGGGCTGGCACCTCGGCACCGTAAAAATCAACTGCCAATCATTAGCAGACCAGAGTTCCGCTGTGGTGACCCCTAACTGTTAAAAGCCGAAAGAAGAACAGCATTATAAGGAACTGTGTAGTGGAATATTAAAATTTATATGTAAAAAAGGTGAAAAGAAAGATATAAAAATTGGAGACCAACAATACTAAATAATACAAATTATAAGATTTTTATGAAGATAATTAAAAAAATGACTGGAAAATAAGATGGAAAATATAATGGAAAAAATCAATATGTTATGAAAGGAAAGGGATGTTAAGAATTGTTAATAATAGTAAGAGAAATTGTGGATAATATTTCAAATAGAAGAGATGTAAAACTTCTGGTAGCTGATATTAATACTTTTTCATTCAATAGAGCATGAGATGTTATGGAATTAATGGATGCATATAATTTCAGTGATAAAATTAAAAATATATATAATTCACTTATGTGGTCCTTAGGCCTTTCAGATTATGATTTTCACAATATTACCATTTTTACAGGTAAATCCGCAGTGGTGGTGCTGCGGTAGCGTTGTCGCCTCACAGTAAGACACTGTCCAGTTCAACTCTCGGTTAGAGCGTCTTCTGCGTGGAGACATGTGTGAATGGGTGTACCTTCGTTGAAGGTTGTGTGTCAGGGCTGGCAACTTGGTACGTAAAAATCAACTGCCAATCATTAGCGGACCGGAGTTCCGCTGTGGCAACCCCTAACCAGGAAAAGCCGAAAGTCACAACAACCACCATTTTTACAGGCAAAGTATTCTAGAACAACACAACCTGACTACATAATGTCAAGGGACTAAAGTCATAATTTCAAGCTTCAGGAGTGTGGTGGGAAAGGCCCATCTAAGTATGCCATATTGAGCACCAGATTCCAAAAGACTTGCTCTTGGTGTAAGTGACTTACTCCAGTGTAAGGCCCATCTATAAAGCAGGCTTACACCTTAGTAATTCACTAATACTGAGAGCAAGTCTTTTAGAATCAGACCCAGTAGGTTATACAGGGCACTATACTGACATAGTAATATCAGTGATTAAATATCAGAAAGGTGGACTATGGTCAGAGGAACCTCTATAACATGTGGCCCTCACACACCCAAAAATGCCATATGCTTTCCCCATTTTGTGCTGAGCGAATGGGGAAGCAGTACACAGGTCTACCACCAGGTGGAAATCAGGGGACTAAAACAAAGGAGTTTGACATATCATTTCTTGAGATTGCATTTCTGCATTTACGGGTGTTGTTTGTTTTTCTAATTGTGCATATTCATGTGCAGTACATCAAATTGATGGATACAATTCAGAAATCTTTTTTGAAGTGTTTTCTTGAAGGATTGCTGTGCTCTGTCAAATCTCTCTCCACCAAAAATCTTTCTTCTTTATCACCTAATCTAACACCACTATTATTGATGCAGAACCCCAAATAAAACACCTTGGGGACCATCATTTGACCTCCATATCCACCATTGCATTAAAAAAACAAAACAGCAAAAACTAGGACTACTCTACAGAAATATAAAGTTCTTTACTAAAGATTCTAGAGCCTCATTGGTTCATACATATCTTCTCCCTGTCTCCTCTATGGCTCACGAATCTTAATTAACCTACAGACCACTCTACAAGCCAAACCCAAAAGCATCTATAACAAAATTGCACAATTTACTCCTAATCAGTCCTGAAACTCACATCACTGTCTTTTACTCTCTGCCTTAAAGTGGCTTGAGTTTCCTCATCAACTTCAACTCTCAGAGCTCCCAAGCATTCACTCCATTCTCTACAAACCCACTGCCTGTCCTAACATCTCCTCTCTGGTCACTCTCTATACTCCAGTCAGAGCCCTCAGGAGCTCTAACCTACAACACCTAGAAATCTTTAAGTCCAAAAAAAATCAGCCAAAACTTATATAGCTACTCCCCTGCACAAAACTGGAACAAGCGTCCACTGACATCAGAAAAATAACAATCACACATAAATTCAAAAAGGCCCTAAAACAATATCTACTTAATAACCAAACTTGTAACTGTAACTCCTAGCCAATCTCTAACAACTCTGAGATTTGTTTGCCTGCTCTGCACTCTTACTGTTCATGTCATTTGCCACCTAATGTTCGATGCTGTCTCTCTCTACTGAGCAGCTTGTAAACCTCTCTTCTGTAAACTCCTTTTTAGCTGATCTGTTATTGATATTGTTGTATAATTTGTAAATAGCCGACCCTCTGTTTCAAGAAACTGCTCTGTTACATAACTTGTCTGTAAATATCACGGACATTACCACTCTTCACTGCTGTCTAATCATAAAGTGTATATAGACTTATTACCCTACCAGCGTGCACATATTGCGCTACTGTATTTACTCTGATATATGTACTCTTTCATTATTGTTTGTCTGTTAATAATTATTCATGCTGTTGTGGAGATTTTCTCCATGGGCCTATGCTGAAAAAGGGCTTTTGCTCAGTCGGACACTCCTGGTCAACAAATGTTGTTGTTTGTCTTTCGGCTTTTTCCCTGTAAGGGGTCGCCACAGCAGAACTCCTGTCCGCTAATGATTGGCAGTAGATTTTTTTACAAAACGCCGAGATGCCAGCTTGACACCCAACCTTCAACAAAGGCACGCCCATTTATGCACGCATGTCTTTCGAACCCTACCCAACCGCTGGGAGGACATGCAGACTCCACACAGAAGGTACTCCCAAGCCAAGCCGAGAATCAAACGGGAGAACCTCTTGCTGTGAGGTAACAATGCTACTGCCGTACCATAGCGGCAATCATATGTCAAATAAAATAAAATAAACATTCCTTTATTCCAAAAGTTTAATGAGATGCAATGCGCGCATGCGTGTCTGCATGTGTGTGTGTGTGTGTGTGTATGTATAAATATATATATATATATATATATATATATATATTTATATATGGTTCTACCTGAGTTAGTCGACACGCCAGAACACCGACAAGCGAATCGCGAGCCCCAGAAGATCGACAATTCAGAAGACCAACGCGATGGATGAAAACACCGATGCCGAGGATGCCGACATGGGAAAAGGCTGTGTAAGTATGCGGTAGTGACGGATGTTAGGGTGCGAGTAAGGTAAGTGTGGATATTGACGGTCTGTGGGGATAGGGGTGGGTTAAGTGAGTTAGGGTTAGGGAGCGGGTCAGGTAAGTGTGCGGTAGTGATTGTGTTTGGGTTAGGGGCGGGTTAAGTGAGTTAGGGTTAGGCAGCGGGTCAGGTAAGTGTGCGGTAGTGATTGTGTTTGGGTTAGGGGCGGGTTAAATGAGTTAGGGTTAGGCAGCGGGTCAGGTAAGTGTGCGGTAGTGATAGTGTTTGGGTTAGGGGTGGTTTAAGTGAGTTAGGGTTAGGGCGCGGGTTAGCTGAGTATGCGATAGTGACGGACCTTAGGGTTAGGGTTTGGGTTAGGGTTGTAGATAGTTGTGTATGTGAGGTTTAGTGTGGGTTTGTAGGGATTTTGGTGTGCTTGTGTTGTGTGTGTGGTTTGTGGACAGGGAATGTGTTTTGTTTGTTGATTGTTGTGATTGTGGTGTGTGCAGTGTATGAGGTTTCGTGTTTGTGTACCGTCGGTTATTTCGTTGTCGGGCATGTGGGGTTTCGTGTTTTTGCACTGTCGGTTATGTGGTTTCGGTGATTGCGTTGTCGGTGTTTTGGGGATTCGATTATGTCAGGTAGAACCATATATATATATATATATATATATATATATATATATATATATATATATATATATATATATATATATATATATATATATATATATATATATATATATATATATATATATACACACATATAAATACACTTTTTTTCTTATGGTGATGATATACAAGATATCTTGTAGTAAATGGCTTCCTTTTACACACAACTTCTGTGGTACTGCACCTTTGTCAAAGAGTCTATGTTTACCAACACAGGGTTGAGAATGCCAGTTGTAAAGGCTGACATACAGTATAAATATCATTTCATAAACTTTTCCTAGAAGTTATTTTTTTCAAATGTTGATATTTATCTAGTATAAACGTTATTCTCTCTTTTTGCCTTTCTCTTTCCAATAAGTGCTATTTAACGGATCAGAAAAAGGTTAACCAACTTTCAGTCAGTCATAAGAACTAAACATTATTCCACAGTTCCATGGCTTAGTTTTTATCTGCACCATTGATAGTATATATCTTCTTTTTTTTTCTCTTGTTGAGTCAGAAGCATAGGAATGGGGATGCCATATTGTGACTGGGGAAAGGATTTCATTTTTATTTTTACACAGAGAATTGCAGTTTGGACATGGAAAATTTCTTAACCCATGAGGATGAAATGTTTAGTGATGCTGTGTGCATAAATATTGTGAAGACCCGGGGGGGGGGGGGTTGAATCCCACTACTGCTCACTATTTTGAAAATATAGTTTTCTATTGATAAAGGGCTACAGTGCTTGAATCCACTCCACTGCCCACAGGTTTACTTTAATCGAAAAATCCTCTTAATCCTCTGTAAATTTCCACAAAAAAAGTCATTTTCCAGAGATTACAGGGAACTAAATGTGAAAACTTTCTAAAGGCAGTTTTTATGTTCAGATTTTTCCTGCATGAGTTTTAATTGTGTGTTATCAGTACATTTCAAATCCCTTTTAAGAATATAAGTAAAACAGGACTAATTAATTAACTGTAACTTAATTAATTGATTAATTAGGAACAAAGGGAAAATATTAACCTAGCTGGAAAAGGTTAGGAAAATAATGTGAAATGCTTAAAAAGCATGAGACAAAAAGAAGCAGGCCTACTTGCAGCATTACATATGATGTATCAGACAGCATAAAATACAGTTTTCTGTCTGTTCATCAGGTGGATGGTTAGTAAGTATGAAACACTTTTAGTGGTTGTAGTTTTTATTTTATAGTGACACTGATAAAGGGATTAAATCATTTATTAAAATATAATTAATTGCTTTCTTCTTTTGAAGAAAATGCTATCAGCAATGGGTCTAGAAGTTGGCACAGAGGGTTAAAACTGAATTGCAGTGTTATCTTTCAGTTTTCATTTGCCTACCGTGTGATTTTAAGCATTGATTTCAGATTGTTTCTGAGAATGAGCGGTGTGTCCAGTGAACCTACCTTGTCAACAAATGGGTTCATAGGTTCATACTAGGCTATCTGCCCTAGGGCATTTATAAGCCTAGCCAGAATGTGTTTGGCTTTCGCCACCCATTTTAAATTAATTTTGCTATGCCCTTTTTCAAGGTTAGTATACTGTGCCTCTGTCTAACAGTGACACAGAAGTGATACCCGGGGTAAACCTACGATCTCCCATCCACTCATCAAGATTCCTCTTGAAGAGAGTCAATGAGGGACTCTGCCTAACCTGGACTGGGATTTTATTCCAGAGTGAAGGGAGCCTCTGGGTTATGAATCTGTCCCTCCAGCATGTCCTATTTATTTCAGTGCTGAGGTTCAAGTCTCTTGAGCTCGTAGCTCGATGGGATTTGGATTTTCTGAGGTGCAGCATGTCCATTAATTCCGGGTTGGACATGGCTTTATACATCAGGCACAGATTGCCTCTGAACAGGCGGTATGCCACTGAGTAGAGCTGGAGTTTCTTTAACCGGGTAGCATATGGCATCTGTTTGAGCCCTTTGATCCTCTTGGTGAGGTACTTTTGGGGTCTTTCCAGTTGCTGCAGGTGTCTGGTAAGGTACATCCCAAAAGGGGCATTGTACTCAATTATGGGCCTGATGAGGGATGAGTAAAGAGGCACGATGACCTCCCCTGATCTAGATGTGAATCCCTTCATGATTAGGTGGGCTGTATAAAATGTTTTTCTAACCACTTTGGCCACGTGGTTGTCAAATGAGAGACTGCTATCAACTTGGGCCCCGGGTCCCTAATTACTTCTTCTGTACTTAATGGATTACCACCTATGTGGTAATTTGCGGGCACTTTGCTTTTGCCAAAGGAGATGACTATACACTTTTTGGCATTTAGCTTGAGGCCATGGCTCTGGCACCAGTTGTCTGTTTCTATGAGGTCCTTTTGGAGGATGCTTGTGTCGGCTGGAGAGTCGATTATGGCGCCCAGTTTGCAGTCATCTGTGAACTTGGTCAGCCACAGTCCTTCCGTGTTGGCCTGTACCTCCGAGAAATATATGCTGAACAAGAGAGATCCCAGGACTGAGCCTTGTGGGATGCCACTTGTAACTGGTTTGGAGTCTGACATGGCTCCAGCAATTCTAACCATGTGGGTTCTGTCCTTGAGCCAGTTTGCAACCCATCTAGTGACATAGGGGTTTATATTTAAGCTGGTGAGCTTATCTATAATGCCAGAGTGGGGTATTGTATCGAAGGCTTTTGCGAGGTCCAGGTAGGCTGTGTGGACCACCTTCCCCTCGTCAATGGCCTTGGTGACTGTTTCAAAGAAATCAACCAGGTTTAAGAGGCAGGATCTGCCCTTAACAAAGCTGAACTGGGTAGGATCCAGTGTCTGTAGGTCCCCAATATCTTTATTTATGAGGTCCATGATGATGCTTTCCATAGCTTTGCAGACCAAGCTAGTCAGGCTTATGGGGCGATAGTTTCCAGGATCCGTTGAGGCACCACCTTTGTGGAGAGGGACCACTGTTACTGTACGCCACTCTTTGGGTACATATCCTGTAGTAAGGCTGAGATTGAACAGTAGTTTTATGTTTGGGTTTAGCTCTTCTTGGAGTTCATGTAGGACGCAGCCCAGGACACCGTCTGATCCCATTGATGCTGTGTTTTTTGCTTTGGAGAGGGCATCTCTTACCTGAGCATCTGAGATATCAGGGGGGCAGCACTCTGCTGGGATAGATATTTGCCATTTTGGTGGGGGGGGGGTGGAGAAGTTTGTGCTGAACCTATCAGCTAGGATGTTGGCAATGTCTGTGGGTTCGGTGTATTTTTTGTCATTTTGGACTAATTCTGAGCATATCTGGGAATTCCCACCCAGGTTCCTAACATAACTAAAGAAAGCCTTGTGATTATCCTTAGTGTCCTGTGCAATATTTCTCTCGAAGCTGGCCTTAGACGATTTTATAAGTGCCCATAGTTTTTTGCTAATACTGATCAGAGATGCCTTCCCTTTTTGGGATTTTGCACTATCACTTAGTAGCTTCCTCCTTCTATTGTATAGTTTGTTTATGGCTGGGGTCCATCAGACAGGACGTCTGCCTTTGGAGGATTGGGTCTTGGTTTTATTTGGGATTGCATGATCCATGCATTCCTGAAGGTGTTCATAGGTTCATAGGTTAGTACTAGGCTATCAGCCCTAGGGCCTATACAAGCCTAGCCATAAACAATTCCCTGAATATTTCTTCCCACATTATTTACTTTCCTGGACCCCTGTCTAGCAGGGCGACTGATGTGATCCCTGGGGTGAATTTCCTTTCTCCCATCCAATCGTCATAGAATGTGTTTATAAAGGATTCTGCGGTCTGGGCCGTATTTTCCGCAGGCCCGGGGGCATTGAAAGGATTCAACCTCGGTTTTGAGGAGTGTGAAATTTGCTTTAGAGAAGTTTTTCACTGTGGTTTTCTGGGCAGGAGGTGGGGTCGGGATGTGAATATCCAGTGAGATTAGTTTATGGTCTGATCTTACCAGTGAGGGATACACTTCTGGTCTGGAGCATAGAGTCCCCATGTTGGTGATGATCAGGTCCAGTATGTTTTCCCCTCTTGTGGGAGTGGTAACAAGTTGTTCCATAGCATTTGAGTTTATAAGTTCTAGGAACCTTTGGGCTAGGGTGTTGGAGCTAGAGTAATGCTCCCAGTCTATGTTTGGGTAGTTGAAGTCGCCCAATATAATGGTGTTTGAAGAGACCTTCATATTTTCCAGTGTTCTCAGGAAGGCCGAGTGGGGTTCCTGGGTTTGGAAGGGTGGTCTGTAGCAGGCTATAAACTGGAAGGCAGTTTTACCCACTGTTAGTTGCACATGGATAGTCTCTGATGCTTTGTGCTGTGCCACCAACCTGGAGGTGTGGGTATCTTTGACGAATATTGATACTCCCCTCCTTTGTGGTTCGGTCCAAGTTTTGGGGCCGAAAAGCATGGTATGAGGTATAACCTGGTAGTGCTGGGGTGCTCTTGGGAGCCTTGAACCAGGTTTCTGTTACTGCACAGATATCGATGTTCTCCATGCTAAGGAGAGTTTCGAGTGCATGCATCTTGAGGTTTAGACTTCTGGCATTGTGTAGCATTACTCTTAGTTTCTTATCCCTTGTGATACCTATGGAGGTGGGTTTGTCTTTTGAGCCTTGCCTAAAAAAGGCACTATGGGGGTAGCAAGAGCCTTTGCCAATATCCAAAAGCCCAAGGGTGACAGGTGCAAGCCGTCCCTAGTGAAGCATCGTGGCTTGTTGAGCATGTCAACCCAGGCTGACAGGCATTGGATCCCCTTTGAATGACACCAATACTTAAGCCAATTGTTGAAATTGATCATCTTGTCTTCATATTGTGGCATCATTCTTGGTGAGGGTAAGATGCTACTCAAGGTCAGGGTCATACCGGCCTGGGCCACATGCTCAGAGAGCTCCTCTATGTCTCTTTTCATGTAGTCCAGGGAGGTACGTCCCAGGTCATTCACACCAGCATGGACAATGACTGAGTCATATTTGTACTTGCCTTGGAGTGACCTGAGTGGTTGTGTTATGTGGCGGATCCTAGCGCCCGACAGGCAGCTCACCATGACCTTCTCCTTGTTCAGCCTGGTGAGCGGGATGTCAGTGTGCCTGACGATAGAGTCACCTATTACAAGTGTATCAGTTGTGTTGTTTAGCCTTAAGGGCTGTGACTGTTCGGCACACTGGCTTTGTGAGCTATGTGTTGCATGTGTTTTGTTTTGTGGTAGCGGTTGCTTGGGTGTCTGCTTTGGAGGTCTCTGCTGCTTAGGCAGATTTTTATTTAGAGCCTCCGAGTATGTTTTTGTGTGTTTATGTGTTTGGTTTGCTGTCGTGGTAGGTCTATGTGAGGCTGGAATTGCAGTGAGTGTGGTTTCCATCTCCTCCTGACTGGTTACGCCAGTACTGAGTTGAGAGAGCTTAGCCTCCAGTTTGGCTATATGGATGCAACTCTCACATGTGTTGGAATTTGTTGGGAGGAGGAGAGGGTTGTCTGTGTATATGAGGCAGTTGTAACATTCCCTCAAGATTCCCAGATTCACCAGCTGGACCGGAGAGGAGATTGACAACTGACCTTTGGACATGCTAGAATAGTATTGGGAATTCCTTTATAATTGAAAAAAAGGGCCAATGGGGAACAAGGTACTCAAGGGGAGTTTGTGAGGGTGTAGTGCTTTTAATTTTTTAGTGCTGACTTATATAATTGCTTTAGTGAGCAAGTGCCAGGTAACTTAAATGCAATGTGTTACAGGTAACTTAAATGCAAAAACGACAAACAGTAACTTTTTTTTGTTCGGGTGTTATTAGGGCACAAATGAAATGTTGATACAATTCTATAAATAGGAAATACAGTTAGTTCATGTTTACATTTACCAGACAATTTTTATAATATGCACCGCATGTGCATATGATTTCAGTGTTATAACAGTATGTGCACGTGTTTCTACAATAAGCACAGAGTGTGTATATGATTTTTACACCATGCACACAAATGTGTATATAATTTTCGTGATATGCACAGCATAGGCACATGGTGAAATAGCTTTATAGCTGGCAGTATTCAAACAGTTTAAAGTGGAATGTGACATGTTCATTCATATTTATTTATTTATTTATTTATGTATGTATTATTTATTTATTTATTTGTCTGTCTGTTTACTGGGAAAGTCCAACTGGGTAATACCCATTTTCAGTGGAGTTATGGGGAGAAAAGCTCCATTTGCTTACATTGCATTATACTAAGTTCCAATTAAACGCAGAGTAATTGCATTTCTATTTACATTTATACACAAACAGTAGTTACATGTACACATTCTAAGATTTTGCAGAGGTGGAAGTTACTAAAGAAAAAACCCATGTACAGCTTAGTGAATTGTACAAGCAGCGGTTATGTATAAAAATTGTGTTGTCATTTCCGGGAGATGTTGAGTGTATTCTGTTTAAGGACAGTATTGTATGATGAACACAAAGTCTCAACCTTGCGATGAGCATGTACGGGACTAGGATTGGTTAAGATGTTGTTTAATCAATGGTTTAAAACTACTGAGTTTGTTGGAGAGTTTTATTTGTGTGAGGATACTATTCCAGAGGTTAGCAATGTATTGGGAGCACAGCGAGTCTCTTGCAACATTATTTGACTTATCTGCATTGTCACTAGAGCAGATGTCCCTTGACAGACAGTAGGTCAGTAATACGTTATGTAGTGTAGGGTATTTTCTGGCATGATGAATGAGTTTGTGTGCTGTAGTTAGTTGTGAATATGTTAGGTAGTGCTGTAGTTCAAGCCAATTTAATTGCTTTGAACTATGATAATGGTGGGTCCTATGAGGGAGATTGGAGAAAAATGTGGCTATTCTGTTATAGCAGAAGGCATGTTTCTTTGTTTGAGTATTGTTTTAAGTTTGCCACTACTTTTTATTTTGTTTCCACACATCAAACACGTTTTATCAAACTTTGGTACAACGTGTTTGGTGTGTGGAAACAAAATAAAAAGTAGTGGCAGTACTTTTTCTCCTTGGTTCTCTTTTTGTTTGTTTATCAGTTGAGTGGAGAGATTTCGCTTGTGGATTATTTATATTGTTTAAGTTTGTTAAGGTAGGAGCAGTATATAAGAGAGTTGGCAATAAAAAGGTGGTGGCTAAAGTTTTTCTTGCAGTATCTGTTTAAGGAATCCATTGATCCTATAAAGGAAGCCTAGTTTCTTGTGTGTAGATTTAACAGTGTGCAGTATATGCTGGTCATCTATTACAATGCCCAGAAGTTTACTGTGAGTTATAGCTTCAATGACAGTATTATTTGCTGACTTTATGGTAAAAATTTATTTTGATTTTGGCAACTTTTGGAGGTAAAAAGCATTAACTTAGTTTTCTTGGTTCTAAGTACGATAACTGATTCTTTGTGCCAGGTTTCTACGAATGACATGTGGGGATGCAATTATTTCATATTTCTTGACAGCCAGGGAGATGAGATATAGGAAATGCCACAATAAGATCATAAGTATTCTGTCAAAATGCCATAATCAATAATATCAAATGCTACTGAGAGATCAAGCACAAAGACTAAATAATTAACCACCTGAATAAAAGCTATCAAAAAGGATCTACAGGACCATTAACTATAAGGAAAGATCTACAGGACCATTAACTATAAGGAAAGATCTACAGGACCATTAACTATAAGGAAAGATCTACAGGACCATTAACTATAAGGAAAGATCTACAGGACCATTAACTATAAGGAAAGATCTACAGGACCATTAACTATAAGGAAAGATCTACAGGACCATTAACTATAAGGAAAGATCTACAGGACCATTAACTATAAGGAAAGATCTACAGGACCATTAGCTATAAGGAAAGATCTACAGGACCATTAGCTATAAGGAAAGATCTACAGGACCATTAACTATAAGGAAAGATCTACAGGACCATTAGCTATAAGGAAAGATCTACAGGACCATTAACTATAAGGAAAGATCTACAGGACCATTAACTATAAGGAAAGATCTACAGGACCATTAACTATAAGGAAAGATCTACAGGATCATTAACTATAAGGAAAGATCTACAGGACCATTAACTATAAGGAAAGATCTACAGGACCATTAACTATAAGGAAAGATCTACAGGACCATTAACTATAAGGAAAGATCTACAGGACCATTAACTATAAGGAAAGATCTACAGGACCATTAGCTATAAGGAAAGATCTACAGGACCATTAGCTATAAGGAAAGATCTACAGGACCATTAGCTATAAGGAAAGATCTACAGGACCATTAGCTATAAGGAAAGATCTACAGGACCATTAACTATAAGGAAAGATCTACAGGACCATTAACTATAAGGAAAGATCTACAGGATCATTAACTATAAGGAAAGATCTACAGGACCATTAACTATAAGGAAAGATCTACAGGATCATTAACTATAAGGAAAGATCTACAGGACCATTAGCTATAAGGAAAATCTACAGGACCATTAACTATAAGGAAAGTCGCAACCTTTTTGGGAGTGTAATGAGTTGGCAGACTTTGAAAATTCTATACAGAGTACTCTGTCAGAAATATTGGGTGAGCAAATGGATGTAACTAAGGAATTTTTTTTAAGCTGCGATACATGATATGAATTGCCTAGACACAGTAAGGCCTTAAGTTTAATTCTGGTGACTGCCAAAAAAAGGAATTAACTAGAAAATGGAAATCAAACTCTCAACAAAGTGTATTTGAAGTAATGAATATTGCAACAGGGATAAAGTAATGGGAAGTGGGGTATTTAGAAAAGAGTAACAGCAAATTACGTAAAAAGGTAGATGGAAGTTGTGGGAACAATGCATGCAGAATCATGTTTTGAAGGAGGAGCGAGGTTTAAGGAAAGGCAGGAGGAATTCAACAATTTATGCAGTGTTGGACTGATGATAATTTTACAGAATATATGTGATGTACACTGTTTGTTACTGTGAATGTGTTAATGTGGTTTGTTTGTTTTTATATAAATGTATGTTTACCTATGTGACAAGTGATGATTCAATAAATAAAATAATCTAAAAATAAAAAGCCAAGTCTCAACCTGTTTATAGCCTTTTTCAAGAAGGGAAGGTTAGAGTTCAAGCAGTAATTGTCAGAGATGTTAGGGTCCAAAGATATTTTTAAGACTATGATAACAATGGCCTTTTTCAAAGCTGATGGAAAAGTCACAGATTTTAATAAGAAAACCAAATCTTAAACATTACTATTCCAAGAATATGATGACTCCCCAGCACCGGATTCAGTGGGCATTGATTCAGACTGCAAGTCATAGGGCATATACTTAAGATAACAGCAATGATCTCACTGTAGCTGGGAATGTTAAAGACCATCCAAAGGTCAAGAAATATGGATGCTGGGACCATAACAATACCCATGGGTGTCTGGTAGCAGATCTGATACCTGCAAATCTGATACCTGCAACCTTGTCAGCAAAAAAAATAAATAAATAAGCAGCAAAAATGCATTCTGACATAGACAAAGCTCTTCTAGTGGTGATGCGGGTCAGGCTGGAAATCCTTTCAACCACTTAGAAGAGAGCTGCTGGTCAGTCTGTTGTTGATGAGATCTCTTTGGACAGAAATGTTGTCTTACTGTGAGATATCTCAGCCTGGTAGACAGCATAGCATTAATTTAGGTCAGATTTGCCACTCCCCAGACCCTTGTGGCACCACTGATGTTCCAGCCTGCACCAATCTTGACACAGGAAATGAAGATCATGGTCAGGCATGGGATAACATCACCTAGTAGAGACTGGGTGACCATAACCTGCAGCTAGAGACAACTGGGTGACCATAACCTGCAGCTATAGATGACTGGGTGACCATAACCTGCAGCTAGAGGCAACTGGGTGACCATAGCCTGCAGCTAGAGGCAACTGGGTGTCCATAGCCTGCAGCTAGAAACGACTGGGTGAACATGCCGATAATGAGTACACCCAATGGAATGTGTTAAAGTAGCTGTTAAAACAGAATCAGCTTATTGTTCATGTGCCGCTAATAAAAGTTAGTCAAATGAATGGTATAAGTAGATGGCAAGAAAATAAAAGTGTTACTTGATCCCCGGAGCATGGCCACACTTATTAAACAGCCGTCTCTCTATAAATAAAAAATAATACCTTCTCCTTATGTATGCATAGGACAGGACGACATATCTTGTAATAGATTCAGAAATTAAAAATGTGTTGAGTAAAGCACTAAATCCTGTGGCTTTGGCATCGAATTTGTATTCTGTGTTTACTGTATTTTTATGTCAGTGCAGAGACTGAAATTTGTTCAATGGTATCAGTGCCCAACCTTGGTAAACTAATTCAAATAAATTAATTAACACACAATGTTACTGTTGCCGAAACCTGCCATCGGTTCAAGGCAATGTGGAAATTATGAGGAAGAGGGCACACCTGCACACTCTGCTTCCAGAATATACCACTACTAAAACTGTGGGGTACAGCAGCCAAGCACACTGTTAAAATAATCAGTCCTTATCAAGAGAAATAATGTAGAAATGAGAACAGGAACAAAAATATGGCTTTTGCTGAATGGGATAGAGTAGCCTGTGTGTTACCAGAAGCCTGTTACTGAATCCATTAAGACCTTGAAAGCAGTTTGAAAAACATTTATTTTCTGAACAGATAGCAGCACATCTAAACTATACTAAGTACTAGCTTAGACAGACTAATAACAACCATGTGCTACCATCGGCCTTGAAACGTGTAATAGATCTGACAGGATTTGGTAAGTTAAAGCTCTGTACAGGAGGCACAGCTCCCCTCTTAGAAGTCTGCATGATACTGAAGAGAGAGACAAGGCTTTGAGATGGCCTGCACAGTTTTGTAATTTAGGCCCTTGATTTTTACTGAAGAGAGAGACAAGGCTTTGAGATGGCCTTCACAGTTTTGTAATTTAGGCCCTTGATTTTTACTGAAGAGAGAGACAAGGCTTTGAGATGGCCTGCACAGTTTTGTAATTTAGGCCCTTGATTTTTACTGAAGAGAGAGACAAGGCTTTGAGATGGCCTGCACAGTTTTGTAATTTAGGCTCTTAATTTTTACTGAAGAGAGAGACAAGGCTTTGAGATGGCCTGCACAGTTTTGTAATTTAGGCCCTTGATTTTTACTGAAGAGAGAGACAAGGCTTTGAGATGGCCTGCACAGTTTTGTAATTTAGGCCCTTGATTTTTACTGAAGAGAGAGACAAGGCTTTGAGATGGCCTGCACAGTTTTGTAATTTAGGCTCTTGATTTTTACTGAAGAGAGAGACAAGGCTTTGAGATGGCCTGCACAGTTTTGTAATTTAGGCCCTTGATTTTTACTGAAGAGAGAGAGACAAGGCTTTGAGATGGCTTGCACAGTTTTGTAATTTAGGCCCTTGATTTTTACTGAAGAGAGAGACAAGGCTTTGAGATGGCCTGCACAGTTTTGTAATTTAGGCCCTTGATTTTTACTGGAGAGAGAGACAAGGCTTTGAGATGGCCTGCACAGTTTTGTAATTTAGGCCCTTGATTTTTTTTTTAGTGAGAAAACATTATGGTCACTCCAGCTGTGGCAAGTGTTTGAACAGGTATATACTGAATGGAGCATTATATTAAAAAACAGCCTGGGGATAGCTAAGCACAGTGGAATGATTACATCCCTCGACCTGGAAAGTCTACTTTTAGATATAAACTCTATGAGGAAATAGGACTTTCTTCCGATAGTAGATACATGGTGATCAAAGGAGAGTTTATGATAAATGTAGGTTCCCAGATCCCTGACTGTATATGCTTTCAAAGTAGTAGTTACATGGGAAGTCATGCTTGTCAAAGGATATGCATTATACATTTTAGTCCATGAGTTTGACACCAGCTATCTGTTTTGGAAAGGCCCTCTTGGAAGATTTGGGTGACATCTGCGGAATTTATGATGATAACAAGATTATGGTAATCTGCAAACTTGGTCAACCAAAACTTTTAATTGCTTTAACCTCTCAGAAGAAAATACCAAAGAGGTGTGGTCCAAGGACTGATCCTGTGTTATGCTGCTAAAGATAGGTCTTTGAGAAGTAGTAGGGCCATCCTTCATAGTTCCCTAGATTCTATTTGTGATTTTCCAATGCATTATATACGGATTCACATTTAGCTGGAAAAGTTTATATATGATACCCAAGTGTGGGATGGTGTTGAATACCTTTGTGACGTTTAGAGATGTTGTGCGAGGCAGTGACTGTTGCTGAACTCCAGTCAACCAGCATGAAGCCTGTTTGGAGGCTGATACTGAATAACCTCTGTAGGACAAGCAGTTCTTCTGAGGGGGACTAATGCAGCTATGCAGCTATTTACATGTGCACAGATTTTGGCAGTAAAGGATTCCTCATAAGTAGTGAGTCATTAAAATGTAAGAGGCTTTTGAATTTAGATAGAGCATCATTCAGTTTTAGCAAATTAGCCTTGACATATTCTTTGAAAATCAGGGTTTGGTAGATGCTCCTGGCTTCAGTCTTAAGGTGTATATGACTGCTTTGTGGCCTGATTTGACCAGGGAGAAAGTAACAAATGGTAAGGAACAAAGCTACCCCATGTAGGTAAGGATCAAGTGCACGATTTTATAAAGCTGTTTGGGGTGCAGATTAACTGGTACCAACATTTGTACTGATTAAGTCCAGAAAATTCTGGGCATGCACATTTGTGGATGTATACAACTCCCAATTAATGGAGGGGTAGTGGAACAGTATTTGACTTGATGCATAAAGACTCCATACTGATTAGCTAGGAGGCATGAGCTAAGGGGGGGGGGTGACATATGAGTGGTCCTAATGTTAGCCATGATATAACAGGTTTTGTTAACAGCAAGTTGGATGCGGAGGAGTTTCAGGTCATTATCTTGTCTAAAGAGTTTGAAAGTAAAATTTTAATATGGAGATTCCACCACCTTTAGTACATTCATTTTGTGGTAACCATTGCAACCCTGCACTGACAGACTGCTCTCATTGGTCTTAAACCCTGCATGAGTACCATGCTCTCTGTGAAGACCCACCACTGCCAACCAATATGTGATGTGGATATCCCACCTCTGAACCAGTAATCAAGGATCCTCAATCCTCACCACTGGCACCTGTGTGTGGGGGGGGGGCTGTTCAATGGGAGGATAACAGGTGCACACACAGTATTTCCAGATGTAGCTCTCACTACTGCAGCAGTGACTCAGTAGCTCAGTCTGTTAATTCTCTTGTACACACACAAACAAAAAAGTGCAATTTCTCTTGAGAGCACACAGAGACCACAGTCAGTCCAGGGCTGGTTTTGCCCTCTTTCTCCAGATCCACAATAAGACTCCCCACAGGCACAGCTATAGAGTTGAGTCCTTAGCCAGGGTTCCAAGCCAAGTTCTCCAACACTCCCTCTGTCCGAGTGCTTCCTGTCCCTGCTCAAGTAGCTGACACACACACTCTTGGAGATTTGATTTGCGCACACACACACACACACACACACACACACACACACACACACACACACACACACACACACACACACTTACTAGCTATGCCCCCTCTTGCCTAGACTATAAGGTAGTTACCACTGCCACCACACCCCCTTGACAGCTACTTTATGGCCCTTAACAAAGGGTGTCCAATCTTACTGTGTAATATTAATACTAATACAAATGGTAATTTGACCAAGAACAAGGTTGTTAGGAGTGGCCCACACAGTGTTGCCAAATAAATATGCAAGTACTCTCAAAACTTAAATATTTCTACAAAAATCAGCCACAATGAGAGGTTTAAATATATTTAATATTAAATAATAAAAGAACAAGACAATACTAAATATATATTCACAGTGACATCAGAGTTCAGAATCATAGGAAATATTTAAAACAACATTGCAAGACAGGCTCAGACAAATAAAGAAAAATATCTAAACTAAGCTTCACTATGTTCCTTTTCTGAAGCTAAGAGAATTATACCATTCCCTAGTAACTTACTTAATAAAGCAAGGCACATGATGTGATGAGTGGTTCTTGTTGTCAAGTCTAAGACAGAATACAGAATGTTCTGTCTCACTAAGAGACTTCTCAAAATATCTAAAATATTACTGCTGGGATAGCTTGGAGGATGACAGCATTTCTGGTCATCTTACTTCTAATTCCCATGCAAAACCCCCATTGGTGTCAGCTGGCAGTATTTAGCACCTACCTGTAAAAATACATGCACAAGGCCTTTTGCTCAGATCTGTTGAGCCTCTGGAGGTCGTAATACAGCTAAACACTTCCACTCTTCCTGAGTGGCAATTAATTCACCCCAAAGACAATACAGAAAGCTTAATAGTACAGACTTTGTGTCTCTGGCTGCATTGAAACCTGTGAGATAGCGTTTTTATGGCCTAGCCTATAAAGTGATTTAATTTCAGATATTTTTTTCTAAAGTTTGCTGGACTGAGTTTAACCCTCCAGTTTCCTCTGTTAAAACATATACATTTAAACAGTTACAATAGTGCATGTACATTTCTGTTCTCTTCCAGTAGGGCACACTGTGGATACATTTTAAACACAAGCACTTTACAAAATACCTTTTCAACATACGTCTCAACAAACCAGTTTGATATACACATGACTTACATTTCTAACACATTTGTAACACAAGCATGGTCATGCTACTAAATGCTAGGAGTAGAAACATGGAAACTGCACTCATTGCAAGCATTCTTAACTCTAGAAGATGTTGAAATCTGTGCAGTCACAGAAACCTGGTTCAAAGCTGCGGCGAGCACCCCAGCCATACCAGGTTACTTATCCTATCATACATTCAGACCCCAAACTGTGGGCAGCAAAGCAAACGGAGGTGGAATTGCAATATATATAAAAGACATATAGATCTCCAGACTGGTCAAATAGTATGATGTAAAGGAGACACTCCAGGTGCAATTAACAAGTGACAAGACCCCCTATTCAAATCATAGCTAGCTACAGGCCCCCAACTTTGACTCAAGATGCCCACTCTACCTATCTGGACCTCTTCAAATCTATCAAGATTCAATCCTTTACCCTGATCCTGGGTGACTTTAACTATCCAATCATAGATTGGAAGAACTACTCATGCCAAAACACAAATGTCCAGACATTCCTTGATTTCATCAATGAAAATGCCTTGGACCAGCAGGTCGACTCCCCCAGAAGAGGTGAAAATATTTTGGACTTGGTATTAACCAACATGAGTAACTACTGCAACATCCCTACAGTGTCATCATCCCTGGTAAGATCTGACCACAAAGATATCACTTTCGAAGTCACCATCTCCCTGAACCCCCCTAGCTAGGGTCAAGCAAAAAAAAAAAAAAACTTCTACAAAGCTGATTACAACTTCCTGAGGGAAGGTATAAACAGCTTCACAGCCTCCTTCCCCTCCATAGGAACTGGCACGTATGTCTAAACCTACACCAAAGTACTATACAAGCATTTATATAGCTGCATGGATTCAGGAATACCCGGCAGGACAAAATCATCCTGCTTAAGGAATAGTAAACCTGTCTGGTGACCATCTGCAATAACTAAACTCTATAATAGAAGGAAAAAATTGCTGTCCAAGACCAAGTGCCTAACTGGAAGCAATCTCTTCTTAGCCTGAACAAGCAAATAAGAGCACTAGTGAAACACTTCAAAGCAAACTTTTGAGTCTAAACTCGCCACATCTACTAAAGACAATCATAAGGCCATCTTCACATATATCTGCATTCTCAAAGGAAGCACCCAGATCTGCTCAGAACTGGTGGTCAAGGACACCACATACACAAATGCCGTAGATATAGCCAACCTGCTGGCAGACAGGTTCAGCGAAAATTTCATTCCTCTGTCCCCCCATCAACAAATCAGGATATTCCCCCTCCCCTCCCCCTCCCCTTATCTTTAGGAAACAAGTCATCACTGTATTCTCAAAGGCAAAACATACAGCCTCCATGGGACCCGGCAACATCCCAGGCCGCATCCTACATGAACTCAGGCAGGAACTTGTAGCACCATTAGGCACCTTATTCAGCCAAAGCCTGAGTACAGGCTTTGTCCCAGCCAAGTGAAGGACAGCCACTGTTATCCCTTTGCACAAAGGTAGAGTGTCCACTGATCCAGGAAATTATAGACCCATCAGCTTAACTAGCCTGATCTGCAAGGCCATGGAGCGGATTATCATGGACCTCATTAACAAGGACATTGGAAACCTATAAACACTCAATCCCCCACAGTTTGGTTTTGTGAAGGGGAGGTCATGCCTGTTAAATTTGGTTGACTTCTTTGAGACAGTCACCAAAGTCATGGATGAGGGGAAAACAGTGCACACCACCTACCTTGACCTGGCCAAAGCCTTAGATTCTATTCCCCACTCAGGTATAATAGATAAACTCTCTCAATTAGGCATCAATCCATATGTTATCAGATGGGTAGCAAACTGACTCACTGATAGAACTCATCTAGTCAAAAGAGGGGAAGCCACCTCAAGCAGTAGAACTGTAACGAGCGGTGTACCTCAGGGATCGGTCTTGCAGTCTTTGTTGTTTGGGATATACCTTTCTAAGGTGCAAGCCAAAACCAGTGGGCTATGGCTGACCAAGTTTGCAGATGACTGTAAGCTGGGTGCTGTCATCAGTTCCCCTAGTGATGTGGACATCCTCCAAGAGGGTCTCACCCAAACATATGACTGGTGCCAGAAACATGGCCTCAAACTAAATGCCAAAAAATGCATCATCATCATCCCCTTTGGGGAGAGTGATATCCCCACAAATTATCACATTAATAACAAGGTCATAAGCATGCAATCATTGGTGAGGGAATTGGGCACCCAGGTTAATAGCAAACTGATTTTTGACCACCATATTGCCTCTATTGTACGGAAAGCTTTCTACATGGCCCACCTCATTAGTAAGGGTATCTCATCCAGGGACAAGGTGGTTATAACATCCCTGCATACTTTCCTTAGAAGA
Organism: Protopterus annectens; assembly: GCF_019279795.1. Classification (NCBI taxonomy): domain Eukaryota; kingdom Metazoa; phylum Chordata; order Ceratodontiformes; family Protopteridae; genus Protopterus; species Protopterus annectens. The sequence goes on along the minus strand of NC_056731.1, from coordinate 1,868,656,568 downwards.
CCCATTATGGAGTACAATTTCCCTTTTGGCATGTACCTCACAAAGCACATGCAGCAGCTGGAGAGACCACAGAGGTTCCTCACCAGGAGAATCCAGGGCCTCAAACATCTACCCTACACAGATAGGCTAAGGCCCTGTCCCTCTACTCAGTCTCATACAGACTCTTCAGGGGTGACCTCTGTCTGGTATACAAAGCAATCTCAGACCTTACCTTGATGGGAGTGCTGCATATCCGCAAGTCTAGCTCCACTCAAGTAAGCCATACACGTGACCTCAACCTGGTTTGTGACATCAGTAGAACTTGTTGGTGGGGCAGATTTGTGTCCCAGAGACTCTCCCTTTTGTGGAATAAACTCCCTCTCCACATCAGGCAGAGTACCTCATTAACCCTTTTTAACTGGATAACTGCATGGGGAACAGAAAATACTGCCCTGGGATTCTACCTGTGTCCCTGCTGGACAAAGGCATCAGATGTTGACTTGTTGGAACATGGGCTAAATTCTTGGCTAGGCTTGTAAGGGCCTCGGCCACTAGCCTAGTAACTCCCTATGATCCTATTATATAAATCATTCTGATATTCACGAATGACATATAATTATTTACAAAATTTCAGCTAGCTGTGGTAGCAGTACCTCCTTCTGTCACACTCTCGTTGGTCTTAAACCCTGTACTGATGGAGGGCTGTCATTGGTCTTGAACCTGGTCTCTGTGATGATGCATACATTGATGCTTTCCAGGGTAAGGAGTGCTTGCAGGGGGTGAACATTTTTTGTTAAGATCCAGGGTAAGGAGTGCTTGCAGGGGGTGAACATTTTTTGTTAAGACTCCTGCAATTGAGCAGTAATACCTTTATGTTATCAAGAATGTGTTCTGTTATGTTGGAAGCTTTAGAAGACTGACATTGCCTAAAAAGGCACTATGGGGGTGGACAAGGGTTTAGCTAATATACAAAAGCCTTGGGGGAAGATAGGTACAGACCATCCCTTGTAAAGTAGTCAGGACTGTCTACCATCTCCTCCAGGCTGATATACATTGTACCTCTTAGAATGACACCAGAAGTTAAACCAGTTGTTGAAATGAATAATCTTTTGTTTGCTTTGCGTTATCATTCTTAATGATGGTTGAATGCATCTGAAGGCTAGGTTCATACCTGCCTCAGTCATATATTCTGAGAGCTCCACCATGTCTCTTCATATAGTCCAAGAATGCACATCTCAAGTCATTTACATCCACATGCACTATGATTGTGTTGTATGCATACTTATTGTGCAAGGAGTTGAATGCTTACATGATGTGGAAAAACCTGACGCCTAATAGTCAACTGACCATGACCCTGTCCTTACACAGCCTTGCAAGTGCTGCATTGGTGTATCACACTTTGAAGGCACCCATGACTACGATACTGAAATGTGTGCAGGTTTTACATTATGGGCTTTTGACTGAGTCAGTGTGACTCTTAGATGTATGTTTCATGGAAGGTGCCTGTGCTGTGTTTGTGAGGTTGCTGAGGGTACTACTTTCTTAGGTTACTTTTTAGGAGGCCTTTGAGGTTTAGGTAGGTTGCTTTTAAGAGCCTCAGTAAATGTAGCTCTATGTGTTTCGTCTGAGCTGTGTATGAATGGTTTAGTATGGTGTTGGTGGTACTGACAACCTGCATGTTATTTGTTGTGGCTTCCTATGAGAGCTTTGCCTCCAATAATATTATATCACTACATCTCTCACACAGTCAGCTTAAGAAGGAGGTAGTTGTCAGTAAATGTGAGACAATGGCTACATTGTTTTTGGATGCCCATTTAAACTCAGCTTGTTAAAGAAATGGTTGGAAATTGAAATCCATGATTCCAGGTTTCTTACTAATGTGGGCTTAAGGTGTAGCAGTACTGATGAGGTTTGCAGTTGATTATTGAAAGTACTGCCTGTCTGGTAGTGGACATAGTGCTGATTTGAACACAGCTGCACAAAGCTATGACTCAATGATCCTTAGCGCCTTCTCTCACCAGAATCAAAGATTAGCACTAATCATAAACTGCTTCCTGAGAAGTAGTCTTAACCCAGATGTTACTGGGTTCAGTACACTTGTCATAGTCTTCACTTGGTAGATACCCTGGATGGAACCTACAGCAACTGGACACAACACAAAGCTAAGTTGCACAAAGGCCCCACAGACGTTCTCACCACAACTGCAACCAGGCCACTCAGTGAAGGCCCATACACATTGCCCAATCAGATACCAGCATGAATTACTGTGTCTCTGCATTTCTTTCATCAGGAGAGAAACAGAAGCACTAATCCCAAGTTGATTCCAGATAATCATTTCTAGGCTCTCCAGTGATTGGTAGTCTAGTCTCAGATGTTAAAGATTTTAAAAGTAAGATGGTAAAAAGGGATAAATATTCTAAATATTACAGAGTGCACTAAATGAAGGGGATGATGGAAAACAGAGGCTAACTCAAGGTTTAAGAGTCGAAGGGAGGTCCTTCCCAGTTTGAACTTTCATTGCCGAGTAGAATAAGCAGATGAGATGAGACTGGGAGGAACTTCCAAAGTCAGATTTATACTGGGGGCTGGTAGTAGGCACCAGGTGGGTACAACAAAATCCAATATATTAACACACTGGCAGTTGCCTCACAGTACTTGCTTCCCTTATGGAAAGGGACAAACTGTAAGATACTCAATGCACAGGCATAAATCCATGCCATCCTCTTGCCCCTAAGGGCCATATATTGGGTAAAAGTGCATTATATTGGCTAGGTTTGTAAGGGCCTTTAAGCCATTAACCTTGTAATCTTCTAGGAACCTAAATAAAAATGCAACTAAATAATAAACCCTACTTTCAAATTCCCCCCACTAATTGGCTGGATTTAATTTTTTTTCAGTCAACGAATAGAAAAGGATTTTTTTCTAACTGATCTTAGCCAAAAACTTTTAAAACATCAAGAAAAAAAAAACATTTAAGGTAAAACAAAATTTAAAATAAAATAAATTGTAATATAGTAAAACCAAAAAATAAAATAATAAAAAATAATGGGTTTATTCAAAGCTTAAATGAATAATTCCAATCCAAAATCCAAAATCGCCACACACCAGCAGTACTCTCACAGCACTTCCAGCCACATTCAGCAGTCCTTTGGTGATCTTTTGGGGGTCTTTTGTCAGTTGGACTTTTTATCTTAAGTATGTTTACCGTGTGTTTACAACAATGTTACCCTAATATTGCTGACTTGCAAAATTAAGGCACTATGTTGACTTTGAAGGATTCTGGATTTTGTCTGACTGTTTAATGGTGAAGAATTATTTTTCGAACATAATCTACTGCTGGCTTAGGTATTTATGGATTTTATGTTTGAATTAGTTCAACTTATGTCCTGGGATGGCGAATTCTGGGTTGGCAAGGTATGAAAAACTTTATTCACTTTTCAGTTATTTTAATGTAGGTGTATGCAGATGTTCTGTTAGGACTCACTTGGGATATCTCCATGAGATTTCAGTGACTTATTTTATAGACTGTGAAGATGTTCTTATGCTTAAATGTTGCTACATCATGTGCCATATTGCCTATTAAAGTTACATTGTTTTCATATGCTCCACATCTGTGTAGTGAGTGCTAAGGAAATAAGCACTATAATCAACAAAGTTGAAGTTGTGACTGATGAAGTGAAAGCCACTGAGAACTTCTCGGCAGCTTGCCCAAAATATCAAAAGGGAGGACCACATCATAGGTTCAGAAGTCCACTGATGCCTATGCCTGTGTCTCATTAAACAGAGCAGCTATACATTTTGTAGGTCCACTGGTAAAGTCTAGTAATGGCTACTAGTGACTAATGACTATGCCAAAATGTTTCCTGAGGTAGTACCCCTGCAAGAAGCCAGTGCTAAGTCATTAACTAGAGAGCTGATGCTACTTTTCTCCAGGGTAGGGATCCCAAAAACGTACTCACAGACCAGGGGACCCCATTTATGTCTGGGGTAATACACCAGCTCTGCCAGTGTTTTAAAGTACAGCAGTTATGAATTTCAGTGTGTTATCTTCAAACCAATGGGTTAGAGGAGTGCTTCGATAAAACTCTAAAGTTTATGCTAAAAAGGGCAACTGAATAGAAAGGTACGAACTGAGACAGTTACTTCCCTACTGCCTCTCTCCCAAGATTCAGTAGGATTAATCCTGTTTGAGGTGCTACCTGAGGCTTGCTGGACATAGCAAAGGAGACTTGGGAGGCGGAGAAAAACAGTTTAAAACCAAGCTAATTCAACTATGATGTACTTATACATTATTCTTTCCTGTTTGTCATGGAGCTTTTCTCCATGGGCCCATAATATATGAGACATTTTCCTCTCACAGAGAGGGATTTTTGAGGCCAAATGTGAAGACTCTTTGTGAACCCTGATGCAGCTGCAGGGAATGCCAAGAGAATCAATTGAAGCCTGATGGATCCAGTCAAGGAGTTCAAGGATCCTGGCTGTGGATTTACTCCAGGAGGACCAGTATGTTAACTGTGGGTGTACTTGGGATTGAGCGGCAGCTTGTCCAGAGCTGTAATACCAAGAACTGGTATGCTTCATTGAGAGACTTTAAACATATAACTGTAAGTGAATATAAATTATTTTAAGCATAAAATGATGCTTGATGCATTTTAAGTTACGTGATCTTTAATTTAATTTGCACTATATGTAACTGCACTTAAAGAAACTGTCTCCAAGATATGTGTGTGTGTGTGTGTATGTATATATATATATCTAGGTTCACTTTATAATTCTGAAATCCTGAAATATCGAATTTCAGAATCCCGACATTAGAAAAATGAAAGCTGCAAACACCGAAACATCAGAAGTGCGAATTTCAAAATCTTGAACTTCGGAGATGTTGAAGTAGCGCTTCTGGTGTTTCGGTGTGTGAATGGATAGGTGGAAGTTCAGGTAAGTATTTATGTTTAAGGGTGTCGGTTAGGAGCTTTAATGTGTGTCAGTGTGTGTTGTGACTGTGATGTGTGTGCGTGTGCGAGGGGAATGTAGGTGTGTGGTGGTGTTTTCATGTGTTTGTTTGTGTAGTGCGACCTTGGAGTTAGCATATTTAAGGAGGGGGTGTGGGAGGCGCAGCCCCCCACATGGGGGGTGCAGGGGGACTTGCCTCCCTGCTTGTATATAGTGTAGGTTTGTGTGTGGGGGGAAGGTGTGTGTATGTGTGTGGTATATGGTTAGTGTAGGATTCGCAATTTCAAATTTCGTGCTTCTGGGGTTTCAGGATTGTAAGCTTTCGCCTTTATGATTTTGAAATTCTGAAATATGATATTTCAGGATTTGGGGATTATAAAGTGAACCTATATATATATATATATATATATATATATATATATATATAGGTTTACTATCAAAATTTGGAACAGCAATTGTGCTTTTATGCACAATGCTGAACCGAAACTACGAAAATATACTCCCCGATCCCTGCAAAACATCAGAAGTCATCACTGCGACAGTCCCACTCACAACACCGAACTGTCTGAATCGAACATCAGTGTTAGTGTCAATGTTTTGCAGGGAAGAAAGCCCCTCTGCACCCCCCCCACCCACTGTAACTTAAATATACCAACTCCAATATCACACTACAGTGAGGAAAAGGGGAAATTCCCCACTCTCCACTGTACCAAGATCTATATTCACAATGCCGAACTCATAATAACGAATGCAGCTCTACATTCATTGTTATGGTTTGTAATATTGCAGTTCGACACTGCAGATCTTGAGTGCCACGATTTCACAATTTCGAACAAGTGGCAGTCATAAAACTGCCACTCCACATTTTGATTGTAAGCCATATACATATATATATATATATATATATATATATATATATATATATATATATATGGGTCTACCTGAAAAAGCCGAAAGTCCTAAATGACGACGACAAAAACACCGACACCGGAAGATCGGCAACGGAGATGATCGACAGTTGAAAATCCCGATTCTGAGAACACCGACATGTTAAGGTAAGTGTGCGATAGTGACGGACTGTAGGGCTGGGGCAGAGTAAGTGAGTTAGGGTTAGGCCGCGGGTCAGGTGAGTGTGCGATAGTGACAGACTTTAGGGGTAGGTTAAGTGAGTTAGGGTTAGGGCGCAAGTTAGGTGAGTGTGCGATAGTGACGGACCTTAGGGTTAGGGTTTGGATTAAGGTTAGTGCATAGATAGTTGTGTATGTAAGGTTTAGTGTAGGTTTGTAAGGATTTTGGTGTGCTTGTTTTGTGTGTGTGCTTATTGGACAGGGGATTTGTTTTGTTTGTTGACTGTCGGGAGTGTGGTTTGTCTGGCATGTGAAGTTTCGTGTTTTTGAACTTTCAGTTTTGTGGTGTCGGTGATTTCGTTGTCAGTGTTTTCAGGTAGACCCATATATATATATATATATATATATATATATATATATATATGGGTCTACTTTGATTCACTGAAAACTCATTTCACTGAATTTCAATTCAGCCTCAAAAAATCTCTGAAAGCTCAAATCACTGAAAACTCATTTCACTGAATCACATTTCACTGAATGCAAGTACTGTTGGGCAAATAAAACGTATATGCCCTTTTCCCCACTGCAGTGTGATTCTGGAGTTAGTATATATAGTTGGAGGGCGTGGGGGGGCAAAGCACCCCACACTGGAAGGTTGGGGGGCATAGCCCTGCACCTACTTAGCTTTTATATTTATGAATTTCTTCACTGAAAGCTAACAATATAAAATAAAAAGTAGGAGGGGCTACACCCCCCACACCCCCACAGCTATGTATACAACTCCAGGATAGCGCTACAGTGGGGAAGAGGGCATATACATTTTATTTGCCCACCAGTACTTACATTCAGTGAAATGAGTTTTCAGTGAATCAAAGTAGACCCATATAAACATATACATACATATCTATATATATATATATATATATATATATATATATATATATATGTACATACACACACACACATATAAGAATCTCGATGGCAACAAACAGATCTGCTCTGAGTTACAGCACAATGGCACGGAAATTACAGAACCAACTGATATTGCCAACATCCTGGTAGATAGGTTCAGTGTTGACTGCACCCCACCCCATCATCCCCTAAATGGCCCATATCTATACAGGAAGAATGCAGAGTCCCTGTAATCACAACTACGCAGGTAAAAGCTGCACTCTCTAAAGCTAAAAACACAGCATCCATGGGACCGGGCAATATCCCAGGCTGCATTTTACACGAACTTCAGAATGAACTGGCTCCCCACTTAAGCACCATGTTCAATAATAGCCTCGCATCAGGCTTTGTGCCCACTGAATGGTGCACAACAACAGTTATCCCACTCCACAAATGTGGAGTCACCACTGATCCTGGGAACTATCGACCTATTAGCCTGACGAGCCTGGTCTGCAAAGTATTTTAATGCCTGAATACCCCCACTATGTGGTATATTCGTATATAGTGCTTGGACATCAAGGGTACAAAGATAGGAGGAAGGATATATTTGCAAATCATTCATCAAGCACAAAAGGTTTTTAGAGTCTTTCAACCTAGCCCTGACCAAACAAAGTAATGGTTTCAATTCATATTCCAAATACGCAGACAAGGGTTCTGTTAAAGTTCCCCTGCCAGAGACAATAGGCCTCCCTGGGGGGTTCAAGATAGTTTTATGTATTTTGGGCAAAATATAAAACCATTGAGGTTTAGGATTGCTCACAAGAAGCTGTTTAAATAGGGATTCTGATATATCCCCATTTAACTTGGCATTCAAAAGAAATTCATCTATCTTTCTTTTAAAATCCATAGTGGGATCAAGAGGCAGGTTATAGTAAAATCTGCCATCCCTCAGTTGCCTTAATGCTTCTTCATAGCTTAGTACTAGGCTAACTGCCCTTTTGGACCATTTGAAGCCTAGCCAATTACCTCATGTGAGAATCAAACCCTGCACCTTGTGTCTTTAAGGTAAACACCTTAACCATTTTGTCATCCTCCCACCCTTCTCCTATATAATCATCTTGTGCCCATATTACAATAGCACCCCCCCTTGTCGGCCTTAACTATCACTAGGTCTTTATTATTTTTTTAACTTAGTCAGAGCATCTCTCTCAAGTTTAGTTAAGTTAGTTATCACCAAATTCCCTGAAAATGGAATTCTGATTAACACATAAGTCATGTAATACCATATCTTCAAACAATTTCACTTGAGGATGATATGGTGGTTGGAAGTCAGATTTCTTACAAAGAAAACCATCAGAAGCAACATTACTATCAGCTTTAGTATTAAAAAAATATTTCAGATTCAAAGCTCTAGAAAAATGTTTGACATCAGTATGCATATCAAACTCAGAAATAAAGTATGATGCTATATAACTAAAGCCTTTATTTAACACACTTTTTTCATGTGAGGCTAACTCACAGTTAGTTAAATTAACTTTGAGATTATCCATCGTTACTCTCTATTATGTTTGGATTAATTCCCTGAATGTTTGTTCTATGTTGCTCCCTGGTCTGCCGTCGACGTTTACGACCTCCTCTCCGAAAGGGCCTCCTCTTCCCCTGGATTTTTTGTGGACAGGTGATGTTAAATCTTCCACAAACTCTCCTTCTGTATCGGTACTGTGTGGGTTGGATGAAAGGTCAGATGTACTAGAATCTCTAGTGCCTTCAGCACTTGTTGGATGCATCAGGATAGATTTATTTCTTTTCCATTTAAATTTAGACTGTTTTTTGGTAGTATCCGAGAATCGTACTGATATTTTAGTTGATTTCCAAGAGAAAACTGCATTATTCGCCATATCCCCCAAATCTCTGTTAAATTTCTTGAGTTTCTTGTCCCTGACCTCATTTTCAAAAGCATTCACTTCACTTAGATAAGTCTCATAAATCTTCTGGTAGTCCCCCTCATTTTCATATTGTTGCACATTTTCCAAACATTCATCAAGTTTCACCTTAATATCAAGTAAAGAATGTTCATAAAACTCAACAAGTAATTCAATGAACATTTTAGAAGCTGTACGCTGAATCAAATGCCATTTTGTCATAAAATCAGGATTTTCTTTGCCCACCCCAGGTTATAGATAAACTCTTAAACCCCGTGGCGCCATTTCTGCTTTAATATATGCCTTTAATAGTTTAATGTGCCATATTGTTGACTGAAATTTCTTAGTAAACAAAGTCAGTTCTTTAAACATAAATTGCATGTTTTTAATATGACTCACCTCCATCGTAATCTCCATTCCTTTAATATCACTGTGGCCCTCCAAACAAACCACATCATCCTTATCTAACAGCAGATTGCTGATAAAAGCACACACACACACATATCTCTCTCTCTCTCTCTATATATATATATATATATATATATATATATATATATATATATATATATATATATATATATATATATATATATATGTGTATATGTATATACACACACACACACACACACACACACACACACACACTGACAGAATCAAAATGGCAGGTAGATTGTCACAAAGTGAGCGTAAGCATTACACTAGACACAAAGTTATCCGCCTGTTCCTTGTAGATTTCTGTCCTACAAAACTCAAAGTTTACACAAGCAGTACACAGTTTTTCACTAAAATTTCTTCAAAACCCATAATAAACACTCTAAGCCAAAAATAGTAGTCCCTGACAGGAAGCTTCCAATATTCTGGAAGAATGTACTGGGCTTCTTAAAGTTTTTTTTTTTTCTTTTGCTGAAAAAACAGATAAAGTACTACTTTTCTTAATAGGCGAATAATTCCTCAGTGGAGGTTTTCTGCACAAGGAACATATCTGACAGAAACAAAGCTCTTAGGTGATTGCTGCTCCTGTAAAGCCAGAGAGATGCTCCTTCTTGAGTTGGCAAGGAAGTGTTGAAGAAAGCTTCACTTTAGCTGCGAATGTCCCCTCATGGGGATTAACCAATCAACAGTCAGAGTGAAGGAGTGGGGGAAGCCAGAGCTTTTTGAAGCTGGATAGTTGTTTCCTAGGCTATTAACAACCCATGTGCTACAGTAGCCCACGGCTACTGCAGCAGTGGGAAGGAACATCCGATTATACTGTAATGTAGTAACCCCAGAGCTGATACATAGTAGGAAATCCCTCCCACAGTCCAACTACATTTATATTCACCACACCTACGTTTTGAAGTGATTCTCATCTGCACTGTATTATGATTTAAATGGAAAGTATCACGTGAGAGTTCTACATCCATAGATGTCCCTTCTCTGCGCCAGTAATCAAGTTTCCTCAATCCAACACAACTGACACCGGTGGAGAATGTTCACTTAGAACAAAAATAGATACACAAAGTATTTTCAGATACAGCTCTATGCACCAATTGCAATTTCCCTTAAGAACACACAGAGAGCCCACTCCAGTCCTGGGGCTGAACTTCCTCTCCAGGCCCCAAATAAGACTCTTCCTTTCTCTCTGCAGAAATCAAGGCTCTGTGTCCATGTTCAAGTAGCTGACACAGACACTCTGAGATTTGATTTTCACACACACACACACACACACACACATGCTTACACACACACACACACATACTTACGCACACACACACACATACTTACACACACACACTTGAGAAAGGCTGGCAGAGATTTACCCACTATACCACCTCCACTCAAACAATAAGGTAGATTCACTGCTAAATAATAAAAAAAGCAAATAAAAATACTGAGTATTATCTTTTTACAATAAATACCAGAGTTTTAATTTGACAGGAAATATAAAAAACAATAGAGAAAGGCAATACTTTTAGTTGACCTCACTATATTTTCCTGAGTGAAGAATTACTGTTTCCTAGTTAAGTTGCTTACTAAAGCAAGGCAAACTCCATTACCTACCCTGTCAGTATACTCCTTAATAGATCCATCAATGAGTCCTATGTTCGTAATATCTGGAAAAAGGCATTTATTCTCCCCTTACATAGAGGTGGAATAGCACAGACATTATCAACTTCTGACCTATTGCTATCCTTTCACCAATTTCTAAAATTTTGGAAAAATGCATACATATTCAACTTATCAATCATCTGCTTCTCAACCAACTCCTATCCCCCAGTCAGCATGGCTTCAGGCCAGGCCACAGTACCACAACAGCCCTAATCTCCTTCATGGATATAGTCAGCCGGGCTCGACATGCTGGTAAGATTGTTTCCTCTCTATCTCTAGATCTTTCTAAGGCCTTCGATACTGTCTTCTCTTCACAAAACTGTCTAAACTAGGCATCTCACCCCCCCACACACACTAACCTGGTTCACAAGCTACCTCACAGACAGACAACAATCAATCAAATGGCAGCACTCTCTCTCTCTCTCTCTCTCCATTCCTTAATACTACCACAGGTGTTCCCCAAGGCTCTATATACTAGGGCCCCTTCTTTTCAGCATATTTATCAATGACTTTCATACCACCCTTTCTCAGGGTTCTCTAATCCAGTATGCAAATGACTCAACCATCATCTGCTCTGCAAATTCCACTGCTGAACTACAACAAATTACTCAATGTGTCTTCACAACCACCGAAGCCTGGATGGCCAACAGTTATCTCGCCCTAAATCCCAACAAAACCAAACTTATGCTCTTCACCCCCCAAAAAACTACTTCTCTAAATAAAAATGAATTCTCCATACAGACCCAAAATACAACCACCCTAGAGGTAGACTCACAAACAAAACTACTAGGTGTCGTCATAGATGAACACCTAACATTTAACCAGCACATTCACAACAATATTAAAAAAACTCACCAAAAACTAGGCATGCTCTATAGCACACAGAATTCCTCAGCTGCACCACCGAACAAACCCTTGCCTCCACCTTTATTGTACCCCCATCTCTTATATGGTGCCCCTCTCCTTACCAACATTCAGTCCTCTTTGAAATCAAAACTTGAGATGTGCTACAATAAAATTGCTAAGTTTGCAACAAACGCAAAATATTCTTGCCACCACTGCTCTTCTCTGCACCTTCTAGACTGGCTCGAACTTCCACACCATCTTTCATACCTGCAGTTGATCACAGCCCACAAAATCATCTTCAAGCCAGCAGACTACCCTGCTCTTACCAACCTGCTTACTGTCTATCACCCAAACAGGCATCTCAGATCTGAAAACTAGATACTCATAACAGTAGAAAAACCTAACCTATAATTTACACATTCACTATTGCTAAACTGTGGAACACTCTCCCACCATCGATCAGGACGTCTAACAATCCATTAGGCTTCAAAAAACAAACTCTGAACTAATATATTTCTTCCTTGTTGTAATGCATATGTACTAACACTGCTCCCCTCAAAACCTGACTCTTCCTCCATTCTCCATACCTTTAACTACACCTGTTTCTATCACAACCTTTAAATGGCTACCTACTGTTTTTTATTTTCTCATTCATTTGTACTACCTTAAACCTTCTATTCTGGGGATATCTACTGAACTAAATAATGAAGTTACAGGGATCTCATTTTTTTTCTCGTTGTATAATCTATTATTATTATTTTATACAATGACATTTATCCTAAGCTGCTAATAAGCTAAAATAGTTTAACTGATACATTGCACCTAGGTATACCTCCTTATTCTGTATTTTTGTAAACTTACTAGAAGCTGTTATCACTTGTTGAATCTTCTTGAGTCCATATGTTCCAAAGATTTGTATTACGTGTTTACTACCATATTGTATTTTAGTTTGATATACAAATGACATAAAATTCTTTACAAAACTCCAGCTAGCTATGCTATCATAGGTTACACATGCACTGACCTACTCTCACTGGCACAGCTGGCACTACCTCAAATCTCACACACACACACACATATATTTATATATTAGGTGTGTTGTGTATAACCAAACCACCCTAATGTCGAATGTAAAACACCAACAAAATAAATTCGTTCGTACACAATAGCAAACAAAACAGATAATATCTAGAGAAGAAAACTATTTCCTATCTCGATATTAAAATTAAAACCCCTGGTAACACTAGCCTCAAATTTGTCTTAATAGTAGCAATGTTAGGGAAAGTTAAGGTGTGTAGGGTTAAGAGAAGGGGCAGAGTTAGGGTTACGGTTAGCACCCGACCCATTACTAAGGTGGTGCCCGTGCTTTTCAAGCACCCAAAAATGGGACATTTTCATTTCAAACATTAGATTTCACAGGACAAACCATGCCCACAACAGCCAGTTTAATGGCCTTCATTTTGCTTCTAAACTAAACCTCGCTGATGTAATTAATTCATGGCGTTCCAGTCAATATTAACGCGCTTCCGGTAAAACATAATTGTTTTACGCAACTATTAGAGGAAACTTGTGAAATATTTTTTGTTCTGCAATGTGGAGGTATTTGGTACTTTTCGTGTTTGTCCCCAGACAGGATATAACTGTCCAAAACAATAGTACCGTGCAAAAAGACACACAGGTAATAAACCCTACCAATTCTCAGTGTCTTGCAGCTGGGATGCCCAAAGCTGTGCAAACTTCAATGTGTGTTTGGGGGGGGTCTGCTATACTGTATTTTAACGGTGCAAAGCAAGAATCGCTGCAAATTATATATATATATATATATATATATATATATATATATATATATATATATATAAATAAATACGGCTAACTCAAACAGGCAATGGCTCTGCAATCAATAAACAAGCATGCCCAGAGACAATTTGTCAGTGGCGGCTGGTGACTTCAAATCACAGGGGGGCTGCAGGAGACGCTGAATGGGCGGGGTCAAAGGGAAGGGGTGTGGTCAACCATAAAGGGGAGGAGCTATGCACAAAACCACAAAAAAACTAACTTTAATTAAATACGCTGCCCTGGGTGGCAAACCATCATTATGAAAGTCCAATCAAGACAAAAATAAGTGTAGAATAATAAAAATATTTCAATGCATTGGCTGCATGACAGCTTACTTAATATCTAGATGGAAACAAAAGGTTGTGAGGCATGAAAAAATAAATTACTTTTTAAATACATTACTGGAATGCCAGTCAAAATCAAGTATAAGAAAAACCAGAAGCACTCAACTCAAACCACTTCTCCTTGCACTGCAGTTCTAATTATAATATATTCAGCTTTATTAAAGTACCAAGCAACTTGCTGAAAGTAGAAATCTATGTGATGCCCCCACTTGTAAAAATGTTTCTTATCCAAAAAAGACCTGCTGCCTGACACCTTGTTCCATGGGGAAAACATGATAAAAGTAGAAAATGAAAAGCAAACAAGAAACAAGCTCAAGATACATTGCTTAAAGGATTACTGTACAGGTTATGGACCACACATGATTGGCATTCTGTTTAGTTTACGGGTAAAGCCTGTAGAGATGACTGGAAGTCTCCAACAAGTGTAATGAGCTTTTTAAAATAATGGAATCCTGTCCTTTAATACCCAAGGCTTATACATTATCTAGTCAAGTATTCTCTGCATGGCAACAACAGAAAGGCTTTCAATGTTGGCAATTCTTTAACAGTATGCTTATTAAAGCTTACTTGCATCTTACGATGTCAGACAAGCTTACCTTATGGTCATTAAAGCATTGCTACTTAAACACAGAGCAACAGGCACTTTGAGTAATAAGCATAAATCAACAGTACAAAATATGACAGAAACCAGACCATTCTGCAAAATCAAGGACAGATGAAAAGCCACTGTAGTACTTATGCAGTGTGTCCTCCCCATCCAAGGTAGATACAACTACTCCTTGCCTTGCTTGGACACATCCAGAGTCACTACATGGGGAGTGGGGTGCAACAAGCATGTCACAATTTGAAATCTCTCTGGCTGACTGTGATGGCCCTGACACATTTGTCATACCTCTCAACTTCAAGAGCAAGAAATCTGGACAAAGCCATACACAGAAGTGGGACAAAGGCACAACAATAAGGACAATTTTAAATATTGCTCTAATAAACTTAGAAAGATAATAGAATAGGTCTTGCATTAGTATGAATTTTCTGAAGGGTATAAAATCTGAAACTCAAATGTCTGTCATTTTCTAACTTCAGTCTTTAGTGAGTTGTCACTAATTTGCCAAAAACACAATTTTATGAAAAATGGACCAAAAATGTGATGCAAAAATATAAAATAGACACACAATACAGCTTCTACCTGTCAAAGAAGGGACACTTTAATATTAGTACTGCTACCTTGAGCAGCTGACAAAATAAAAGAATCTACATGCATTTCAAGTAATCTATAACTTTGATTATTACAGTTATTTCTTAATTGTAAACCCTCCATGTTTTCTTCCAAAATTGCTATTTTGGAGGGATTATTAGGGGAAGAGCAACATTTTGAGCCAAAATTGGGGACAGTTGAGAGGTTGGCTATGCCTAATTCTATAAAGCAATTTATTTGCATGTACCTCTCAACCTGTTAATGCAGTAAATCTGAACAAGGCCAAATATATTGGGGCACATATAAACAGTACTAAAAATTGCTCTTGTATAAATTGAGACAGTTGATAGAACGGCTCTTACTTTAACATGCTTTTTATGAAGGTTATGAAGTCTGAAACTTATTATTTAGTGACTTCTGGCAAATCATTTAGGAATTAAAACTACAAATTTTATGAACAACAAACCAAAAATAAGAAGCAAAATCTATTCATTCTTTGAAAATCTGGACAGTTGGGAGGTATAGTTCAGCTGGGCCTGTCTGAGTTTGCTGCCCCTCCCCCCCCCTGACAAAATAATGGTTGAACTGGAGCCTCTGCAGCCATTCCAATTAACCATTACTTGGCTATTTCACTCCATTTACCATAAACACTAATGTGCATACTGCTTTACTTCAATGATTGGACTTCATTTGAAAGTTTTATTTTGTATTTTACAGCACAAACATTAAGTCATCTGTTAAACAAAGCAATGCAGTCTCACAATGAAAACTTAGCATTAAAACGTCTCTGCCCTTGAAACTCACATTCATTGAAACAGCATTGAAACCCACATTCAAAGAAAATACATTTTGCCAGTGGCAGATAAAGATTAATTTTGGGCTGTTTGAATCATAGGCCCCTTGCATATGAAACATACATGTGCTCTTTGATACACCTTCCTCATTGTACTAAAATTATATTCCTTGTACAATACAGTACACTTGTTAGAGGGTGTTTTAAATTTGTTTTGAACATTTTTCCAGTAAGCAATGAAACAAAACATATGCACCCATAATGGCAAAACTGCCCAGTTGAGAACATTTATCATACAAAAAGTCTACTCAGACTTCCACAGTCCACCATTATTAGTAAATATACACAATTCTACAGTCCACCATTATTAGTAAATATGCACAATTCCACAGTCCACCATTATTAGTAAATATGCACAATTCTACAGTCCACCATTATCAGTAAATATGCACAATTCTACAGTGCACCTTTATCAGTAAATATGCACAATTCTACAGTCCATATTTAGTGAATTCAGTTCTTGCCATAGCTGTCAACCTTAGCACAAAAACCTGGCCAATAATGGGGGAATACAGTCCCAAAAGTAGGGACAAATTTAAAATATTCATCTTATAAACTTAGAAAATTGCTAGAAAAAAAGGTTGTGCTACTATGTATTCTGAAGAACATGAAGTTTGAAATTCAAATGCCGGTCAATTTTACTGCGGACAGAACAAAAACAATTTTCAGCAGAGATACAGGGATTAATACTGCAGACACGTCTTTGTAAAATGGCAGGGCATCAGAGCAAATCCACACAAACACAGAGGGGAGATGCAGACTCCACACAGAAGCCACCCCAACCAAGAATCAAACCAGAAAACCTATAGCTGTGAGGCAACAATACTACCACTGCACCATCAAATCTGCAAAGAATTAAACATTCAGAAACCTGAAGTCTGAAATTCAAATGCCTGTCAATTTTACTGCGGACAGAACAAAAACAATTTTCAGCAGAGATGCAGGGATTAATACTGCAGACACGTCTTTGTAAAATGGCAGGGCACCAGAGCAAATCCACACAAATACAGGGAGGAGATGCAGACAGAAGCCACCCCAACCAAGAATCAAACCAGAAAACCTATAGCTGTGAGGCAACAATACTACCACTGCACCATCAAATCTGCAAAGAATTAAACATTCAGAAACCTGAAGTCTGAAATTCAAATGCCTGTCAATTTTACTGCGGACAGAACAAAACAATTTTCAGCAGAGATGCAGGGATTAATACTGCAGACACGTCTTTGTAAAATGGCAGGGCACCAGAGCAAATCCACACAAATACAGGGAGGAGATGCAGACAGAAGCCACCCCAACCAAGAATCAAACCAGAAAACCTATAGTTGTGAGGTAACAATACTATCACTGCACCATCAATTATACAAGGAATTAAACATTCAGAAACCTGAAGTCTGAAATTCAAATGCCTGTCAATTTTACTGGACAGAACAAAACCAATTTTCAGCAGGGATTAAAACTGCAGACACGTCTTTGTAAAATGGCAGGGCACCAGAGCAAATCCACACAAACACATGGAGGAGATGCAGACTCCACACAGAAGCCACCCCAACCAAGAATCAAACCAGAAAACCTATAGCTGTGAGGCAACAATACTACCACTGCACCATCAAACGCAAGGAATTAAACATTCAGAAACCCTTAAGTCTGAAATTCAAATGCCTATCAATTTTATTTAACATTTTTAATCAGGACAGTCTGACTTGGAACAAATAAACAATTTTCAGCAGAGGCCCAGGAAGAAATAATGCAGACATGTCTTTGTAACATGGGAGGGCACAAAAGCAAACCCACACAAACACAAGGAGAAGATACAGACCCCACAAAGAAGGAACCCCAGCCAAGAATCAAACCCAAGAACCTGCAGCTGTGAGGCAACAATGCTACTACTCATGCATCAAATATCAAGCATTGCAACATTCACAAACCACAGATATTATGAGGAACAGATCAGATCGAATATGAGGTAAAAATCTGAATTTTTTTTACAAATGGTGGTGGGTAGGGAACTCAAGTCTTTAACACCTGCATACAGGGTACAGGGTTCAAGCCTGAGGCATTCCCTACCACACCACCATAAGCACCTGGGGCATTTTCACACACACACACACACACACACACACACACACACACACACACACACACACACACACACACACACACACACACACACAAGCACCATACACAAGTAAAGCACAAGCACCATACACAAACTCCAGTAAAGCACAAGCACCATACACAAACTCCAGTAAAGCACAAGCACCATACACAAACTCCAGTAAAGCACAAGCACCATACACAAACTCCAGTAAAGCACAAGCACCATACACAAACTCCAGTAAAGCACAAGCACCATACACAAACTCCAGTAAAGCACAAGCACCATACACAAACTCCAGTAAAGCACAAGCACCATACACAAACTCCAGTAAAGCACCATACACACATTGTAAATTACAAAGCACAACCTCAATAAAAATAAAAAGGCACCTTACCTGAATGAATACATCCAGAACGTCCGTACATACATCCTTCCCGCGCATACTGAAGACCCGCGAGATCCTAATGCTCCTTCCCGATGCCGACGAGATCCCTGCGGCTCTGTCCCGAGTCCCTGCTGCAAGAGGAGCAGTCCGGACGCGTCCTATACTCCTGGCGGGTCTGTGCACTGTAAAAGTGCACAGACGTCTCCTTGTGTCCCTCTATGGGGAGCATGCGCATAGACCGATAAGTCGGGACTCGGTCTATGCGCATGCGCGAAGTCCGCGAAATTAAAAAAAATATTTTTTTTTATTTTTCATTTGTTTTTCTTTTTTATTTTTGAGGGGGCTGCAGTCCGGCAGCCCTATGCCACGAGCCGCCCCTGCAATTTGTAATATTTTCATGCACCTGGTAATAAACTACCAGAACCGTAGCACAGTTAACCCAGCACCGTCTTTACTGCCTGATCTGTCTTCCTTTTGGGACGAAAATGTACTTTCCAAAACTAAACTTCCTTTCGCACCATAATTTTCGTCCACAGGAATCAGGATAGAAACTGTAACAGCGACCCCTGCTGACGAATAATCCAGAAAATGGATATTCTACAGCTTCATTTGCTCCTCGACCGCTAGATGGCAGGCAGCCGCAGAACAGTAAAGGGTGGCCGATGCATAAGCGCTTCCTGACCTACCGACAACGGGGAGCATAACGATTACACGATGCTTAGCAAATATGTTACATTGCGTAGACTCTTTATGTAAAAACCTACAAATCATATCCCAAGAGTATTAGTGTTACAAAGACCTACATAAGTCTAGAGTGTTTCTCCCCGGGCCGCCGCTGAAAATTGGCTTCGTTCCAAGTCGGACTTTCCCGGTAAACAAATGTTACATAAAATAAAAGTAAAGCATATTATATTCGTCTTCGTCGAGTGGGAATGTCCCACTTCAAAGAAAAAAAAAAGACCTCCTCAATGAAATTAACCAGTACTAACTCACGTATATACTTCTACAGCAAGGGACCCGGCATTGCTTTTAATGCAAACATTTCAAAATCTGCTTTGCTCCCTCGAAAAGCAACAGTGAACCCCATCCTTTACCCGTCATATTTTGTACTACGATAGCCACCCCCTCAAAAAATTAGAATCTGAGCAGCGATCATGTCTATTGGTGTACAATGTATTTGTCCAACAAAAGTATTGCAGCGTAAAAAAAAACATACCATAATTCATTTTGTGGCCAAAACGGCCGAAACATAAATAATTGAATTGCCAAAAAGCGAGGCTGTGTCTCTGGGCAGTCGTGACACTCCCCATGCATCAGGCGAACGACGCACCTGCAGATTAGCCACCTCTTCTTCCAGAGGCTCTAAGCTGCCCCTTACGTCGGTCGCCTCCGACGAGTGTCACGACCACTCCTTAAACACCTACTTCAGGCTTGTTCGATCCAACAACCTCTGCCTCCCAAGCAGCTAGGATTACAGGTGCACGCCACAGCATCCGGCGAAAGCAAAGTCTTCCCCCAGGCTTTCTAACAGTTCCATAATGATATTATTCATCATTGATATAAAATGTCAGTGATTGCTGCTGAGCTTTTTAACAGTTCCAGAATTAAGTCATTTATCCTTGATTTTATCTATTTATTTAACACATACCTCTCAAACTCTTGGAGCAAGAAATCTGGACAAAGCCTTAAATAAAAGTGGAACAGAGCATCAAACATAGGGACAATTTTTAAATATTGCTCTTACAAACTTAGAAAGTTGATAGAATAACAGGTTTTACAATTGCATGAATTTTCTAAAGGGTATGAAGTCTGAAACTCAAATGTTTCTCATTATGTTCTAACTTCAATCGTTAATGATTTGCCACTAATTTGTCATAAAGCCGCAATTTTATGAAAAAAACGGACCAAAAATCTGTACGTTCTGCAAAAATCTGTGCAGTTGGGAGGTATGCAAATTTTGACATTTGTTGACTGGAAAAGTCTGGCTGGGTCAGGAACCCATTTTCACCGGAGGCCCGGGAGAAAAGCTCCACAGAGTAAAAAAAAAAAAAAACTTTGATAAAATAAAAGTATAGAGCTATTAAACTTTCATATGGGAGTGTAGGTTATAATAAGCTACAGGCAGACAACTAGTATAAGATTACCGCAGGCACTTAGTATAAAATACCAATATAGCCATGGCGGTGCAACGGTAGTGTTGTTGCCTTACAGCAAGAGGTTCTCCTGTTGATTCTCGGGTAGAGCACCTTCTGTGTGGAGTCTGTATGTCCTCCCTGCAGTTGAGTGGCATTTGAAAGACGTGTAGAATGAGCATGCCTTCATTGAAGGTTGGGTGTCAAGCTGGCACCTGAGTGGCAGAGAAGTACGTAAGAGTGGTACAGGATATGTACGAGGGTAGTGTGACAGTGGTGAGGACTGCAGTGGGAGTGACAGATCCGTTTAAGGTGGAGGTGGGATTACATCAAGGATCAGCTCTGAGTCCTTTCTTATTTGCAGTGGTGATGGACAGGTTGACAGATGAGATCAGACAGGAGGCCCCGTGGACTATGATGTTTGCAGATGACATTGTGATCTGTAGTGAGAGTAGGAATCAGGTTGAGGAGACACTGGAGAGGTGGAGATATGCTCTAGAGAGCAGAGGAATGAGGGTCAGCAGGGCTAAGACAGAATATATGTGTGTAAATGAGAGGGAGGGTAGAGGAATGGTGAGGATGCAGGGAGTAGAGTTGGTAAAGGTGGACGAGTTTAAGTACTTGGGATCAACAGTTCAGAGTAATGGTGAATGTGGAAGAGAGGTGAAGAAGAGAGTACAGGCAGGGTGGAATGGGTGGAGAAGAGTGTCAGGAGTGATTTGTGACAGACGGGTATCAGTAAGAGTGAAAGGGAAGGTCTACAAGAGTGTAGTGAGACCAGCTATGTTATATGGGTTGGAGACAGTGGCATTGACAAAAAGGCAGGAGTCAGAGCTGGATGTGGCAGAGTTAAAGATGTTAAGATTTGCAATCGGTGTGACTAGGATGGATAGAATTAGGAATCAGTATATTAGAGGGTCAGCTCATGTTGGACAGTTTGGAGACAAAGCAAGAGAGATGAGATTGTGTTGGTTTGGACATGTGCTGAGGAGGGATGATGGGTATATTGCGAAAAAGATGCTAAGGATGGAGCTGCCAGGTAAGAGGAATAGAGGAAGGCCTAAGATAAGGTTTATGGACGTGGTGAGAGAGGACATGCAGGCGGTTGGTGTGACAGAGCAAGATGCAGAGGATAGGAAGAAATGGAAAGAGATGATCCGCTGTGGCGACCCCTAACGGGCAAAGCCAAAAGAGAATGATGATGATGATGATAGGCTCATAGGAGGTTACTAGGCTATTGGCCCTGAGGCCATTATAAGCCTAGCCAAGAGTTTAGCCCATGTTTAGACAAGTCAGCACCGAAAGCCCCTGTTCAGCAGGGACACAGGTGGAATCCCAGGGGTGTACTTTCTGTTTCCCATCCAGTTATCCAGGTTGCACTTAAAAAGGGATAATGAGGTACTCTGCTTGACATAGAGAGGGTCTATTCCACAGATGTGGGAGTTTCTGGGACACAAATCTGTCCCAACAAGTCCTATTGATATCACAGACCAGGTTGAGGTCACATGTACAGGTTACGCGAGTGGAGCTTGACTTGCGGATATGCAGAAGTCCCATCAAGACAGGGTGTGAGATTGCTTTATATGCCAGATAGAGGTCACCTCTGAGGAGTCTGTATGAAACTGAGTAGAGGGACAGGGTTTTTAGCTTATCTGTAGGGTAGATGTTTGAGGCCCTGGGTTCTCCTGGTGAGGAACCTCTGTGGTCTCTCCAGCAGCTGCATGAGCTTTGCGAGGTACATACTGAAGGGGGCATTGTACTCAATAATTGGCCTTGGCTCTGGCTCTGGCTCACTCTTTACCCTCCCCTTCCCTCCTCACTCAATCTCTCAGACCTGCCAAAACATGCCTAACTACTTCACTTCATCTCAACTCCAAATATATATCCAACTGATTTGCACCTAGCTTCCTCTCACTACCACATATACTACTCACTCAGTCTCCTCTCTCACTCCTCTAGCTTCCCCTTCCACCCCATTAGCCCTTCTAGCTTGTTTCACCTTTGTGTGGAGCTTCTGCTTTTTATCTGCTTGAGTTTAGTGCAATATTTGTATATACGATTTAGGTATATGAGTTTAGAACAGCATCTGTTTGAGCTTAGTACTGTCTGTATATACATCCTACCTTTTTCCTAGCCTCTAGCTAGATATTGGTATATCTGTTCATTACTATGTTTCATATTGTATGTATAGCTAATGTCTGCTGCAGTATGTATTATTTGCTGTGTATGTATGTTCAATTGTTCTTCATGTACTCTGCTGCTCATTTATTGTTCTGTGGAGCTTTTCTCCCTGGGCCTCCACTGAAAAAGGACCTGTGTCCAGTTGGAATTTCCCGGTAAACAAATGTAAATAAATAAAAATAATAAATAAATTATAAGGGAAGAATACAGGAATGTTATGACTTCTTTGTCCCTGGATCAGATACCCTTACTTATGAGGTAGGCCATATATAAAGCTTTCCGTAGAACAGAAGAAACATGGTTGTCAAAAGTCAGGTTGCTATCAACCTGGGTGCCCAAATCCCTCACTACTGATTGTGTACTTAGGACATTGTTATTAATATGATAATATGTGGGGACGTCACTCTCCGCAAAGGGGATGATGATGTATTTTTTGGCATTCAGCTTGAGACCATGTTTCTGGCATCAGTCATTTGTTTGGATGAGACCCTCTTGGAGGACGTCTGCATCACTTCGGGAATTTATGACCACACCTAGCTTGCAGTCATCTGCAAAGTTGGTCAGCCATAGCCCACTGGTTTTGGCCTGCACCTCAGAGAATTATATCCCAAATAACAGAGGTCCCAAGATTGATCGCTGGGGTACGCTGCTCATTACGGGTCTACTGCTTCAGGTGGCTTCCCCTATTTTGATTAGATGGGTTCTATCAGTGAGCCAGTTTGCTACCTATCTGGTAACATATGGATTGATGCCTAGTTGAGAGAGTTTATCTACTATGCCCAAGTGGGGAATAGTGTTGAAGGCTTTGGCCATGTAAAGGTAGGTGGTGTGCACAGTCTTCCCCACATCCATGGCTTTGGTGACTGTCTCAAAGAAGTCGACCAGATTTAGCAGACATGACCTCCCCTTGACAAAGCCAAACTGTGTGGGGTTGACTGTTTGGAGGTTGCCAATGTCTCTGTTAATGAGGTCCATGATAATCCATTCCATGGCCTTGCAGATAAGGCTAGTTTGGCTGATGGGTCTATAATTTCCCAGATTGGTGGATGCACCATCTTTGTGTAAAGGGATGACAGTGGCTGTCCTCCACTCGGCTGGGACAAAGCCGGTACTCAGCCTTTGGTTGAATAGGGTGCCTAATGGTGTTGCAAGTTCATGCCTGAGTTCATGTAGGATGCAGTCTGGAATTCTATTGGGTCTCATGGAAGCTGTATTTTTTGCCTTTGAGAGGGCAGTGATGACCTGTTCCGCTAGAGATAAGGAGTGGTGGGCAGGTACTGAGGATGTCCAGATTTACTGATGGGGGAGCAGAGGGAGAAGTTTTTGCTGAATCTGTCAGCCAGTAGATTGGCTATATCTACAGCATTTGTGTATGCGGTGTCCTTTTCCACCAGTTCTGAACCGATCTGGGTGTTTCCTTTGAGATTGCAGATATATGTGAAGAATGCCTTATGATTGTATCTAGTAGATGTGGGCAATTTGGACTCGAAGTTGGCTTTAGAGGATTTCACTAGTGCTCTTATTTGCTTGTTCAGGCTAAGGAGGGATTGCTTCTAATTGGGCACCTTCTCCTTCTTGGTCCTGGACAGCAATTATTTCCTTTTGTTATATATTTTTTTATTGCAGATGTCCACCAGATAGGTTTACTCTTCCTTGCGGAGGATGATTTAGTCCTGTCGGGTATTCCTCATTCCGTGCATCTATATAAATGCTTGTATAGTAGTTTGGTGTAGATTTGGACATTGATGCCAGTTCCTGCAGAGGGGGAGGGGCTGTGAAGCTGTTTATCCCATCCCTCAGGAGGTTGAAATCAGTTTTGGAGAAGTTTTTTTGTTTGACTCTAGCTAGAGGGAGGGGGTCAGGGGAGATGCTGACTTCGAAAGTGATGGCTTTATGGTTTGATCTTACCAGGCAGGATGATTCTGTAGGGGTGCTGCAGTGGTTACCTCTGTTGGTCAATACTAGGTCCAAAATATTACTACCTCTTGTGGGGGTATCAACTAGCTATTCCAAAGCATTTGTATTGACAAAAATTGAGGAATCTCTGGGCATTTATGTTTTGGCATGAGTAGTTTTTCCAGTCTATGGTTGGGTAATTAAATTCACCCAGGATCAGGGTAAAGGGTTGAATCTTGATAGATATGAAGAGGTCCAGATAGGTGGATTGGGCATCTTGAGTCAAATTTGGGGGCCTGTAGCTAGCTATGATTTGAATAGGGGTCTTGTCAATGGTTAACTGCACCTGGAGTGTCTCCTGTGCATCATACTGTTTGACCAGCCTGGAGGGGTGTGTGTGTCTTTAATATATATTGAAACTCCACCTCCTTTGGCTTTGCTGCCCATAGTTGGGGTCTGAACTTATGATAGGATGAGTAACAGGGTAAGGCCAGGGTGCTCTCCGCAGCTTTGAACCAGGTTTCTGTGACTGCACAAATGGCAGCATCTTCCAGGGTTAAGAATGCTTGCAATGAGTGCAGTTTCATGTTTAGACTCCTAGTGTCTAGCAGCATGACCTTTAATTTGCTTTTTGTTGAAATTTTTGTTGGTAGTATCAACCTCATGACTTTTCCTAAAATCGGTATTATGGGGGAGGCAAGGCCCTTTGCCAGAAGCCCAAGTGAAACAGATGCGGGTCATCTCTAGCAAAGCATCGTGGTCTGTCGATCATGTCTTCACAGGCTGTCAGGTACTGGATCCCCTGGAATGACACCAGAATGTAAGCCAATTGTTAAAGTCAATAATTTTCTGGATGAGTGTGGGTACACATTTAGAAAGGGGGGTACGCATCTCATTATTGTTATTAAGGCATGCTGCTAAGCCTTTGACTCATTTTGGAATAACCGCATTCATTTTCCACAAGAAATGTCCACACTGTCACAATAAGTTAAACTTATATTGTTGGTTTATTTATGTTTGTTCATTCATCCATGGATAACCTATAGCATCCATTTCAGGATCATGGGCAGCCTGGAGCCTATCCACCATTCACATAGGAAATGTCTTTTGAGGGGACACCAGAATCCGTGGCAAGACCCTAAATACAGTTCAGTCCAGTCGATACTGTAGGGTAGAAGTTACCTGATGAAAATTATAAAGTGTGAAGCACACAGCTGGAAAGCTTTGGCTACATAAAGTCACAATATTTTCAACTTGTAGAATTGTTTTGCATAAATGCAGTTTAGAGAATGATAACTGAATTAACTAATATAAACATGGGGGTTATTAAAGACCGCTGTTATATATTGCAGGAATCATTACACAAGCAAACTGTTATAACAAGCAAAAGCAAAACAGACAAATGACAAAATGAAAGAAAGTATACAACTTCAACTGGCAGCACGTACATTTGAAAAGGGGTGAACTGGAGGTCCAAAGTGGTAAGACGATAATATGGCCTTTAGCAGGGCTGAAGTCTTAATAAGGCTGATACAGACAGGTGAAGGAGTTCAGTCCAGGAAAACATCTGCAGAGAATGATGGAGGTACAGACACTCGATACAATACAGAAGCGGTTTTTTGCAGTGGTGGCACCAGTTTTTTTTTCTTACTAGGTCACAAATTAAATATCCTTTTAACTTCTTTTTTGCATCGGGGCAAGTCCCCTGCACCCCTGATGTGGGGTACAAGCCCTACCCCAAACTCACATATACCTTTTCCGAGGGTTGCCATATCTTAGAGAAAAGAGAATATTCTGGAAAGTGGGAATCTTGGACTTGGTATATATAAAGTGATTTTTTTCGGCCATTGTGTCCACATTTTAGGTCTTACCCTAGCAGGTCCCAGCCTTTCAAATGATTACCTACAGATAACCAGTTAAGGCAATCTTTATAAAGTACATATGAAACACTGTTATGCAAAGTACTGCTAATATATAGATCACATAATGAAAATAACAAGGGACAGGTTAGCTAACAAGCTTTTTATTCTGTGTAGTGGTTCAGACAGACCACTGATAAATGCTAAATTTCAAAAGACAGACTACAGAAAGGCTAAAGTCAAAAGGCTCAATGCCAAAAACCTGACAGCAAATATGACTGAAGCATAAAAGATTGATGTCTCCAGTATTACTCTGTTAACTTAGAATATAAAAACTTGGCAACATGAGGTCGTCATCACCTCCATCTTTCCCTTTCTTGGTCAGGTGTAAACTCATTTAAGGTTTTTAAAAGGCTTGTTTTGTCTGGATGAAGCTACAATCAATGTGGACTCATCCAGGTGTAGTGGAACCAACTCCACCAATATTAGAGGAGTGCAATAGTGAAATAAACACCCACAAAAGTTGCGCAAAACACCATCAATTAAAGTTCATTTTTTTTTTTTGCTTTTGTTAGCAGGGCAAGTCCTTCTAGGCAAAGTTTCAGCAGAGGCCTGGAGTGAAAAGCTCCACTATATACGTTTGAATGAGCTAACAGTAAAATGTACTGTATAATATTCAGGACTATGTAACTTACCACCTGATTATCTTCTTGCATACTCTGTATAACATTCACAGAACATTAAGCTCAGGTACATACATTGAACATAACATATACAATATATAAAACTCATGGACATTAATAGAACATTCAGCGTTATTTTACAGAGTATGTACATTCTTGCATGGTAATATAAGCACAAACAGAGCAAGTATGACATATGCATATTTTATCCAAGCAGTTTAATTAACTTTAGACCTGTAACCAGGCATTTACTCTAGTAAAAGTGCAATGATTTTGTGCTAATACTTTGATCTGACTCTAAGGGGGGAAGCTTAATAATGGGGCTGGTACAAGGGGAGGACAGTTTTATTGATAGGTACGATTTTATTGAGACTGCAAATTTTAGAACATATTAGATTTAGAATAAGAAGGGGTCTTTGTAATGGGATTGATAAAAGTGCCATACTGTTTTATTGAGCAGTACATCTTCAAAGAGATTTTAAATTGTAGATGAGTTGTTTCTGGTATCTGTTGGCAAGGGCGCCCGCAGGCAGGTGCAAGGGGGTGCACTTGCACCCCCCTGGATTCGGCTGGCCCGGAGACTTCATTTTCTTTTAATTTAAAAAAAAAAATGTTTTTTTTTTTCTTTGCGTCAAGTCGCACAGATGGAACAGGTGTTTGCGACATGATTTCATCTTCTCCGTCTGTGCGACTGTTGGCTTACGTCTTTAGCTTCTGCCTCCTCCACCCCGCGCGCAGAATTTCAAATCCAAAAGATGTTGGGACGAGCGTACAAGTGAGAGGTAAATGTGTGCTTGTGTGTTTTTAAGTGTTTGAGAGGTGTGTGCAAGTAAGAAATAGGTAGTTAGGGCCGGGGATGTTAAAAGATGTTGGGACGAGCATACAAGTGAGAGGTAAGTGAGTGTGTGTGTGTGTGTGTTTTTAAGTGTTTGAGAGGTGTGTGCAAGTAAGAAATAGGTAGTTAGGGCCGGGGATGTTAAAAGATGTTGGGAC
The DNA here is from genome assembly GCF_019279795.1 of Protopterus annectens. Classification (NCBI taxonomy): domain Eukaryota; kingdom Metazoa; phylum Chordata; order Ceratodontiformes; family Protopteridae; genus Protopterus; species Protopterus annectens. Next base: position 1,868,628,370 of record NC_056731.1, on the reverse strand, counting down.
GAGCGTACAAGTGAGAGGTAAGTGTGTGCGTGTGTGTTTTTAAGTGTTTGAGAGGTGTGTGCAAGTAAGAAATAGGTAGTTAGGGCCGGGGATGTGTGGACAGGGTTGCCAGCTTTTCAAATGTCCAAAGTGGGACATTTTTGGTACAGACATCAGATTTTGCAGGCCGAAACATACCCATGGCCAGTACGAAGGATAAAACGTCACTTTTTTCTGAATAAAAGTTTTTTTTTTGTAGCATTTTATGTTACTTATTCTGTTTCTTATAATATCTAGGTGTTTCAGATCATACAGAATAACTGCTTGATACAACTTTTACATAAAATATAGGAAATAATTTTTCTCTAAAATCTCAGGACATTTGCCATTTTTACAAATTCTTTGCAGGACACAACTGTCCAAAGAGGGACTGTCCCTTGCAAAGTGGGACAGGTGGTAACCCTAACATACCAGGATATCCATGGCTGAAATAAATGTTTCATGAGCCTTACAGCCTTTATTTTTTTTTCTTTTTGTGACAAATTAATTTGTTTATGAATTTCATGAGTATTTCATCAGCACACTTGTTTTCTGAATGTTAATGAAGCTCTCATAACAATATTAATATCATGTAATCTGTTAAAAGTATCAGCACTTTTAAAAGATTTTTTTTAAACTGTTTTGTTAGGAGAAACATGCTTCCTGCAATTTGTGACCACTCAAATGTTCATTCTGACATTTAAAAACTTGTAAGCTGTCTTTGTGACCATTGTACATACTTTAGTCTCTAGCCCCTTAAATACCACTGGACTTACATTTTTTTCCATTAACCTTAGTCATTGTGTTTCCTGTGTCCATCTCTAAATAATTTTATAACTGCATAGTATAAATGTTTTTCATTTACCAAGTGTATCACAAGCATTTCAAGCTGGACTATCTAGTTGCTTTGGATGGCCTTCCAAGGACACTGTCTACAACATCAACTTATATTTTCCCAACTTGTATCCATAGTCAGCAGCATTTGATGTAAGGCTTCAGTTTACACCCACAATAGGCCATCTTTGCGACATGGTTATGGCATCCACAAAGGATACAGATAAAGTTACTGGATCTGCAACATTGCTTTCTCATGCCTGTTGCCACACTGATTGATTATAGTGGGTAGGGTCTATGGCTGTCCATTTATTATGAGGTGTTGTCTTGGATAACCATATTGTAAGTGTATGATAATTTTTCTCTTTGATTAATTCTGAACTTTATTTTACCCTTGTTTTTATGCTCAACTTTTATTTCAAACCGACCCAGTTTCCCAGTCATGTTTTTAAGCTGAATACATGAAAGCTCACTTGCTCTACACATGACTAGGGCTTTATCCAGAATCACCTCTCTCAGTAGTCTGCCCCTGACTTGATCATTACTGCTATCCCATACATCTGTCTGTCCCATGTGGATGTAAAAATTAGATAGGGGTTTTTGTATGCATTAGGAGTTTGGAAGTGTTCTTCCAAATAAACGCATGTGGGTTTGTGATTTCTATGTAACAGGCAGTGGAATGCTACAAGAAGAGACAGAGGACACAGGTTTGCTACACTGATAGAAATTACATGGTGCAGCTCTGCATGGACATATGGGGCAACTATATGAATACAATATTAGTGAGGTTAAGGAATTACCAGGATTTCATGTCCGGGTGTGGCTTACAGAACCTGCATAATAGGGAGAAGACATTTATGTTACATTTGCAGCATATATAACATATGTGAGTAAGAACAAAATAAGACACACCTGAAATTTCCTAGTGATAATCTACTGATAGATGCGGGAGCTGAAATGCAACTGTTGCAGGGAAACAAAGACAACCAGACAGTATTACTAAGCACATACTCACCAGTAGGTAATATATACACATACTGGTTTAACTAGGCTGATGTGGATGTAGCAGTTGCCCTATGCAGGTGTCGAAGGACATAGTATTAATGGAGGGCACCAATAGAAGTTTCAAGACTGACATGTATGAAACAGAAGAAATGTCACACCAGTTACATCCTCCCTGTGTGGTTAGTTCCTCATTGGTTGTAATGCAGATCCTGAAGTAGGAAAACAAACAAAGCACAAATGTGGGTATGCAACACATCCTTTAGAAAAATGCAAACTAACACAAATCCTGTTAGTCTAGCAATTTTCTAAGTTCATGAGAGAACTATTTGTAATCTGTCCCTATTTATGTTAAGCTTTGGACATATTTCTTGCACTAAGAGGTTGTGGTGAGTGTGTAATGTCCTAGTTAGAATTATCAGGTGGAATTTATTTTCAAGTGCATTTTTAAGGAATTGTGAGCTTCAAGGGAAGATAAATTTACTGCTGCTCATGCTAAGTCTGCTTAAAATGTGCAACTGTTTAGTTCAGCAAATGGTATCACTATTGTCGTATAGAATTTTAAAGCAGTGTTAATAGCACAGCAGGTAGCATACTTGCATCTTGATGTAGAAGGCTATAGGTTCTACTTCCACAGCATGTAGATTTGTATTTTAAGGAGATGGGGTGCTGCAGTCCTGAGTATGTCCTCCTTTGGAGGAAATACCTAGCAACTATGAACCTGTTTTTCAGCTTGCCACCCATTCCCTATTGCAGTATACTAGCTTACCACTTTTGTTTAGTGTAGCATGGGCAATTTATTATTTAGGAGCAGTAGGCACTGAATTGTAGATATGATTGCATAAGATATTTACATAAGCATAATGGTTTAGACATACAATTAAAAGTATAGTATGTAGCAACATTTGATTGTTCATACAGTATGTTTAGTAGAGATAATGTTGAAGATGTACTAAAAATAAGACAAGAAAGGGAAAACTAAAAAACATGAGCCAGATTGTCAAAGCAGGAGAATATAGACAAGTTCATGTGAGATTCGTTGACATTTTAAGGGAAACTGTGAAGACTGTGCATAAAACACATATTTCTATCCAGAATTCATACCTCAGTCTCAACCTCTTAGAGCAAAAAATCTGGACAAAGATTAAAATGATGGGGGAACAAGTAGGGAAAGATTTTAAATATTGCTCTTACAAACTTAGAAAGTTGATAGAATAATAGGTTTTGCATTAGCATGAAATTGCTGAAGGATGTGGAATCTTCGACTCAAATGTTTATTATTATTTAATGACTTCAATCCTCAGCTATTTGCCATAAAAGTACACATTTTAGGAAGAACACACAAAAAATATGAGGCGAAAATCTGTTCAGTTGAGAGGTATAATGGTGCTTACTGCAGTATTAAGTTTTCTTTGCATAAACATGTACAAAAGCAAAAATCAACTAGTTTTATGTATTTATTTTTTATTGTTGTCCAGGTTAGTATGATGCACATGCCAATCATTGGTGCAGCTGAAACACATCAGAAAATGTTTTTTTTTTTTTCAATCCCATACCTGACACTTTTTTTTGTTTGTTTTTGTTCAGTAACATCATTGATAGAAGATCTGCAAGATATTGACAACAAAGGTAGTAGTAGCCCATTGGATTCTTTAGGCTGTCTTATAACTTCAAAGCCAATGCATCAGACAAGAAGCGATCATTCAGATATAGTAGCAATATGATATAGTTCATTACTGACGGCAATTAGTTTTCAGAATTCTTCACGTTGTAGGTTTTGCATCATTTTAAGATGCAGATAAAATAAGTTGAACTGAGCAGTGTTAATGGTGGAAAAGCGAGATGTCAGTGAAAAAACTAAGGAGTCAAGATAGGGAATAGAAATACTTGTTCTGTAATAACTCTCAAAATCCATGACTACTGTGTTTGCTCGGTGTGTCGATTGCAAATCCTTGGCAACACTAACTCAATACTAAATTTATCTGCTAGTGATCTTGCCTTACTGAGAATGTCATTCCTAAAGTGTTCTTCAGCATTGTTGCGGTGCTCCTTGAATATTTTAATAAGTCTGTTGATGTGTTGGTGAGCCTCTACTGTATCAAGTTGAACAGACTGAAACATCTGGGCAACAGGCTCAAGAACTGATGAGTAATTTGCAATAATGAAGAGAAAAATAAGAAACGTGCACGATGAGCAAGCGCTGAGTAACATATGTGCATTTTGTCTGGTTTCACCAGCAGTGCTCTACTGAAGATCAGCCAGGCAGTCATATATTTTCTCAAAGTTCTGACTAAACACATGAATGGATTTATATTTCTCGGTCCATCGTGTCTCACACAGAAGAGGTATATTTGGTGCCAATGCTCATCGTTTTGGACTGTCATGGAAAAAATAATCTTGATAACATCAGCAGCACTATGCATTTCAGGAACATCATTCAGATCACTGACTACAAGGTTTAGTCTGTGAGATGCGCAGTGGATAAAGGCTGTTTTTGGATACTTTTCACAAATCTTTGCCTGACCACCATTCTGGATGCTTGCCATTATGGAGCAGCCGTCATAGCCAGTCTGAGTAATTTTTCCAGGTCTAGACCGCACTTTATGCATTCACTGACAATGACATTTGATACAGACTGTGCATCTCTCACAACAATGGGAACAAAATCTGCAAACTCTTCTCGAATACAATCATCATCAACAAACCAAATGCCCAGTGACAACTGCTCAATGTCTGAGATATCTGCAGTTTCATCTGCCTACACTAAATCCAACTGCCCTGTTTGCTGCACAAACAATCTCCTTTTGAAGTATGTGTTCGTATTCTGCCAACAGCTCATTTTGCACCCTATGGGATATGTACCAAGCATTTCCTGCACCTGTTTCACTGTGCTATTTCAGTATTGTGTCACCAGCTTCAATACGAAAATCTAACAAGTAACAAATTTCCACCAGAGCCTTTTTTTCCACAGAGAGGAATGTCAAGGGTTGCACAGTAAATAATGGTAGATACAATTGGTTCCAAATTATTTTGGTTCTCTGCAATTTGTTTTCCTACTGCTGCATCTGGCTGTGGAATAACAGCTGTTTCTGGCTTCTGTCGTGTTCGTGTATGAGAAAAATTTACAGCATCTTCAGTAGAACCTCTGTGCCATGATGATTGCATGTGATTTCTTGCAAGACTCATTGAAGGCATTATATTTTGTGCACACACTAGTGATGAAGCTGCCTTGCAACCCATGGTGAAGTGACTGAGGAAATAATACACAAGTTAAGCAGAGTGGGCCTTCCAGGAGAGAATATGCAAGCCATGGTGAGTACTGAGACAATCAACTATATCTGAATATAATTGGTTAATAATGACATGCATTTCAGTTTCAGACTTCATATCATTCAGAAAATTTAATTCTAACATAAATCCTTTTATTCTAGCAACTTTCTAATGTGTCCCTAGTTTTGGGCCTTTATCCCCAATGTTATAACAGGCTTTGTCCAATTTCTTGTGTTAACAGATTGAGAGGTATGGTGTGTATGTGTGTCTGTTTGTATAAGAAGGAGGAAGCATACCCCTCAGCTGTCCAGGTTTTTGGAGAATGTCCAGATTTTTCCCCATATTCCTCCTAAAAAGTATTGAAGTTGCTAAGTAATGACAGACATTTGAGTTTTAGATATAATATCCTTTAGAAAAATGCATACTAGCATAAATCCTGTTATTCTAGCAATGTTCTAAGTTCATGAGAGCAATATTTATAATCTGTTCCGATTTACTTGCTTTGTCCAGATTTCTTGCACTTAAAGGTTGAGGTGTGTGTTAGAGTGAGTGAAATGCCCTAGAGTTAGCAGGTGGAATTTATTTTCAAGTGCATTTTCAAGGAATTGTGAGTTTCAAGGGAAGAGAGTTTTACTGCTGCTCATGCTAAGTCTGCTTAAAATGTGCAATTGTTTTGTTTAGCAAATAGTATCACTATTGTGGTATAGAATTTTTAAAGCAGCACAGCAGGTAGCATACTTGCATCTTGATACAGAGGGCTGTAGGTTCTACTCCCATAACATGTAGATGTGTATTTTAAGGGGGTGTATGTCTTCCTTTGAATGAGCTGCCTAATAACTATGTACTTGTTTTTCAGCTTGCCACCCATTCCCTATTGCAATATACCAGCTTACCATTTTTTTTAATATAACGTAAGCAAATTATTTTTCAAGGGCAGCAGGCAGTGAATTTGTAGATGAAACAATGAAATATAAAGTTGTTTTCTAGCAACAACCTCTTCACTGGTTTCAGATCTCTCTAATGTGGAATTATTCAGATGAGTTTTACTTCTGCAAAGATTCTGCATATTGATTGATATTGGTGAATTGTATGACAGAAGTTTGAGTAGAGTGGCCCTTTTATTGTTGAAATGTTCTGAATTGGCAGGTTGTCATTATTGGTTCATATGATTTGTTTCATTGCTTAAAGGAAAAATGTTCAGAACTATAAATTTAAAACACACTCTCACAAGTGGCGCTGTATTATACAAGGAATATAATTCAATTATCATATAGTATAATTAATAGTATAATTAATACAGTCAGGAGGGTGAATCAAATAACTTTTGCATGGTTCTAAAAATGTGTGCAAGGAGCCTATGATTTGAAAACAGCCCAAAGGTAAACTTACCCTGTCACTGGCTAGATGCATTTTCTTTGAATGCGGGTTTCAATGTTGTTTCGGTAAATGTGGGTTTCAAAGGTAGAGAAGTTTTAATGCTAAGTCTCTTTTCATTGTAAGACTATTGCTTTGTTTAGATTTAGTAAATGTCTATCGGTGTTTGTGCTATAAAATTTGAAATAAAAGTTGTAAATGAAATCCAAATATCTGTAATCATTGTAGAAGTAAAGCATAAAACAGTATGCACACTGAGAGATTTGAACAGTGTCTATGATAAAATGGGGAAAAATAGCCAAGTATTGGGACACTGGAATGGCTGCGTGGGCAGGGGTGGGGCTGAGTGGGCGAGGACACCGTAGGGGGGGGGCTACATGAGCGGGGCTTGAGTTTGCACCCCCCTGCAAAAAATCCTGCGGGCTCCCTTGTCTGTTGGGTCTGAGTTCATAAAATGTATAGACAGTATTATGATTTTTAGATTTTTGAGTGACTTCTGGGTATTACATTAGAGACCTCTCTGGGGGGTATACCATTTTAGTTGCTTGCTGGTGCATGGAATTTGTCTGGGGTACAGAGGATGTGGTGGACAGATTAACCATGCATGAAATGCTGGGACACACTGGAGTGAGCCCTGAAACTCAGACACTGAATAGCCGAAAAAAAAACGACTTACATATAGCAAGTCTGAGATGGCTATTTTTCAAGATATTCCCTTTTCTATGAGGTATGGTGATTTGGAGGGGGGGGGTTGATCCCTTACAATAAAAGAAGCTTAAAGGAGAAGACAAATGTTCAAGATTCACTTTTCCCCTGTACTCACAACCTTTTTTTAATTTTTTTTCTTTTTTTTTTAGTGTCAGCACTCCACATTTTGAGTGCCTACATTTCAGTAGGGGAACCTGTGGGCAATCTTAATTTGAGAATAAGATAGTAGAGTTGATAGTTCTAGCCAGTTAAGGGAGTGAAGTGTTCAGGTAATGTGGTGATTTGCAAATTTTGCAGTTTTATTACAAGATTGCTCCAGTTTAGATAGCTGAAAGAACAGTAGGTTAGCATGAATTGCTGAAGCATACAGGACACTTAGAAGTAAATGTGTCTGAGCTATAGTCTTATTGCATATTCTATTAGAAAAGGATTAATTTTGCAAAGAACTCCTGCTTATGGTTATTTCTTGTACTGCATGCTGGATGTGCCAACTGAATCTTAATGAAAAAAGTTGATGTTGGCTATGTCTGTCATTCTGAAAATATCTCAAATGGAAAGTACTTTGGGAATGTATGGAAAAAATGAAGGAATGCAAATTTAAATAAATAAATAATCGCCACCAGGATGTTCCCGGAAGCACTTCATATAACTGAACATTCATAATGCTGAGCATTTTTCACACTGGCAGAAGTGACAAAACTCATTTGGTTGCTTCTGCCTGTGTTAAGTCTGTGCCAGACTGTTAACAGTGGGGATCAGGGAATTTTCCCTTTCCCCACTGTATAGCAATTTCAGAGTTGGTATATATATATATATATATATATATATATATATATATATATATATATATATATATAAAATTAGCAGGGGTGGTGTGGGGGAGCATCCCCTCACATAGGGGGTGCAGAGGGCTTGCCCCCTGCAAAAAAAACATAAGTGTTTTGTTTTTTCAGTGTTTTGGCTTTCAGGATCTATGTTTAACTGCTCAATATTTGTGTAATTCAATGTTTTAAAGTATATCCAAGCTCCCTTATGACACACTTCTTTCTCAAGGGGGCCATACCAGGAATAAAGCTGTTGCTTGCTACGCAGTTATCTATTTAATTATTTATTACGGTTTGATAATCAGGTAGGTGAACTGGTCAGATGACCCTTTTCAGTCATGACCCAGGCTTAATAGATTCATAGATTAGTACTAGGCTAACTGCCCTTATGGGACATTTTAAGCCTAGCCAATTACCCCATGTCAGAATCAAACCCTGCACCTTATGTTTCTAAGGTAAGCACCTTAACCAGTATGCCAACCTCCCTCCCCTAAACATCCCTTGCATAACTTGAACCCAGGACCCTGTACACTATAGTCACAGCAGTTAACCACTAAACCATCACAGCTGTAAATAGTCAGCCCTGCCAAGTCTCAAACCCAGGACGCTGTCCTCAACAATCAGACCAACATACCACTACACCATCTAACCTGTTAAAGCAGTAGAAGCATAGAATCAGTTATAACAACTGATTATTAACACATCTGAAATCTACAACAGCACAGAACTACAGAGACAGTTTATAGACAGTTATAACAACATATTGTTATGTATCTGAAATCTACAATAGCACAGAACTACAGAGACAGTTTATAGACAGTTATAACAACATAGTGTTATGCATCTGAAACCTACAATAGCACAGAACTACAGATGCAGTTTATAGATAGTTATAACAACATATTGTTATGTATCTGAAATCTACAATAGCACAGAGCTACAGAGTTTGACAGTTTATAGACAGTTATAACAACATATTGTTATGTATCTGAAATCTACAATAGCACAGAGCTACAGAGTTTGACACTTTATACAATATTATGGTTCAACATGTACTGTGGAACAGAGTTGCCAATTCAGTTTGGCATTTATCTTCATCAAATTTTTCATACTGGTATGAGTTATAGAACAATTATATATAGAATAGATCAGTTACTTGTTGTTAACCATTGTCTCTAACTGCAAGTGGATTCAGAGAGTAGTCAGTCTTAAAGTATTTTATTGAAGTTTGTTATGGTTTCTTCATCTTGGTAAAGAGTTTCAGGTAGCAGGCTCAGCTCTAGAGAAAGCTCTTTCACCTAGAACATTCTTGACTCTTGGATGAGCCAAGGTGAGTGAGATGTCTTGAGAACTTTTCAATTCATACAAGCTTTCAGGAATATGAAGGTTCAGGTTTCTTCTATTGGCAAGCAGTAGCCTTGATATAGGACTCTGGAGATCAGCATGCTTAAGAGATAGGAGGTCCTATAGGTCACTGTTAGCCAGTTGACATTATTAAGCCCAGTGCAATGATGGAGTAACGTATCTGCCAAAAATACAAATTTGCATGCATTGTTCACTGCTGCCTGTATTTTGTTTGTCTTGTATGCTGAATGTAGGACTAGAAATGGCAGACCATATTCAAGCTTGGGCATTGATATATTGTTAGCAATGGCTGTGTGGGTTTTTGGGGAGAGAAGATGTGTGATTTCATAGCAAAGCTTAAGCTGAGCTAACACCTTGTTGGCTATCTAATCTGTGCGACGGGTGAATGTTCATGCAGGGGTCCGAGGACGAGGAGTAGATATTTTTGTTCAGTAGCATTAGGTATAGTGTTACCTTTAAGTATAGTGTTAGTTTTATTATCAGTTATATAAGGCAGTTTCTTTGTTGTAGAGAAGATTATTTCATTAGTTTTCTTGTCATTGATTAATGGTCTGTTGGAGTCATTCCAGTTGTATAACTTAGTGAAATTTTGCAGCTTGCTTTGTAGGTCTGCATGGTTATTACTGGAAGTTTAAAGGAAGATGGTGACTCATACTGCTTAACATGCAGGGGAAGTTTATTGCAGAGGTTTGGGAGTTGCTGGGTTATAAATCTGTACCCCCACCATGTTTTATTGATCTGCTGGTCAAGATTTAGGTCCTTGGTTTCATGTTGGTGGAGATATTGGACTTGCAAAGATACAAGAGGTCCAGGACAACTAGATCTCTAGTGTCACAGTACATGAGACAGAGATCACACCTCAAAGGTCTGTAAGACAATGAATAAAGGGACAGAGCTTCCAGCCTCTCTTGGTAACTCAGGAGCTTTAGACCTGTGATCATTTTGATTAGAAATATTTGAGGTCTTTCTAATTGATATGTTTGGCAAGCTACATCTCAAAGGGGTGTTGTATACCATAATCAGTCTGATCAGTACTGAGTATAAGGGAGAGATTACTTCTTTAGACTTTCATGACATTCCTTTGGGAATAAGCTTTGCTAAATAAAAGGATTTTCTGGTGACCATTTTTACATGCTGTTCAAAAGAAAGGGAGTTATCAAGCCAAGTTCCTAGACACCTGTCTACATTTTCATTTTGTAGTGGTGTGTTGTCTATATTGCGGTGGTGGTGCTGAGGTAGCGTTGTCGACTCACAGCAAAACATTGTCCGTTCGATTCTCAGCTAAAGCGTTTTCTGTGTGGAGACATGCATGAAGGGGCGTTCCTTCATTGAAGGTTGTGCGTCAGAGCCAGTAACTCGGCACGTAAAAATCTTCTACCAATCATTAGTGGACCGGAGTCCCGCTGTGGCGACCCCTAACCGGGAAAAAGCCGAAAGACACAAACAGACACAAACAAGTGGTGTGTTGTCTATACAGTATGATGAGGATTTAATTTGAGCCTATGTGTAGTACACCAAGAGTTTACTAAGGAAAGTTCATTCTGTAGGGTTTGGTTGCCACAGCATGACATAACAACATCTCCCAGTTTGCAGTCATCTGCAAGCCTTTGTTAGCCAGGGTCTTGGCTCTCTGCATGGAGATCTGAAAAGTAAATACCAGACAGAAGAGGTTCCCGCACCAAGCCCTGACAGACACCTCTGGCCACTTTCATACTTTCTGATGAGGCACCTACAACTCACACTGTGTGGGGTTTGACTTTAAGCCAGTTCGCTGTTCTTCCTAGAGATGGGTTGTTTTTTATAACATTTTTAACTTCTCTGTGATGTCAGCATGGGGGATTATGTTGAAGGCCTTGGCTAGATCACATGTAATCTGTATATTTCCATATTATTAAGATGCTTTTTAGCAATGCACTGGGTACAGAGGTTAAACAACCAAACAACAATGAATAACGTAATAAATACAAATAACAGTAAAATCATAAAATTCATCAAAATTCATTTTAATTCATTTTAATAATTTCCACTTCATATCATTTCACATAGTATGGGGATCTCCTAGCACTTCACTGAATTGAGAAAGAAAGACTACAAGGCAGAGGGAGAGGAAACGCTAAAAAAGCGACGCTACCAAACTTATGGAAAATATCATTGAAGAAGACTTTCACCTTTGATTTTATATGGTTAATCTACAAGCAGACAATGAGAAACTGAACAAACCTACTCAATGCACAAAGGTACTGTAAACAGGGATATTTTATCGGTGTGTAATATGTTAAAATGACTTTGTCTCGGATCAATATGAGTTATGGACAAACTTGATGAAAGAGAAAATGTGTTAAAATGGATATATCTTCTTATATGTATAATATAAAAAAAAAAAATAGTACCAAAAGGACTCTTGCTTTTTTTAAGCTTCCATTAGGCAAGATAGACAGTATTTTAATTTTTATTTTTTTCTTATATGTAAAAAGTCGGCATTATACTTATAAAACATTTTTAATTAAACACAATGAACATAAGGCCAAAATCTTATTAGAAGTATCTATATACTATACCTGTTAACAAGGATTTAATAACATTATTTATTAGTTAAAAGGAATGATATACCAACGGTAAAACCTAATATAGTGGATGTTATTACAGAAGTCAAGTATTTTTGCAGAAGGGTTAATTTGGCATTACAATTACTTGGTGGTGTACATGACATGTACAAATTACATAGAAATATATAACAACAACAACAGTGGGGACACACTGACAACCTTACCAGAGAGAAAGGAAATGCTTAAAATGATATCATTAGAATAAAACAGATTAGAATCATGAAACCGGACAAAGGAGTGATGTATAAGTATTTGAAAACCATTTATTTTTATTTGTACGTATTAGGTATTCCCAATATTCCCAAGATACATTCCCCATTTAGTACCCATTATTTCACTATTTAAGTCCGAACATTCAAAATTCAAAATATAAAATTGATCAATCAATGGACTAAATTTACAGTAAGGTGGACCATTTGGTTGGGACTCATAGGACTTTTTGAGCAAAGTCACAGATGATAAGTGGGGAAGATAATTAACATTTGTAACTATTGATGTGCAAGACCTTTTTTTCCAGCATTCCAGTCAACACAGGACTGGACTGTATATTCAAGTATTTAGATGCAGTAGTGGATAGAGTGAACTTGATACGGACATGATGAGCTTTGGTGTTGGAACATAACTATATCGAATTTGAGAACGAACTATACAGACAAATTAATGAGTGGGAGAATGTTCATTTATTTAAGTGAATTTTACAACAACATCCGGCTGTACACCAGATTTTTAGGCGATGTATTTATTTTTTATATGGACAGGACGGACATGGACATGATATCAACCTGGAATATCTCACACACCACCACAGAATTTTTTTCACCCATCCACATGACAAAAAAAAAATACCTTACTTGGACACCTGGATATAGTATTACTGGTACTGGTTTCATTTCCAAGATTATACAGGAAGCCTACCTTCTCAAGCGATTATATTCGAAATATTGTTAGAATGTATTAGATGTCATCTACTAGAAGAGATATGAATAAGGAACTAACTGGAACTACAGCTTTTTTCTGAACTTTTAGTTTAGTGACAGATTAGTGACAGAGGATTGATAACTAACATCACAACTGTCATCAAGGCACAATGGGCAACCGCTATAAACCCGCCTTTAGGCAGTTCAACCTTTTAGCAGAATAAAATAGGTGACATGTAAAATATGTGACATTGTGTTCCATTTGTTAACTTGATCACTGACATGTCTAATTCTAATTCTAAAGTAGAATACTCAAAGAAGTACTGGAAATCTAATTATTTTGTAGGAACAGAGATGAGGATTGTGTGTATAAACTTGGATATAATATAAAGCATATTTTAAAGAAAGGATTAGAGAGTGGAAAGAAGAGTCAAACAAAAAAGTAAATAAAGGTGTGGCAATTGCAATCAATGCAAGTTTATAACACACACACCCACCTTTTAGTTAGAGAACATCCTGCACACTAAAATCACAAGTATATCAGGCAATTGTGATTCAAAGCGTATAGTGTATATTATTGTATATAGTGTATAAAGTGTCATACATATAGGTAAAGGAGAAAAAAAAAAGAAAGGGATATATATACGAACACATTATAACATCAGCAAGCAACACCAAAAAAAGCAGCTGTACAGGCATATTGTAGAAAAAGGGCACTGACACACCCTTAGGTTTTCCATTATTGACCAAGTAAACATTGATTGGAACTTACCTGGCCCCTGAAAGAAGAAAGATGGGCAGATGGCAAATTATGCCACCAACCACCTGGTATTGGTTTATTGACTTTTTTAAAACCACTGTTAGCTTTAAAACTGAGTGAAATCACTAAATTATCATATCAGCTACTGTAGTTCCTTCATCTTCTTATACAGTTACAGTTTTTTTTTTTTTTTTAATACATTCCATCATCATATGCAAACACATTGTGAGCATTTAGGGACCTATTATAGTAGAACGAGGGAACACTACAATTACAATTTGTGCTTAGCACTGACTAGAACTGAGTAGATTAGATTAGTTTTTTTTCTAGTCTTTTTTTATATATATATTGTATGAATGATGACAATTAAGTAAACTTACACTACTACTACTAGGATAGTTACCTGCTTGCTTTTTGTCACTTCAACATTATGAACACTTGGCATAACATCTTCACAAACTGTTCATGTATTTTATTATTGTATTATATATTTATATTTATATCAACGTTTTATATATATATATTTGCTATTCATTGTGTATAGGTATCATTTGTGTATAGCATTTGAAGAGCATGGTTGTTTTAAGACTTATTCAAGTTAATTGATATTTAGACTGAGTTTTTGCCTTGTAGAATGGTCTGATGAAAATCTGCGCTTCAGGCAGATGAATTCATCAAACATATGGAAATGCATCAACAAACAAATTAAATCATAGGTTCATAGGTATGTACTACACTAATGGCCCTGGGGCCTTTACAAGCCTAGCCATAGGATTACCCTGGCATAGTGCCACCCAATCTTAGTTCCCACTGCCTCTGTCGAGTAGAGCTACTGGAGTTATCCCCGGGGTGAATTTTCTGTTCCTAATCCACTCATCAAAATCCCTCTTGAAGAGGGTCAGCGAGGTGCTCTGCTTGCTTGACATGTATGAGAAGTCTATTCCATAGCATGGGCAGTCTCTGGGTTATAAACCTGCCCCTCCAGCATGTTCTGTTAATTGTGTTAATGAGGTTGAGGTCTCTGGAGCGTGTGGTGCGGAGGGATTGGGATTTCTTTAGGTGCAGCATTTCTAACAGAGCTGGGTCAGACATGGCTTTGTAAGTCAAGCAGAGATCGCCTCTAAGTAGGCGATATGAGACACAGAATAGTTGGAGTTTTTTGAGTCTGTCCATATAGGACAAGTGTTTAAGGCCTAGGATCCTCTTTGTGAGGTACCTTTGTGGCCTCTCCAGTTGTTGCAGGTGTCTAGTGAGGTACATGCCAAATGGGGTATAGTACTCAATGATTGGCCTAATGAGGGAAGAGTAGAGGGAGACAATGACCTCTTTCTTCCTGAATGCAAAACCCTCAGTAATGAGATGTGCCACATAAAAGGACTTTCTGACCACAGTGGCAATGTGGTGATCAAAAGAGAGGTTTCTGTCAACCTGTGTTCCCAGATCTCTTATAACGTCTTCTATGTTCAGTGGACTACCATCAATGTGGTAATTCAAATCCAACATTTTTCTACCATCTCTGCAGCCTGCTTGGTGGATTTGGGCATGCTGAAGCAATGTAGCAATTGTGTCATTCCTACTGTCAATCCTACTGTAAAGCAAACTGATACATTATGTGAAAGATGTTGTTTACACAATGTCACTGGAGGCAAGGCTCTCACTTCACAGACAATGCAAAACAGGTTGTCAGTAACATACACGCGCACTACATGTAGTACAGACCAGCCAGTAATACACACATGCACTACACATAGTATAGACCAGTCAGTAACACACACACGCACTACACGTAGTATAGACCAGTCAGTAACACACACACACGCACTACATGTAGTATAGACCAGTCAAAAACATACACATGCACTACACGTAGCATAGACCAGTCAGTAACAGACACGCACTACACGTAGTATAGACCAGTCAGTAACACACACACGCACTACATGTAGTATAGACCAGTCAGTAACACACACATGCACTACACATAGTACAGACCAGTCCGTAACATACACACGCACTACATGTAGTAAGACCAGTCAGTAACACACACGCACTACACATAATATAGACCAGTCAGTAACACACACACACACACACACACACACACACACACACACACACACACACACACACACACACACACACACACACACACACACACACACTACATGTAGTATAGACCAGACACACAGACCCAAATATGGTGAGGCTCTTACATATAATCCTCCAAAACCACAAAGGCCTCCCAGGCATATCACACAAAACAAATATCCGGAACAACCTGTAGTGGGTTCTGATAAGACAACATACACCAAGACACATACAGCATCATCATAAGGTGTCTCAACCTCTAAGCCCATAAGGCAAAGTGCCACACAACACAATATTTCATTATTGGAGGCTCTGTTGTGAGATACACAGATGTCCCACTCACCAGACTCAGCAAGGAGAGAGGCACGGTCAGCTGCCTGTCGGGGACAGCATCCACCAGTTTATGCATGCAGTACCTGCAACCAGTATGACTTCATCATAGTCCATGTGAATGTAAATGTCCTGAGATGTACATCCCTGGACTATATGAAGACAGACATGATAGAGTTCTTAGGCTATACATCCCAAGCCACTATAAGCCTAGCATTGGGCAGCATTCTGCCTTCTCCAAGCACAATGCCACAGTGCTAACAGTGCCAACAGAAGATAATTGACTTTAATAATTGGCATAGCTTTTGGTGTCATATCAAGGGGGTGCAACATTTGTCTACCTGAGAGGATATGGAAGACAGACCATGCCAGAGGTGGTTTGCATCTGTCCCGATTGGTTAAAACCTTGTCCACCCCCACAGTGCCAACCTGATAAACTTTCCAACATAGCCAAACAAACTGAGAATAATCTAAAGGTGTTACCGCTCAATGCCAGGAGTCTAAACCAGAAACTCCACTCACTGCAAGCTTTTCTCATCCAGGAGAATATAGACATCTGTGCAGTTACCAAGACTTTGTTTAAAGCCACAGAGATCACCTTGGCAGTGCAAGGCTGTAATGCCTTCTACACATTTAAACCAGCTACTGCAGATGTAGGGTCTAAAGGTGGAGGCGTCTCAATTTACATGAAACATGAGCACACTCCAAGACTGGTCAAACAGTAAGACACACTTGAGCTTCTCCACATCCAACTTACAGTAAGTAAAGTTCCATACCATATCCTTACAAACATGTAAGCCCTGAGATTCCAGCAATTTATTAACACCAACATCCTGGAGCAGGTTATCTGTACACCCACCAGGAGCACAAGTATCCTTCACCTGGTTCTCACAAACGTGGGGGAATGATGGGAATCATCAATCATCAGGTCAGACCACAAAGCAGTCTCCTTTAAAATAAATATTAAGCCTTGGACCACAGGTAACCGTGGAATATTTAAAAAATATTCCAAGGCTAACTAACTCCTGCTAAGCAACAGTCTAGAAAAATTCCATGCCCCCCCCCCCCAAAAAAAAAACCTGAGAAGACAGCTGCCTATGTGGAATTGTTCACAGAAACCCTGTAAAATCATGCAAATAGCTGCACAGTGACAGCTGTCCCTACCCAAAATAAACACAGAATAACCTCAAAAAAAAAAAAAAAAAAAAAGCCACCCTGGTGGAATTCCAGTATAAATAAGTTGTATAACAAAAGAAGGAAAATCATCTCCAAAAACAGAAAAGAAGTTGTCCAACAAGGGAAAACTCCCTCATCAATCTGAAAAAGCAACTCATGGGACTAATAAAGTCCACCAAAGCCACATTTGAGATAAAAATAACCTTGGAAGCTAAGGATAACCATAAGGCTTTCTTTACATATGTCCATAATCTTAAAGGTAACACCCAACAATGTGCCAAACTAATAGTGAATGGAATTATCTGTAAGGAGCCAGAGGATTTTGCAAATATGATGGCTGATATAGTTAGCTCTAATTTTATTCTCTTATACCCCCATTTACCCCCCCCCATGAAATACCCCCCGCCACCATTTCTTCACCAACTATCACTATGGAGCAGATTCTCACTGTACTCTGTATGGCCAAGAACACTTTTTCAATGGGTCCTGCTAATATCCCAGGATGTGTCCCAAATTGCATGAATCATAACCTGTGAAGCCTTTTAGGATCTCTATTTAGCCATGTCCTCCCAACAGGCTTCATGCAAAGTGAATGGAGGACTGCAACAGTTTTCTCTCTCTACACAAGATAGGGGGGCTTTTACGGATCTGGGGAACCAGAGACCCATAAGTTTGACTAATCTCACATGCAGGCCATGGAAAAAATTATCATGGATCTGATAAAGAATGATATAAGAAACCTACAGGTATTGGACCCTAGTCAATCCGGCTTTGTCAAAGGCTTGTCATCCCTACTTAACCTGGTGGACTTCTTCAAGAAAGTCAGTAAAGCTATGGATAGGGCAAAAACAGTGCACACTGCCTACCTTAACCTGGCCAAGATGCTTGACACACTACCTCACTTGGGCATTGTAGATAAACTTACAAAATTAGGCATAAACCCATATGTCACCCACTAGATAGCCAGCTGGCTCACAGACAGGACACAAGAAGTTACAATAGGGGAATCCACTTTTGTTCACAAAGAGGCCAGTCACTAGCAGGGTCCCACATGGATTGATGCTGGGGCCTCTTCTTTTTGGCATTTATTTCTCTGAAGTAAAGATCAACAACATCAAGGCCTCTGGCTGTCCATGTTGGCAGACATCTGCAAGCTATGCATTCAATACACATTGAATCCTTAAGACACAGATACCCTTCAGGATGGTCTGACTCAGACAAACAAGTGCCATGGACTAAAACTTAATGCAAAAAAAATGCATAATACTTTTCTTTGGAAAGACAGCCACCCAGGAGAAATTACCACGTTGATAATACACCCCCTAAAAGTAGAATCAGTGGTCAAGGATCTGGGAATGCATTTTGACAGTAACTTGACCTTTGGCACTATGTGTCTACTGTGGTGAGAAAATCATTCTAAATTGAACCATTTATAAGTAAGAGCATCACATCAAGGACCAAGGAGGTCATTGCTTCTCTGTACTCGGCTATCATCAGACCAGTCATCGAGTATAATGCACCCTTCTGCATGTACCTGACCAGACACTTGCAACAGCATGAGAGACCACAGAGGTTACTCACAAAAAGAATGCAGGAAGTAAACAATAAGTTCTATGCAGATCTTCTCAAAGTTCTACTCGGTCTCCTACAGACTGCTGCATGACAAGATATACCTAGCCTACAAGGCATTCCCTGATCCCACACTGATGGTTTCATTGCACATCCACAAAATAGATAGCATCAGAAATACTTGTTCTAATGACCTAAACCTCATCTGTGACATAAAAAGGACATGTTGGAGGGACAGGTATGTGTCTTGAAGATTACCCCTTCTTTGGAACAGGCTTCCCATCCATGTGAGGAAAAGGTCACCCTTAATCCTATTCAAATGTAATATGAACCAATGGATAGGAAATCACCTGAATGTTGGTACCTATGTTCCTAATGGACAGAGACAGCCTGTGAACACTTGATGCATGCAAGCCTATATCATAACAGTAGAATTCTTTGGGTTTTTGACACATCAGCGATACTTTGGTAAATTCGGGGTAAGCTTGGCTAGGCTTAAAATGGATCTTGGGGATATCGCCTAGCAACAATCTATGAATTAAAAAAAAAATGTATGACTAAATGTATGACTTAAACCCCTGTCACCAGACTCGGTAACCTACAGAGCACTAAGAGGTTACCTGTGTCTAGCGTACAAGGCATTCTCCAACCCATTACTGATGGATTTACTGCACATCAGCAAGTCGAATGGCATCAGAAATACAGAAATACTCAATCTAGTAATGAAAAAAAATGTTCATTTACTAGTTGTTTACTGTTAGTTTTATACTTGTTATTACTTCTTTTGTAACACCTTCTGAAACCATGTAATACTCATTGGAGCTTTTCTCCCCGGGCCTCTACTGAAAATGGACATATATCTAGATAGACTAGCCCAGTCAACAAATGTAAAATAAATAAAAAAAAAAAAGTAATCTAAACCTCTTACGTAACATCAACAGAACAATTTGGAGGGACAGGAATATTTCACAGAGGATACCACTGCTATGAAACAAACTCCTCATCCACATGAAGCAGGGTTCATCCCTGTCAATTTTCAAATGTAATTTAGATCTATGGATGGGAAACAGAAAATGTATCCCAGGACTGCCCCCTGTGCTACTATGGACAGAGGCAGCTTCTAAATGCTTTATCCCATTCATGGGTCCCCACAAATTATCTATGGTATGATTCTAGTTATCCTCATTAGGGGTAATATATAATTATCGACCATGAGCTGTATAAGGCAAATCTATAATTAAATGGGATAGGTTATTTTGAGCACAAAGGGAAATTGGCTAGACTTAAAATGGCTCACAAGGGCAGCTAGCCTAGTATTCACCCATGAAACTATCTATGAAGATGAATAATACGTTACAATGAGCAATTCCATATCAAGGGCGAAGATGCTAGCAAACCAGAGAGGGTGCTAGAGAGACCAGCCAAGATGACTGCCTAACCCATGGCCTGCAGAAAATTGGATAAAAATAGTATTACCAGGAGAAAAAGCAACGCAGAAGGAAAGAACAGTGAGCATGAACAGAAGAAGGAACAGATGGCTGCCTTTATAGCTGCAAATAAGGAGAAGCAACCATCCATTTTGTTTGAAATGGTAATCACAGTAGGTCAGGAATAAATACCTCTCAACTGTACAGATTTTCGCAGAATGTCCAAATTTTTGCCTCATATTTTTGGTGTGTTCCTCCTAACATCTGTACTTTTCTGGCAAATAGCTGAGGATTGAAGTCATTAAATAATGGCAAACATTTGGGTTTAAGACTTCACCTCCTTCAGAAAATTCATGCTAATGCAAAACCTATTATTCTATCAATGTTTTAAGTTTGTAAGAGCAGTATTTAAAATCTGTCCCTATTTTTCCCCCCATCATTTTAGGTTTGTCCAGATTTTTTGCTCTAAGAGGTTGAGAGATATCAGGATGTGAGCTCTTTGAAACAGATAATGGAACAGTACAAACAGAAGTGGAAAGGCTGGAAGGGAAGCTGCAAGATCTGGAAGAAGATAAAACAGCAATTAAAGCAGAGCTGCAGGAGCAGTCACATAATGCAGGAACTAACGGACATAAAAAAGACAGGGAGAAAAGATGGATGATCTTGAAAATCACTCAGGGAGTAACATCACAATAACTCAAACACAAGAGTGAAATAAGGCAGTACACAACGTGGGGCAGCAGCAAGCAGCAGCAAATATCAGACTCGGGCATATTTGGGCATGCTTCCTTTTCTTTTCTTAAAAAAAAATGAAATAATAAGACAAGCAAAAAGACAAACGTTATCCCATTTGCAAGCATGTTCATAAAAATGGTTAAGGATTACTCAGAAACACTCTATAAAAGAAGAAAAGCTATGCTGGAGGTGTTACACCTCCCCTAATTCGCTTATCTCGCAGCAAAAAAACATTTTAACCTTCATCAGTTTCAAAACGAACTTAGCTTAATTAACTGGTCACCTCTAAAAACTCTCCCAATAAATGACGCTGTTAACCACTTTAATAATACCTTTCTTACTATTCTCGATCATCATGCCCCCATCCGTTCTATACGAATTAAATCTAAGACAGCTCAATGGCTTACAACCAACACCAAACAACTTATCCTTAGTAGGAATAAAGCCTGGACTAAATGGCGAACCACTAAAGACTCTTTTGATCACCTTAGCTTCAAACAAAAAAGGAACATGACTAAGCTTGCTATCATACAAGATAAAAAGAACTATTATACCCAGCTACAGCAATCCTCCCACCACCAACCACAAAAATTTTGGAAATCAATTAACTCACTACTATCCCCCGGCAAGGTCGAAACTCCCAACCCACTAGGCTCCTGCCCTGACTCTCCTCTACAAACAGCTAATGCATTCAATAACTTCTTTACTTCAACCATACTTAAACTGGCCAACCAACAAAGCCCCGACCCCTCATTACTAGGTAACACTAGCTGCACTCCACCTCTATTTCAACTTAAACCCATACCCACTTCCTATATTCTAAATTTACTTCAGAAACTCAAACCCTCAACCCCCTCAGCTGACAAATTGCCAGCTGAATATCTCCAGCTAGGTGCTAAAGCTATTGCCTACCCTATCTCTATTCTAATCAACAGAACCATAAAAGAAAGTACTATACCCTCACTCTGGAAAATCTCCCACATCATCCCTCTCTTCAAAGGGGGCGATTCATTTGAGTACTCTAACTACCGCCCTATAGCACTGCTATCTCCTATTGCTAAAATAATGGAGAAATGCATCCACAAACAGCTTTTAAATCACCTCTTATCTAATAATCTTCTAGCTACTTGCCAACATGGCTTTCGTCCCTACCACAGCACCACCACAGCCTTATTATCCTTCATAGACTCCATTAATATAAACCGGAATAACAATCTTCTTTCATCAGCATTCTTTGTTGACCTGTCAAAAGCCTTTGACATGGTGAATCACCAACTCCTCCTACATTGTTTAAAATCTCTCTCTCTCAATAATCTTGCCTTAAGCTGGTTTACTTCCTATCTTCAGAATCGGAAACAAGCTGTTTTATGGAACAACAATCTTTCCGAACTTCTCCCCACCACTTTAGGAGTACCTCAGGGCTCCATCTTAGGTCCTCTTTTATTTTTCATCTTTATTAACGACCTGAATCTTGCCACCCCACTAACTACTTGCATTCAGTATGCCGATGACACCACCATCATCTGCTCTGCCACAACCCAAGCTGACCTCCACTCACTTACTCAAAAAACTTTTACCACCATAGAACAATGGTTCTCCAATCACTGCCTTCTCTGAAACCCTAAGAAAACTAAACTTCTCCTCTTCTCACCCACACACCTGTCTCCCCCTATTAGTTTCACACTTACTTCTAACAATGGCACCCTTATCTCTCCTGACCAAGCAACCAAACTTCTAGGAGTTACTATCGACAACCTACTAAAATTTGATGTTCATATCAACTCTATCATAAAAGCAACTAACAGAAAATTAGGTTCTCTCTACAGAATCAAATCTTTCTTAACTCTTGAAGCAAGAACTACCATAGCCAGAACATATCTTCTCTCTACTCTACTATATGCATTCCCCATATATACTAATCTTTCTAAACATAACATCAATAGGCTTACAACAGCCTACAACAACATTGCCAAATTTGCCACTGCCTCTCCATATAAAACACATCACTGCCTGAACCTCCTTAACCTAGGGTGGCTGGAGTTACCTCACCTAATTCAATACTATCAGCTTACAATTGCCCACAAAGCCCTTCACCACCCGGAAAATATACCAATGCTCTCCACTCTGATAAAACCCTATAACAACCTAAAAACCCTACGCTCTTCCAATAAAATACTGATTCAAACTTCTCTATCAAAGAATACAGCAGGTGACTCTATA
The DNA here is from genome assembly GCF_019279795.1 of Protopterus annectens. NCBI lineage: Eukaryota > Metazoa > Chordata > Ceratodontiformes > Protopteridae > Protopterus > Protopterus annectens. The sequence goes on along the minus strand of NC_056731.1, from coordinate 1,868,605,147 downwards.
TTTTCCAACTCAGTTGGTAAAGTTTGGAATCAACTTCCTCCAGACCTTATAGCCCAAACTTCTATCACACTATTTAAAACTCAACTGAAACATTTTCTAACCAATCACAGGCTTTGCTCTTGCAATTACCCTAGCTGATCACATACCTCCTACCTTCTCCTGCATCCTTTGCACTGTCTCCCAACTCTAGTTTTCCATCTTATTTTTCATCTCTACCTAAGAAATTGACTCTCTTAACTACAAACTATTATTTTCTAGTAACTCTATTTTTAGCTTTTAAACTACTTAATTACTTCTGTCTCATATTTTATATACCTGTACTGAAGAAATTTGATAGTTTGTGTATTCACCTTTTTGAACTTACTGAAAAGATAGCCTAAATGCCTGTTTTAGTTGTGTCTTAAATTCCCTATGTATTTTGAATGCCTGTTTTAGTTGTGTCTTAAACTCCCTATGTACTTTGAATGTACTTTTGTTATTATGCATTAGATAGTGGAGCTTTTCTCCTCGGGCCTCCACTGAAAATGGACATGTATCCAGTTGGACTAGCCCGGTTAACAAATGTAAAATAAAATAAATAAATACATGAACTAAGAATGAATGGAACAGCTAAGTGCTTGAAATACCCTGCAATTCGAGAAGTACAGCAGGAAGGGGAACGGTTCAGGCTACACAATATGGAGGATGTTCAAAAGTTTAAACAAAGGTATCACAGACAGCTAAACAACCCAGGCGCTAAACATCTGAATTGGCTGTTAGACATGGATTGGAGGGGGGGGGGCAAACCTTGATGTAGGAGAGCTGATATGGGGACACTGGGTGGAGGTACGAAGTCAGATACTGAAACCTCCACAAGAAGCACAGAGGGATCGCATGCCAGTAAAAGAGGTAAGGAGGAAATAAACCACCATAAGAAGATGACGGAAACAAAAACAAGATGGTGGAAAGGAAAGAAGTGGAAGAGTTATAGCAGAAGGCCAGAAAAGCAAAAAGCCTCTTCTAAGGTAAATTAAAGTACAAAAATAGAGAAAAAAAATCAGAAACAGAGGCAGACAAAGGAGATGGGAGGATAATGCGTCAGATAGTTCATGTGGCTCAGAGGAGAGCTGCTGGACAAATGAAGGACTAAACAAGCTGGACAGAAGCATTTATAATGGATGGCAGCATCAGTGACACTGAAAGCAGGACTACAGAAGGACTGAAAGTGACCACAGAAAGAAGCAATAAATAAGTGGAAGGAATTGAATGGTCAGTGACTGGGGACAGTGCAGGAAATATATATTAAAAGAAACAGATCCTAACCTTGTAAAACATGACCCTAGGGAACACAGCTTACAAACATTACAAATAATGGGATGAACTGAATCAATTGCTATGACAGTGTTGGGCAGTGTATTCAAGGGAGTCAAGGGGCAAGCCCCCAGTGTAAGTGATATGTTTATCATAGTTACTCGTTGATGTACAATAATCTGCAATAAACCTAAATGTTAATGCCAAAGTCTTAGAAAAATATAAGTGATAACTGCTCATGTAATGGGGGCAAAAAATCTATGGAGGGGTTAAAGAAAAAGTAAATAACTCAGAGATAAATAGGAAATAAAGGACCACTGGTGTATAAGTAACATGGTAAACAGCTGCAAAACTGAAAAAAAGTTGGACTATTAGCAAATTAAACTGGGGCATTGTGCCAATGAGAATGCTGTAGCATAAAACGACTTTAACATCAGTACTGGGTTAGCATGCAATGTGTTAGTGTGAGGGACTCTGGAAGAGAACAAAAAAGGAAGTTTTAAAAAGTTCATGTCTAGGGCATACCCATGTCCTTGAAATATAGGTAATGGTCAGGGGTGGGGAGAAACCATCCGAGCACAAGCAGCTGCCAAAAAACACAATGTTCAGATTGGAGAGTAGGCTCCAAAGAAGGATTGTGCTGAATGGAAGCAAATGGAAATGCAGGGAGGGAGTTGTCAGAACGCTAAGGAAAATACAGTTAATAATGTGGAACATTGCTGGTTCATCCAATCCCGTCAGAAGAAGGAGTATTCAGGAAGAGTTAAAGAGGATGGGGGAATTCATTTTTCTATCACAAAAAGCAAAATTGAAACTCAGGGATAGGGCAAAGATACTATGTTATGACTATCACAAGGGAGCATTGGACAGCGAGGCAGGGTGAGGATAGACGGGAGTAGAATCTGTATTTTGTACATGAATTCAGACAAACTCAGAGAAATTGATAAAAAGTAGGATGGATAATTTGACAAAGAAGGGGGGAAGGTGCCCGCTGGACAATAGGAAACATATTTAAACCAAACAGGGAAGAGGAAGACGGATTGTACAAGAAATTATTTGCTAATTAGGCACAGACAAGAACAGATGGAATAAAGATAATGGGGGATTACAGTATCACCAGAGAACCAGAAAAAGACAGGTTGTAATAAAGGAGGGAATATAACAAAAAGATGAGACAAGAACTAGCCTAAGGAATGAAGGAGAGAGAGAGGGAGATTGGGTAGACATATGGAGCAAAAGATATCTGAATGAGAGGGAGTGCACCTTCACAAGAAATATTTTGGCACAGGCAAGTAGGTTAGACAGGATGTTAGGGAAGGAAAGCCTAGTGGATGGGTGCAGTGGTGCAGCAGTTAATGTTGTTGCCTCACAGTAAGAGGTTCTCCAGTTCAATTCTCAGCTGGAGTGCCTTCTATGCAGAGTCTGCATGTCCTCCCTCCATTCATGTGGGTTTCCTCTGGGTGGACTGGTTTCCTCCCACATTCCAAGGACATGTGTCTGGAGTGTTTCTCCCTGGGCCTCCACTGAAAATAGCCTCTGGCCTAGTCAGACTTTCTTGGTCAACAGATGTTTAAATAAAATAAATAAATAAATAAATAAATAAATAAATAAATAAATAAATAAAAATAGTGGAAATAATAGAAGAGATCCAAATATTGGAGAGACACATATCAGGTCGTGCAGCAGTGGGACATAAGGTAAGTGTGTAGGAACAGAACACAATGAGAAGGGGTGGAGGTGGGGCAGTGGGACATAAGGTAAGTGTGTAGGAACAGCACACAATGAGAAGGGGTGGAGGTGGGGCAGTGGGACATAAGGTAAGTGTGTAGGAACAGAACACAATGAGAAGGGGTGGAGGTGGGGCAGTGGGACATAAGGTAAGTGTGTAGGAACAGAACACAATGAGAAGGGGTGGAGGTGGGGCAGTGGGACATAAGGTAAGTGTGTAGGAACAGAACACAATGAGAAGGGGTGGAGGTGGGGCAGTGGGACATAACGTAAGTGTGTAGGAACAGAACACAATGAGAAGGGGTGGAGGTGGGGCAGTGGGACATAAGGTAAGTGTGTAGGAACAGAACACAATGAGAAGGGGTGGAGGTGGGGCAGTGGGACATAAGGTAAGTGTGTAGGAACAGAACACAACGAGAAGGGCTGGAGGTGGGGCAGTGGGACATAAGGTAAGTGTGTAGGAACAGAACACAATGAGAAGGGGTGGAGGTGGGGCAGTGGGACATAAGGTAAGTGTGTAGGAACAGAACACAATGAGAAGGGGTGGAGGTGCGGCAGTGGGACATAAGGTAAGTGTGTAGGAACAGAACACAATGAGAAGGGGTGGAGGTGGGGCAGTGGGACATAAGGTAAGTGTGTAGGAACAGAACACAATGAGAAGGGGTGGAGGTGGGGCAGTGGGACATAAGGTAAGTGTGTAGGAACAGAACACAATGAGAAGGGGTGGAGGTGGGGCAGTGGGACATAAGGTAAGTGTGTAGGAACAGAACACAATGAGAAGGGGTGGAGGTGGGGCAGTGGGACATAAGGTAAGTGTGTAGGAACAGAACACAATGAGAAGGGGTGGAGGTGGGGCAGTGGGACATCAGGTAAGTGTGTAGGAACAGAACACAATGAGAAGGGGTGGAGGTGGGGCAGTGGGACATAAGGTAAGTGTGTAGGAACAGAACACAATGAGAAGGGGTGGAGGTGGGCTAGTTCTACTTGTAAGGAGACAGAGAGAAAGGAAACACTGCAAGGACTGATAAAGAAATGATTGCAGGACAATGTGAAAGACACAGACCAAACTGGGAAAACGCTAGTGGGATGGGATCAAGGTCACTGTCAGGCAGGGTCAGATCATGGTCAAATAGGGTCCTGGGAAGGGTAATGGATCGAGGCACCCTCCTACAGCAGCCCCCCAGCTGCCATTCCAGTGTACCACTCCTTGGCTATTTAACCTGTTTACTATAAACACTGTTCATACCTGTCAGCATACGTATTATTTTCTTCCTTGCTTATACAATTGCTGGAGATATTTGAATTTAATTTAAAACTTTTATTTCAAATGTTATAGCACAAACACTGTTAGCCATTTGCTAAACAAAACAATATAGTCCCACAATGAAAACAGACTTACCACGAACAGTAAACTTCAGTACGCTTGAAACACACATTCACTGAAACGCATTGAAACCCACATTTAAAGAAAATGCATCTGACCAGTGGTAGATTAAGTTTCCCTTTTGTCTGTTCTCAAACCACAGGCCCCTTGCAAACATTTTTAGGACCATGCATACATGCATGTGTTCTTTGATGCACCTTCCTGATTGTATTAAATTATATTTCTTGTATAATACAGCATCACTTGTTAGAGTGTGTTTTACATTTGTAGTTTGGAACATTTGTCCAGTAAACAATTAAAGATATGTACAGGTAATGATAAAACTACCCATTTCAGAGCACTTCAACCATAAAAGGCAACTCAAATTTCTGTCATTACAATCCACCAATATCAATCAATATACATAATCTCTGCAGAGTCATCTGAATAATTGCACATTAAACAGATCTGTAACTAATGAAGAGGTTGCTGCTACCAAATAACTTTATATTTCAGTGTTTTATCTAATAATTCAGTGCTTGCTGCCCTTGAAGAATAAATTGCCTGTGTTACATTAAAGAAATGTTAAAGTGGTAATATTGCAGTAGGAAATGGCTGTCAGATTGATAAGGGGTTCATAGCTCTAGGCATCTTATCCAAATGAGAACACACTCAGGAGTAAAGAATCCTCATCTTACCTTAAAGGGCACTGCAACATCAGCACTCCATCTACATGGTGTGGGAGTAGAACCCACAGCCGTCTCAACCAAAGACAAGGATGCTTACCTGTTGTGCTACTAACAATACTTTCAAATCTTATAGCATAAACACAGATGATAGCCATTTGCCAAACAAAACAGTTACACATTGAAAACAGACAGCATGAGTAACAGTACATTTCTCTTCATTTGAAACTCACATTTCCTTGAAAATGCACTGAAACTCACAATTCCTTGACATGCACCCAGATGACACTGGTAGTTGATGTAGAGGTTTCAGACACTTGTCTTTGTAATCAAGGTACATGGTTTGAGCCTGAACAAGTTAACCAACTTGCCTTCCCTAACTGTGGCATTTTACTTAAACACACATGTACACACACTTCTTGTCATCTTGACTCTCAGTCACCTGTTGAAGGAATGGCTCTCTTGTCTCTTTCATTGCAGTTCTCCATATTTGCACACACTTGTCTTTCTTCCTGTATTTTTCCCCTGCTGAAGGAATGGGTTGCTCGGCAGTTCACTGCTTAAAAATCCTGTGCGAAAGCAGGAAGTTCCAACATTTAAACATGCATGTGTCTTTAGTACGATGCATGCACAGATGCTACTAAAGACACACACAGAGTGTGCATGTCATTACTGCTTAAAGAAGAAATGTGCGTTTTTTTTCGCTTTGTTTAAATGTTGTTTCAGCCCCCTGCCAGCAGGCCCTAAGCAATTGCCTAGGTTTTCTAGTGCTACAGCCAGCTCTGCTGTCAGGGGAAACTGATGAGCACAGAAGGAAGGAAGAAAGAGAAGGAAAGAAAGAAAGAGGATTGAGGAGCTGAAGAAACAGGCAGAGGTGGTTCAGAAGGAATTCTTGTTTTTATTGTGATTGGATGGTTGTGTCATGTGTTTTAAATGCTTGTACTATTTAAATTAAATGTGTTGTAAAATGGTATTATGAAGCACTGAGGGAAGGGGAAACCTGAAAGCTTTGCTTGTTCATTTGCTTGTTTCTTTTTTATTAAATCTTGGAGAGTTCCTGTGTTTCTGCATTTTTATCTTGGATACTACTTATCTGAACACAGTTTACCACTGTGTGTTGTTTGCATATGTTGCTTTTATGTTTGAGCATACTGTAGGCACTTTGCTTATTAATTGTGATAACACAGCCTGCAAGTCATTTGGACCCTATTGCCATGGCATCTGCTGTAAATTGTTCCCTTCAGGATATTCTAGATTGCTGTTGCAATTCCATGATTCTAAAGTGGGAGATATGGGAGCCTTTTCCTGAAAAGCAGATGACTTTGAGAAACTAGTTTCTTCCTTGGAGAGAAAGGTTCAGACCTTTAAAATGCTCCAGCTTATTTGGAGCTTGGAGACATGCCACGAGGTCTAAGTATTCTCAAAATGCCATCTTATACAAACACCTATCCAGAGCTATTAGCCAAATGGCAAGAACTTAACTTAAAACTAAGCTTCGAATATATGATATTAATGAATAATGTTTTCACTAATATTGAAACACAATTAGTTCAATATATTAACAAAATTGAGAATGAATTATGTTCTATGCCTGAATTTGAAACCATGTTATATATTTATCAATGCATGGTAGACAGGCTAGTGGTGCTGGATACGAAGTTACAGCTTGTTAAGAAACTGAAGCTTATGAGAGATCTCACTGATTTTAAATTGGGACATATTTTTCTTGGCCAAAAACAGAATAATATTAAATCTAATGTTAATTTAAAAAATTCAAAAGCTGTTTTAGATCAGCTCAATACTTTTACTAAAGATGCACTGCTAATGACCAACCAGCAACTGCAAACCAAATTCTCCACCAATCAGGACATGGCAATTTCTACTTTACATGCCTCTGGGTCGGGCCATGCTTCAATTCCTGTCATAGAGAATCCAACCAATAAGCGATTCTCTTTGTCTGATTCCTCTAACACCATTAAACAATCTACTTCTGGAAACAGATCTGTTAGTGCTTTTGATGCACGTACAAATGTGAATGCACAGAACATAGAATTTTTTTTCAAGAATATGATACCAGTCAAGCCGAAATTACCAGAGAAGGTGAATGTGAGATCAAGGATACAACCAAGAGGGCAATCACAGCAGGGGCTTTGAAGAGAAAAAATGACAGCCCACAGGTCCAGAACAAAAACAGCATCAAAAATAGTCAAGAAAGGTATGAGGGACATTATCAGTCTTTCGGATTATACTCTAACACCAGTAGATATTGAACTATTGAGAAAGAGCTTACAGTTTATACCTAACAGCTCTGATAATATTGTTGATGCTTTAACAGACCTAAAGTTGTTTGTCAGGAACCTGAATTTAAAACTAATTTTTAAGAACACAGTGGTTTCTAATAATAGAAATGCTTGTAGAAGAACTAGTACATTTGTTCCTAACAGTTGTCCTGTTGTTGCTGCTTTCCATGACTTATATAAATATGAATTAAGGAATTTATATGAGATAAAAGTAAAAAATACACCTTATAATCTTACATACCGGCAATATTTAGCATTGTGTTCATTACAATCTGACCCCAATATAATTTTCAAAGAAGCAGATAAAGGGGGAGCGGTTGTAATTTTGAATCAACACGATTATGTTCAGTATATGTGTGATTTTTTATCAGATGTTAGCACTTTCAAACAAGCTGACCATGCTTATGTTAAGAAATGTATAGCAAAAGTGAATATGCTTATCTATGAAATGCAGTTATTAGGGGATATTTCTATAGAATTGTTTATTTTTTTTTACTCTTCTGTGTCCTGTTGTCCCCTTGATATATGGGTTACCAAAAATACATAAGTCAGTAAATCCCCCTCCCATGAGACCTATAGTCCCGGGTAGGGGATGGGTTACTGAACCCTTATCCTATTATATACAAAATTGTCTTATTGTATATCTTATAAGTTTTATCAGGGATACTGGTGATTTCTTGGCTAAATGGCTGCACTGGTATGAATATTATCAGGTACAGAAGTTCCTAGTAATCCAAAAAAATCCATGAGTGACTTTAGACATAAACTCCTTGTTCACAGTGATCCTCAATCATTATGGGGTAGATGCTATATGAGATTTTATAAATTTTAACACAGATATGCAGGGCAGACAGATTGAAAATATATTCCAATTTATAGAACTAGTGCTTACAAAAAACTTGTTTATGTTTGAAGAACAGCTCTATCTACAGATAGCTGGTGTAGGCATGGGTACTCCCATGGCAAACATATGCCAACTTCATTCTTAATCAGTGGGAGAATGAGTACATATTTAGTGAGAGGAATCCCCTGAATGCTAATGTTCTATTATATAAGTGCTTTGTGTATGATTGCTTTATAATTTGGAAGGGAAATGAAGAAACCCTTAAGACTTATGTTAATTATTTAAATGGGACAACGGAGTTCCTGAAGTTTAAATTAAACTATTCTGAGAAGGAGATTACATTTCTAGATTTATGTATCCAAAGCCATTCTGGAATTTTGAACACTTGTGCATATAAAAAAGAAATGCATGCTAATAGGTATAACCAGTATACAAGTATACACCCCCCTCTCATGTTTTTAGGGGCATTGTAAAGGGACAGTTTATTAGAGTAAGTAGACTCAACACTGATGACATTCTATGTAGGCAACAAATGGAAGAAATGTGTATTGAGGTCTTCGAAAGGGGGTATGCGAGTACAATAGTCAATGATATCATGATGACCCAAGTACTGAATGAAAGGAAAGGAGCGACTGCACCATTTTTTAGTACAGTAAGGAGAAGTTTAATGGACATGGAGGACAGTAGTATAACTCAGAATGATAAAATCAGATATGTGACTACTTTTAAAAGGAAGACAAAGCATGCTAAGCAAGTGACACAGAAAAACTGGAAAATATTAAGAGCTCTGCCTGAGATGAAGTCTCTTATAGGCATTAAACATTCTTTTGCATATAACACTAATAAAAATCTAAAGAGAATGTTATACTATAAGGACTGAAAGATGGCTAGACTAGATGATACAAAACCAGGTACCTTCCCATGCTATAATTGTAGTGGCTGCAAATATATTACTGTTTGTAACTTATTTATACATCCTGTGACAGGAAGGAAATTTGTATTTTCCTGCTATGCTACCTGTAACACTTATTGTTTATCTTGCTACATGTTTAAAATGTCCTTTTACGTGGGTAAATTCAGTTGTTAGCTCAAAGAACGTATTATAGAGCATAACTCAGATATTAGAAGAAAGGTTATGACAAATGCTTTAGCAAAACACATTACGGATAATATTGATACACATACTTTTAAATTCAGAGCTGTTAGTGCTATATACAAAAATTTTAGAGGGGGGATAGAAAATAATATCTTGGAGAATGAGGAATATAGTCGGATTTTAAGTCTTTAGGCTGACACTCCCCCTGGTTTAAATAAAGCAATTAGTTTGAAACCTATTTTAGTTAGGAAGCAAATGCAATTATAACAACGAATGCTTGTTTTTATTGTGATTGTATGGTTGTATCATGAGTTTTAAATGCTTGTACTATTTAAACTGAATGTGTTTTAAAATGCTCTTATGAAGCACTGAGGAAGGGGAAACTGGAAAGCTTTGCTTGTTCATTTGCTTGTTTATTTGTTTTTCATTAAATCTTGGAGAGTTCATGTGCTTCTGCATTTTTATTTTGGATACTACTTATCTGAACACAGTTTACCACAGTGTGTTATTTGCGTGCACTTTACTTAGACACACACGTACACACACTTGTCATCCTGACTCTCACTCACCTGTTGACGGAACGGCTCACTCATGTCTTTCACGGCAGTTCTCCATATTTGCACACAATTGTCTTTCTTCCTGCAAATTCTGCAATTCTCCCCTGCTGAAGGAATGTCTTGCTCGGCAGTTCACTGCTTAAAAATCCTGTGCGAAAGCAGGAAGTTCCAACATTTAAACGTGCGTGTGTCTTTGGTACAATGCATGCACAGATGCTACTAAAGACACCTGCGGAGTGTGTGTGTCCTTAATGCTTAAAGAAGAATTTTTTTTTCACTTTGTTTAAATGTTGTTTCAGCCCCCTGCCAGCGGGCCCTAGTCAATTGCCTAGGTTGTCTAGTGCTACAGCCAGCTCTGCTGTCAGGGGAAATTGATGAGCCCAGAAGGAAGAGAAGAAAAGGGGATTGAGGAGCTGAAGAAATAGGTAGAGGTGGTTCAGAAGGAAGCTGGAAGAAATAAAAGTAGAAGGAAAATATTATAGATCAGGGAAAAAGTAGCAATATGAATGGAAGCGGAGAGTAAAAATATTACAGAGCAGAAATTCAACTATGGAGCTGGAACCATTACTGGTGGATAGTGGAGGGAGGAGACACACGGGAAATGGCTAACCAATAAATACAAGACGAAGCAGGCAGAAAGAGGGGTACAGAGGATAAGAGGAGGTGATTAATAATATTTAGAAGGGGGTGAACTAATCAGGGAAAGATTCATGGAATACTACAGGGAGATTTACAAACAACAGGAAGTGACAGCAGTCTCAATGAAACTAGGGAAAGAATGTTGAGTGATATATACTGGAGGAAGAACAAGAGACAAGTTGAATGCAGAGTTGAGAAGGGATGAGATTAGGAAAGCCATATACAAAAAGAAGGAGAGAAAAGCTGGAGAGGCTAGATGGAATCCCCCTAGAATTCTACAAACAGGAAGGGAGGAAATGTGGAAGGTCCTGGAGAAGAAATACAAGAAAATACAGGACTCAGGCAAAATATGTAAAAGTACAAGGAAGACCAGTATAACCATGATACCTAAATGGGGAGGAGAAATGGAGGCAGTAGGAACTTGTCGGCATATCTCTTTGATAAATGCAGATATCTTGATTTTAGCTAAGGTACTGGCAGAAGATTGGATAAAGTATATGCAAAAAATGATATCAATAGGGCAAAATGGCTTCATGAAAAGAAGAAAGGCAGGAAAAAAATAGTGGGACCTTCTGAAATTTAGTCAAAGGGAGAAAAAGAAACAGGAAGGGAAAGGTGGGATTGTGCTGTTTGACCTGCAGAAGGCTTCTGATATGGTAAGGTGGGAATAACTGTGGAAGACACTGCAGCAAAGTAAGGTAGGGGAAATTTCACACATTGGATACAGACCATATAGCAAGACCTTGAACCACACATTTCAACCTCTTGGAGTAAGAAATCTGGACAAAGCCATAAATAAAAGGGGGACAAAGACCCAAAAATAGGGACACATTTTAAATACTGCTGTTAAAAACTTAGAACGTTGATAGAATAACAGGTTTTGTATTGGTATGAATTTTCTGAAGGGCATGAAGTCTAAAACTCAAATATCTGTCATTATTTTGTAGTTTAGTCTTTAATGACTTCCCACTAATTTGCCAGAAAACCATAATTTTATGAAAAACAGACCAAAAATATGAGGCAAAAATCTGGACAGTTGAGAAGTATGCCTTAAACTGAAATACTCATAAACGGAGGAATATCTGAGGAGGCAAGGATGAAGAAGTCAGGACCATACAGGGATGCCCACTATCCCCATGCCAGTTCACACCTGTGATCAAGTTTCTGACAATATGGACGCAGTTTTGCAATGCTTGAATAAAAGCAGGGGATGCCATTTCAGTTTGTGTTATATACATATGTAGAAAATGAAGAAGCACAGGAATCTGTCTACTTCCAACCGGACCATCACGAGATCTGTCTACTTCCAACCGGACCACCACGAGATCTGTCTACTTCCAACCGGACCACCACGAGATCTGTCTACTTCCAACCGGACCACCACGAGTGTTGAGGAAGAAAATTAAAACAGACAAACTAGTGGTCTTAAAACATCGTTGATGAGCTCAGTCACAATCATTTCCATAAATCATGAAACCCAGGTAGTGTTCCAAAGCAACAAGCCTTTATTCATCACAGACAAGCGATCATCAGTAACAAAAAATCAGAAATATTTTAACAATGTTAAATATATCAGGTTTTATATACTTAAAAGTGGCTGTGGAAATGTATGTATTGTTTAATTTTAAACCAGCCTATTGAAGGCAAACAGTGCAAACAGGGCCGTAAAAGTGCATTTTAGAACAACAAGTACCCACCCCCACACACTACCACTGATTAGATCAAACTAAATCCTAGTTAAGAAGAATACTGCATTTCTATTTGCAGCCCACATTTCAAAATCAGGTATTAAGACAAGCATAAAATACACATAAAAAGACTTTTAACTAAAATCACTTTCGGCTACCTAATGCAATAAAACCTTCATCAGGTCTGTGACAAGAACTAAAATCAAGAAAAACCACATAGCTATCTAACTATAAACATAGCCTAACTAGAACACTATAAATATAAAAACACATTTGTCTAATAATATCATCTAATAAAACTGGTGCACAATATAAAAAGTAAAGTAAAACAAACAAAATTTATCGACCAGGTGGTCACTGACTCTGTCAAAATGACACAACACCTTGTTTATTTGAAAATAAATAATAAAAAATGAAAAAGACCAAGAAACTTGAATTAAGTGCTTTCATCCTTACATAAGAAGGACTTCATCAGAATCAGTTTAGTACTATACGAACTTGATTTTATAGTAAAAACAAGGCCATAATTAAGTGCGGCCATTATACAAGTTAAAGAAAAAAGAAGTTATGTACTCATCATAACATTCTATCTGAGTAGTTGTACTTCATTTGTCTTCAACCTGTGGGTATTCGGATCCGGATCGGATCCAAGATGGCCACATCACCAGCTTCTGATCTGATCTCCAAGCTCTTCCCCTACCCATAATGCCCCTCCATCTCCTTCTTCCCTCAGATCGAGTTTACTGAATCAGAAACATAAGCCCAACCCAAGAAAACCTTACCACTAAAGGTTCAGATAATTTAGAACAAACAAAAGCAGGAGAGCCACGAGTGTGCACCTGTCCCGAATATCAAAGTAAGACAATCGTGGCAAGGTTAAGGGGAAGGAGGGAGGGATGGTTGAAGACAAATTAAGTACAACTACTCAGATGGAATGTTATGGTGAGTGCATAACTTCTTTATCTGAAGTAGTTTACTACATTTGATCTTCATCCTGTGAGACAGAGTCCCCACCTACCAATATCTGGGTGGCCCTCATGGAAGGATATTACGGAGCACCATGGAGCCAAAGGATGCTCTACCCCTGGATACCATGTCCAATTTGTCATGTGAAATAAAGGTATGAGATGAGGACCAAGTAGCTGCAGAACAAATGTCATCCAGTGACACACTATACTAAAAAGCTGCCGAAATTGCCATAGATTTAGTGGAGTGAGCTTTAATCAGGCCTGGTGGGGAGATGCCTTTGTCAGAGTATGCCCATAGAATGCACTGGGAAATCCATCTCACAATGGTAATTTTGGAAACTGGTTTGCCTAAAAAGTGTCTCAAATAGGAAACAAACAGTTTATCTGATTTCTGGAAGGGTTTTGTTCTGTGCAGATAAAACCTCAATTGCCTATGTACATCCAACAAATGTAACTTATATTCACCTCTATTTTGGAAGTTTGGAAAGAAAACAGGCAGATGGATGATTTGATTAATATTGTTCTCAGAAGCCACTTTAGGAAGAAAGGATGGATTCATGCCCAGTGAATCCCTGTCCTTATGAAAAACCATATAAGGAACTTTAATGGATAAGGCTTGAATCATTCCAATACCCAACCGGCTGAAGTAATGGCCACCAAAAAGGTTGTCTTCCAAGAAAGGAATTGCAAGTCTACTGACACCGCTGGTTGAAAGGGAGAATAAACTAGGGCTTTTAGGACAACGGTGGGGTCCCAAGCAGGAGTTGGATCTTTCATTGGCAGTCGTAACATAAAAGTTCCCTTAAGGAAGGTCTTACAGAGCCTAGAGGAAGCTAAGGAAGCCATGTTATCCCCCACATGGAAGTTAGAAATGGCAGCCAGTTGCATTCTAACAACAGAAGAACTCACACCCTGCAGAAAAATACCAGACAGAAAATTCCAGAATGGCTGAAACTGGAGCTGAAAAGGGGTCTAGATTCCATTGAGAGGCCCAGATAGAGAAACATTTCCATTTACTATGGTATATCTTTCTGGTAGAAGATTTATGGGCTGTACCAGAATGGCTTTAACTGGAGAGGATAAACCAGGAGTTCTAATCTTTACTGGAACTGGAGTAGCCAAGCTGTGAGTTTGACTGTCCAGGTCTGGGTGAGAGACTCCTGAGGGGTGAGAGATAAGATCTGGAACCAGATCCAAGATCCATGGAGGAACTACTAGATGAGACCATAGAGAGGGGAACCAGACTTGACGAGGCCATAATGGGGCGATGAGGATAACTGTGCTCCCCAGCCTGCGAGCTTTCTGAAGAAACCTCGGAATGAGAGGTAATGGAGGGTAAGCATAAAGAAGGCTGGGAGGCCAAGCATGAACTAGAGCATCTCTGGGATCTTCCCCCTGGGGGGGTTCAGAGAAGAGTTCACTGCACTTTGCATTGGAAGGAGATGCAAAGAGATCGCAGCAAGACCAGCCCCACTTGAGGAAGATCTGTTTCGCTACTGAAGGATTCAGAGACCACTCATAGGGCATTAGAATAGTCCTGCTGAGCCTGTCCGCTAGGATGTTGGACCATCCCAGAATGTGCATCACCACCAGAAAGTGGCCAGTGGAAACCGCCCATTCCCACACTCTCATGGCTTCTCGACAAAGGGGGTAAGATCTGGTTCCTGCCTGCTTCTTGATATACCAGACTACTGACATGTCTGACTGGATGGCAATAGTCCCTAGAGGAAGATGGGCATGAAGGGCCTGCAACACTAAAAGAACCACCCTCATCTCCAGGATATTGATCTGTAAGTTGGTCTCGGAAGGGGACCACATGCCTTGGACTGTCCTTCCTGAACAATGCCCCCCCACCCTAGCTGGGAGGCATCCATGGTCACTGTGGTTGTGGGAAAGGAAGGAAGAAAAGGACATCCCTGGACAAGTTCTGGGGAAAGAGTCCACCAGAAAGTGACTCTCTGCAAGCCCAAGATATGTGTATCAGATGGGACAAGGGTAGGTCCAGTAGGAACCATTAAACTGCTAACATCCACTGGAGGACCCTCATGTGAAGACGTGCAGAGGGAAGAAGATTGTTAGTGGCTGCCATGGAACCAAAGGCCCACAGAACTGATTCCGCTGACGGGTGGTGAGAATGAAGAAGGCAAGATGCTTGAAATTTCAAATTGTTTACCCTTTCCGGAGTGAGGTAGACTTTCATTTGTATGGTGCCTAGCCGAGCTCCAATGAAATGCAGGCTCTGAACTGGAGTTAGCGACGACTTGTTGACGTTGATTGTAATGTCCAGTCTGTTTGCTAGAAGAAGGAAGTAATCTCTGGCCTGGCATAGTAGACACTTGGTAGGGGCAGCAAGGAGCCAATCATCCAGGTAGGGGTAAACCTGGATTCCCTGAAGCCTCAGGAGGGACGCTAACACTGCCATGACTTTGGTGAACACCCTGGGAGCTGTAGTGAGACCAAAGGGTAGGACCCTGAATTGATAATGATTGGCCCCCAGCCAGAAGTGAAGAAACATGCAGGAGCACCTGTTCATTTTGATGTGATAGTACACGTCCTGGAGGTCAGTCGGAGCATCCAATCTTCTGCCTGCATGTAGCTTCATAGGTTCATAGGTTGATACTAGGCTATCGGCTCTAGGGTCTATACAAACCTAGCCATAACAATTCCCTGGATATTTCTTCCCACAATATTTACTTCCCTGGACCCCTGTCTAGCAGGGTGACTGACGTGATCCCTGGGGTGAATTTCCTATCTCCCATTCAATCGACAAGGTTCCTTTTGAAGAGCGCCAAGGAGGGTGCTTTGCTTGACATGTATGAGCAGTCTATCCCAGAGTATGGGGAGTCTCTGGGACAGGAACCTATCCCTCCAGCATGTTTTGTTCATTGTGATGACAAGGTTTAGATCCCTGGAGGATGTGGCTCTGAGGGATTGGGATTTCTTTAAGTGGAGCATATCCAACAGCTCAGGGTTTGACATGGCCTTGTATGTTAAGCAGAGATTGCCTCTGAGTAGATGATATGCCACAGAGTATAGCTGGAGTTTTTTTTAGATGGTCAGTATAGGGCATCTGCTTTAGGCCTGTGATTTTTTTAGTGAGGTATTTTTGCGGCCTTTCCAGCTGTTGCAGATGTCTTGTGAGGTACATACCAAACGTGGCTTTGTACTCTATAATGGGTCTAATGATGGATGAGTACATTGGGACAATGACCTCCTTTTTTCTGGATGAAAAGCCCTTAGTGATGAGGTGTGCAACATAGAAAGAATTTTATGACTGTTGAGGCGATGTGGTTATCGAAGGTGAGACTACTGTCCACTTGTGTCCCTAAGTCTCTCATCACACTTTCAGTGTTTAGTGTATTGCCACCTATGTGGTATTTCATGGGTACATGTTTTTCCCAAAGGGGATAACTATACATTTCTTGGCATTAAGTTTGAGCCCATGGCTCTGGCACCAAGCATCTGTTTCTGTAAGGCCCTTTTATAGAATATCCACATCATTTGGGGATTCAGTAATGACTCCCAGTTTGCAGTCATCTGCAAACTTTGTCAGCAAGAGTCCCTTAGTGTTGGCCTGTACTTCAGAAAAGTAGATGCCAAACAAGAGCGGTCCCAGGACTGAACCCTGAGGTACACCACTTGTCACTTGTCTGGAGCTGGATTTGGAGTCGGCTACTTTTACAGTCTGGGTTCTGTCAGTAAGCCAGTTGGCAACCCATTGAGTGACGTAGGGATTTATACCCGGCTTAGTAAGTTAATCTATGATTCCAGAGTGGGGGATGGTGTTGAAGGCCTTGGCAAGGTCCAGATAGGCTGTATGGACTGCCTTACCTTCGTCCACAGCTCTGGAGACTGATTCAAAGAAGTCAATCAGGTTCAGGAGACAAGATCAGCCCTTCATGAACCCAAACTGGGTGGGGTCTAGTGTTTGAAGGTTGCCAATGTCTTTATTTATAAGTTCCATGATAATGCATTCCATGCTTTTGCAGATCAGGCTCATCAGACTGATGGGATGGTAGTTCCTGGGATCCAAGGTGGATCCCCCCTTGTGGAGTGGTATAACTGTAGCTGTGCGTCACTCAGTGGACACGAAGCCTGAGGTGAGGCTATGATTAAACTTGACACTTAGATGAGGTGCCAGTTCATTTTGTAGTTCATGTAGTACACAGTCTGGGATGTCATCTGGTCCCATGAATGCTGTACTCTTAGCTTTGGAGAGTGCAGTTTCTACCTGTGTAGCCATGATTACCGGAATTTGGCAATCTTTTGGTATTGAGATGGGCCCTTTAGGGGGTGAGGGGGCGTGAAGTTTGCACTAAATCGATCTGCCAGGATATTGGCAATATCCGTGGGATCAGTATATTTAATGCCATTCTGTTGTAACTGAGAGTATATCTGAGCATTGCCATTTAGGTTCTTGACATAACTATAGAATGCATTGTGGTTGTCTTTGGAATTTTTGGCAATTTTATTTTCGTAACTAAATTTGGAGGATTTTATGAGGGATCTCAGCTTCTCACTGAGGCTGGTAAGGGAGGTTTTGCATCCTGGGATTTTCCTCTTTTCTGCAACAGTTTTTTTCTTCTGTTGTATAGGCAGAATGGACTGTAGCATGACCATCCGGAATTTCTCCTTGGCTACGGACAGGTTCAGAACAGAAAGATCCAGAATAGGTCAAAGGTCCCCCCTTTCCTTTGGCACCAAAAAGAACCTGGAATAGATACCCAATCCAGATTGATCTGGGGGGATGGGTGGGATGACTCATTTTTCCAATAGCATTTCTGCCTCCAGTGCTGCTTCATCCCTTTGTGTGGGTGGAACATCCGGGAGGAGTTTTGGTAGTGGGGCGGTGTTACAATGGTATGGAATAACCTCTGGATATGGTTTTTAACACCCAATGGCCTGTTGTAACTAACTCCCACTCTGTCAGGTGTATCAAAAGATGACCCTCGACTGCCTCCAGAGATGAGCAGTTGGGCAACTCCTCAGGGTTGCTGCACGGGTATGTCCGAAAATTGTTCTCTGGACCCAAAATTCTTTGGATCCCTCTGCTTCTGAGGGAAGGAGAGTCCTGAGTGCCCTGGGAGAACTGAGATTTCCAGAACCACATCTTTTTTGCCCCTCATTGAGTCTTGGAGAAGGATCTCTGACGGGCAGAGAAGTGGATCCTGATGGCAGACAGTGTCTTCCTGTCCTTCTCACTCTGGACTAGTGTCTCATGCACAGACTTCTCAAACAGGGAAGAGCCATCATAGGGAGAATTCGCAAAGGATGCCTTAAAGAGTTCCAAGAATTGACATAGCCAAAGCCAGGTGTGGCACCTCATGGCAATGCTGGACCTGGATGCTCTAGTGGCCCCTTACATAGCATGGGAAAGGAGATGCATGGACGTATTCGTAACCACTTTGAGAGTGGTCATGCACACAGAGAATATTTTCATGCTCTCTGCCAACATGGACTCTGGGGGTGACTCAGCAACCTCCTTGACCAAGTCTCGCTGAAGTTGAATAACATGCACCATATAGTTTAGTGCCCTTATGGAAAAGGTGGCTGAAGCATAAACTTGCCTCATCAGATAATCCATCGACCATGACTCTCGGTCAGAAGGATGGATCATAGGGCTCTACTGAGCAAGTTCTTTCTTGGTGGCAGCTGCCACCACCATAGCATCTACTGGGGACCCCTTACTTCAGCTGACTCTGTCCTGTGGGGGGATAAGTACTTTATCCGGTCTTTTCAGAATTGGCTCCATGGTGTCTGGTTCCTTCCATGCCCTAGATGTAATAAGGTCTACCAGTGGATTGGCGGAGGGGGGCAACCAGGAGGTAGATGTGCCCATGCTGAATGCCTCCAGGAATACAGACTCATCCAGGGTCGGTTTTTGGGCAGACCACCCCTCTCTTTGGCATAGAATTTCCATGATGTCTCTGAAGCAGACATCCTCGGGGGAGTGAGCTGGGGGAACATTCCCCTTCCTCCAAGTCCGTGTCATCTGTGAGGGACTCTGGGGAGTCCAATGCCTCCTTTTACATATGTGTTTCGAGGGACCTCCTCAGTGGGTGTGGGTCCTCAGTCTGTGGGTGACTCGCAAACTGGGGGTTGCTCTCCAATGTGTTCTCCCTGAGGCACATCAGGCATGGGTTGTCCCAGAGGGGACAGAATGGTCAGAGCCATACCCAGAACCAAGGGGGTTGGGGCAGATTCCAAAGAGGAGATGGTCAGAGCCCTCGACCCTCTTGAGAGGACCCTCTCTATCACATCGAAAGCCGGGGGAGAGCAGGCATCCCAAGAAACAAACAATGGAGCCAGTCTCCTCAGATCCAATGGAGGAGTCGGAGCCAAGCCCACAGGCGCTGAGATGCCGAGGGGGAGGCTGTGCTCCGACAAACTGGGAGCCGACAGTACTCCCTCACATCCAACACAGAGGCTATGGCTCCAAGAAGCTCAGATCAAGGCCGTGGCCAGAGTTGAGGTGTTAGGTACCATCAGTGCTGGCCATCCAACCCTGAGGGCAATTGGATCCAAGGACTCCAAAACCAAGGGCTGGATTGGAGAAAAAGCAATGGGGGTGTAGAAGGGCTGAGAACCCCCTGCTCAGGAGGAGAGGGGCCTGGCAAGACCCCCATCTGGATCTGGGTGCGAATAAACTTTAGCATCATCCTGTCCATCTTTGATTCACTTAGACTGTGGGTGGAATGGGACAATGAAGCCACCGACACTTTGGGAGTGCTGGTCAGGGAAGACTCTCAAAGGGGGCCAATACACTTCTGTCTCTGGTGAAAACCTTGGAGAATGGAATCAAGGGGTGCTGGGCCTAGGAGGAGTTTGTGCCTTAGCTGGAGGACCCGACTGCACCGAGTGGTCAGGGGACCACTTTCTGGGCCTATCCTTGTGCCTCCTGTCAGAGTCCAACGGACTAGCAGTGGGGGTTTGAGCCCCAGAGACCTGTGAGAGAGAAGACATGGTAGTGGCCGCTACTGCAGAAGACAAAGTGGGGACAACCATCCCCAATGCTGGTAAAAGGACTTTCATAATCAACTTAGCCCTCTGGTCCTTGAGGGGTCTAGGATTAAACCCTGCACAAATCACACAGGCCATGTCCAGATGGGCTGCACCTAAACAAACAATGCACAGAGTGTGGCCATCAGCCAGAGAAAGCTTGTGGCCACACTCTATGCATTTCCTAAAGACAGGCTTAGTAACATCTGCATGTCTAAGGAGCCCCCCCACCACACACATACACACACTCTAGTACTAACTGTGGGATGGGGAACACTAGCTAATAACTTTTAAATCTAACTTATTTTGTACCGACAGTTGACACGGGTGTAGGGGAGGTAAGGGTAAGAATTTTAAGGGACACTAGCTGTACAAAAAGATAAACACTCACCAAAAAAACACTAAACACCTGGAGCTCAAGACCATGCTGCTGGGCTAGAAAGTGGCAAACGAGATCTGAGCGAAGAAGGAGATTTAGGGGCCTTATGGGTAGGGGAGGAGCTTGCAGTTTGGATCAGAAGCTGGTGATGCCGGCGATTTGGATACAATCCTGATCCGAACACCCACAGGTTGAAGATCAAATGAAGTAAACTACTTCAGATAAGTACTTATGTTAAGACCATTCACTATTACATACTCATGACATTCATTATCAAAAAGTGTTATCTTTTGCAAATAATAAAAAAAGAAACCTCATTTGAACATGCTTTAATCAGTGACAAATACTAATAAAATCCCTAATAAAACTAATATTCAAAACTGCATTGATCTCTTTAAAAAAAAAAAGGTTGAAGGGAGATTTTATCATTGATGCCAGGGAAAGTCTGTGCATTAATTTTAACTTGCCAAATGGTTTCCCTTTCTTCTAATTTATTTTTCATGTCACCCCCCCCCTTGGGTCTGTACAAATGTGTTCTAAAATTTCAAAATAAAAGTTCTTAATCCTTTCCTTAAGGCACCTTTCGGTTTTACCTACATAAAAAGCTGGGCAGCTTCCACACACCACAAGATGTACCACATTCTTTGTATTACAATTCCCCTTAACAAACCATGCTACTTGTTTAACTTTGTTTTGCAGTGTCAATTTGTTTGATTAAAAAATAAAAGGACATTGGGAACAAGCTCCACATTTCAAAGTTCCCTTGCTGTGTAGGTTAAATTTCTTGTAATTTCCCACATTTTCAAAATCTGCTTTAAGATATCACCTACAATTTCAGGAAGCTTGGGATTATCCCTAATAATATTCCAGTTCTTACTGACCATTTATTTCATCAGCCTTGAACATGGATCATACTGTACTACTAAAGCTCTCTCGAATTTATCACTAGTGTCTACCTTCCAATGGCCAAGATTACTGTTACCCAATAAGGGTTTCTACTTCAACCCCCATTGTGACTTAACATGACTACAAATATCTTGAACCAGGGGAAGGGAGTTCAACCAATCAAGAAACATGTCCCCAAGAAAATAAATTTCTGTACAAACTTCATCAAAGTTAGAGGTCATCCTAGCTGCCCCTTATACATTGGCCCTTTAATATGTTCTTCTTTTGGCTGGCTGAAGGGGTAACAACTAGAGAAGCCTAAATAACTATTGCTAAAAGTTGACTTCCTGAAAATTGTTGACTTAAACTCATTTGTATCATGTTCAATGAAGGTACCCAAATAATTAATTCCTTCATTACTGGAATTGTGAGGAAAACAACTGGACAATTGGTTTAAATAATAAAAAAATCCTGTATTTTACCCACAGGGCCATTCCATAAAATAAAATAATCATCCAAGAACCTCATGTAAAATTTAATAAATTTAAAATAAGATCCATCAAAAATGTATTGCAATTCCCAGTCAGACCGTACTAAATTGGCATAGATTGGAACACAGGAGGCCCCCATTGCTACTCCCTTAATTTGTCTGTGATATTCTCCTTCAAGATAAATAAAGATGAAGTCTAAAACCAAAGCCATTAACTCAACCATCAAGTTAGTGTAATCATGAGAGATGGAAGTAAATTTCACTAAACTATTTCTAAAATGCTCCATCTATGTCCTTCGGGATAGAAGAGAAGAGGTCTACCACATCAGTTGTCAAGAAAATCAATTTTTTTGACCAACTGTCCCTTTTAAGTCGCCTTGAACAGTCCCCATGAGTCTTTGATAATATGGTAGCTACCCCCTAAAATGGTTTTAAAGACCTGCCAATTTAAACCCTTAATGGATAAGTTTTGGAACCCCTACCTGCAACATAGGTCTTGGGCTCTTTGTGGATTTTCAGATTCTTAAAAAGTGTTGTTATCCTAGGGTTTTTGACTCTCAAAAAATTATAAACTTCAATTGTAATTCTTTGCTCTAAGAGGTACTCTTCCAAAAAAGAGTCAATTCTCTGATAGGAAATAAGAATAAGAAAGCAATATTAATTTCATTAACTGAAGAGACAAAATAGGTTTCTACATCATTTAATATGTCAACATAACTATAGAGTAATCAAGAGAATTGAACATAACAATACCCCCATCTTTGTCAGGTTTCATTATTCTAATTGGATTGTCCCTGTTGAGTTGTTCCAACAGACTTCTCTCGTTCTTGGTCATATTTGTCTTGGTCATATTTGGACAACTGGATTTCCTCTTTCAGAGACCAACTTCAAGTTTATATAATTCACCAACTTAAGCTTTCCTCAAAGTCTTGTATAATGGGCACACTCAATTATGGCCTTGTTTTTACTATATAAGCAAGTTTGTATAGTACTGAATTAATTCTGATGAAGTCCTGGTTATGTGAAGACGAAAGCACTTAATTCAAGTTTTTTGGTCTTTTTCATTTTTTAATATTTATTTTCAAATAATAATATAATCTAGTAAGTATCCATACACATGTATTCGTGTGCATAAAAAAACTAAGCAATTAACAGCTCACAAAAAATGTCAGCAGTTTGCAAAAAAAAAAAAAAAAAAAACTTTATGAAAAACCATACAAAAACAGAAAACAGTGGATGAAGTAAACTAGCACTGTATAAAAGTGTGCAGGTATGTGCATGAATGTGCATAAATGTCCACCAGTATGGTAAATGGGGGAATTATACCAATACTAAATGGTAATAGCGGCATGAAAAAATGTATGTTTTGAATTTACCATTTAAATCTCTGGTGTGATGCAATAAATCTAATGAAAGCATCTAACATAACTAAATGTTATTATTTAGTATATTTTTAGTACCAATCTCATGAGGCAGGAATGATGCTCATGTTCTGGGACTGTGGCTGGGTACAAGAAGTTAGAAAACAGGTACAGATGACTTGGGGAGACATATTTCAAAAGGATGCACAGCATACCTGGGAATTTTGTATATGAGACATATAAAAAGAGGGCAGTATCTGTAAAGGAAGAGAAATGAACATGAATACTGAAGTTAAAACCATCAGATCTCAATATTAGAAGGTAGCAACAACAATACAGGAGCAATAATTAATAGGTTCCTGGACATGGGGAGAAGATGGCACAAACTGACTAGAATGTAGAAAGGAGGGGGTGAGACAAAAAAGTCAATGTAAAGAGGTATTAGAATACTACACCAGTGAAAATCATACCAGGGGAAACAAGAGGGTGAACACAAAGGGAAAACAAAGGGGGACAGGGATAAGGTAAGAAATGAAACAGCCAATCACCGATGAGATATGGTGCACTCATGCATGAGGACTGCACATGAGTGCAATATACTGTATGGAGTTAATAAACTTAAAAAAATTGTCTAATGTAAACACCAGTTGTGAGATGTTTTTGATGAAAAAGATAAGATATAAATGAAAACAGACTGGCCACTAGTGGTGGTAACATGCACTGTGCACGAGGATTGCACTACAGAGGTGAGATGGAAATGTGTTTTGTACAATAAAGTTTGATTATAAATAAGTAAATAAAAAGGGCCAGCAAACCAGCAATTTAGCCTTTAGTAGTTTATAAATGATTAAAGCACAGATGGTAAGAACTAATGAGGTAGCTGTTATTATTTCCCATTGTCATTAAAACATTTAACTCTCTTTCTGTATTACTTTATCAGCACCAAATTTGAACCCTAATATGGTAATTTATTTTTTAGTAAAAGAAATAATCCTATCTTAATTCTAGCTTAAATATTAAAGATTTTGTACTTATTCAGTTTTTAACCCTACTTTTCTGTTATATTTTCAGTAACTGTAATCAGATCCTTCACCCCTAAACTTCATTGTCTGACAAACTTGTTTCTCTATTTTCCCACGGAATGGACAGCTTTCAATTAAAGTGCTGTTGATGGGTCAACGGGACCCCTAATTTCCTATTCACCATTTATTTCTCACTTGACCAGCTTAATTATAGCATTCATCAGCAAACTAAACAAAATTCCACTCATTGGACAACCTTGTCTAACACCTTGTTTCATTTTTGTTTCCCTGTCCACTCTTTCACTAAGAGAATAATAAACAGATTTAGCATAAAGAATTTCTACATATATTTAAAATGTCTTTCTAAGCCCATATTCCTGCATAATTCTCCACACCTGTCATTAGCTGAATCAAAAGCTTTTACAACAACAGCATGAAACCACAGCCTGTTCCACCCCTAAGTTAACAAGCTGTTAGCACTTGACGTACTGAGGAAGTGTAATAACTACCATCTGTTTACCAACAGTCCTCTAGTATTTTGATTACCTGTAAGAGATGCAACTGCCTATTAAACAATTACCTGTAAGAGATGCAAATGCCTTCTAAACGAGAGGCAGATCTCTGACTATACACACAGAGTTTACAAACAATAGTACAACGCTATGTTAATGTAAATAGAAATACTAAAGATAAAAGTGTTAGAACAAATTTTCTCTTGTAGAATCAGACATTATTTCTAAACAGGCTAGGGCCTAGGTTAGAAAACATAATTATAATATGTGAGAATTATTTCTGAGCAAGTTAGTCCAGAAAGAATTGATGTTCTGTACATTATGCTAAAGCTGTATGCTACAGGTTCAGATAAGAGTCCATAGCTCTTCTTTGTTGTGGACAAAGGCATATTGTGGAACATTGTTTTACATGGAGAATCAGAAAAACAGTCTGTCACTGTATTTTGTCATTGCTTCTAAATTCTGTAATGAGCACAACGTTGTTTGTGTAAAGTGAAAATGTGAGATCATGGAAAACCAGCTCAAAGTTTTAAAACATTCTAAAATGTAACAGTTTAAGTCATCACTAGATAATGACTACATGATACTGCTGTCAGTTTAAGAATATAAACTATGATTGGAAACAATATTTCAGAAGGTGCCGCCTAAGCTGAGGAGTGCTTTGTTTCATGTAAAGAAGTTAGTATTTGTATTCTGCCATAATTAAATTTGTACCTTGTGTAACCTCAGTTCCTGCCAGTTTAGTCCAAAACAATAAACGTAGTGCTATGATATGATTCTACATCCCAGTGTATTTTCTACAGACAGGGCAGAACTATGAATATTTACTCTTTGCATATTCCAGGGCTGTCAAAGAATACTACCCAAGTCCTCCAGAAACCTCTCTAGCAAACCATAGATGAGTATAAATAATTAACTGCAACTACACCTGAACCTTCTACTACTTTCCCATCCAAGAAGAGTCACCACGCCTGTGAACCTAAACTCGTAAGACCCTCAAAGCCTGCAGCCATTTCTAATAAGGCTGTAGTTATAGCAATAACCCACGCCTGGGTGTGGGTAATGCTAAATTTACCCACGGTTGGCGTGGTTTGGTCCCGAGGGCGAAGCCCGAGGGACCAAACAAAGCCAACCGTGGGTAAATTTAGCATTACCCACACCCAGAAGTGGGTTATTGCTATTATACCATGACATTATTTAAGAAAAGAAACTATTACTTTTCTTAAATAATGGCATAGTATAATGCCTGTTTACTGCCCTTCCGCTGATGTCTGGCATCCGCGGCAGTTCTGATGTACTGCGCGCCTGCGCAGTACATCAGAGCTGTGGGCAAAAGCAACGGAGAAAGCAAGATCTCCGTTGCTTTTTTTTAGTGTCTCGCTATGTTAAATGAGTTTAACATAGCGAGACAGTTTTAAAATAAGCAACGGAAAGGAACATCGTGTTTCCTCAATCTAGTTGATTTCTTTGAAAAGGTGACTGAACATCTGCATGAGTCTCCATCTGTTCATACTATGTATATGAACCTGGCCAAGGACTGCAACACCTTTCTTCATGCAAGTATTAAAAATAAACACTCCAAGCTAAACACCCACTCTGATGTCACTCATAAGATTGCTAGATGGCTCATAAGTATATCTCACATAGTAAAGATCAGGGGAAAATCTTCCAAAGAAAAAAATGTCTGAAGCGATAGCCCACATGGTTCTTTCCTGATCCCTGTTCTCTATGGCATATATGTTTCTGATCCGAAAGCAGAGGCCAAGGGATCATGATAACAATGTTTGCTGATGACTACAAAGTAGAAGTTGCTAACTCCACTTTGGACACTCAGATATTGCATCAAAGGCATCATCAGACCAGCACCTGGTAATGTCTATAAAGTCACCATCAAGCCAAAAGCTTTAGTATTGTCATTTTGAAAAACTGAGCATCTTTAGTTCATATCATATCTATTGCCTCATCTGAAGATCCAAAGTAGATTTGTTGAAAAATTAGCTAACTATTGATCACTATGTCTCTTCTGTGGTTTCTGTGGTTAAGAAATCATTCCACTTAGCATGTTTCATCTCTAGCGACATCTCCTTGAAGGCCAAGAAAGTCATAATTCCTATAACTTTATCTATATCTAGATCTAGATCTAGATCTGCATGGACCTCCTTAGACCTGTCTTTAAATACAATGCCCCATTCAGCATGATCCACTCTAAATACATACTCTAACTTGAAAGACCACAGAGGTTCTCAAATAAAAAAAACTGAAGATCTAAATACCCTAAGCTATCTAGACAGATCAAAAGTCAGCCATATATACTGTTTCCTACATTTTTTTTGTGGCAATCTCTGTCTGGATTTTTGGTGCTATGAAAAACTCTGACCATTTTTTTAGAAAAATATTTTTTATTAATTTTACAAACTTGAAGGATTAAAATTCATATAAAAACCCTGACCATTTTTTTTATCTCTTTTACCTCCATAGAACTGGCACTACAAATACCTGCACCAAAAAAACGTAACCTCCATCGTCACTTTAACAACACCTGCTAACATGACAGATGGTACACATCCTGCTTTTGGGACTTCCCTGCATATTAAGCATAGCTAAGACTCTGTCTACTTTTAAATGTAGACTCAGTAAGTTGATGGATAATCACAAATTAATCCATGGGATATTTAGTATTAATCTGCTTGACTGGGGAAGCTAATGTCTCACAATATTTAATAAGGTACCTGGCTAAGCTCCTTAAAGGTCATTCAAGGGTGGGAGGATTCTCACAGAAGGATAATTGGCTAGGATTAAAATGACCCCCAAGGGCAGTTGGCCTAGTACTAACCTATACACCTATTCAGTCCACAGGCTTAGTACTTACCTATGAGTTTATATATTGCTATCATGCCACTTTGTTTTCCAGGAAAATAAAATTAGCTATTTTCTTTATCAATATCAATAAAGTCCCTTGCATGTCTGCTTATAACCCCACATAAGTCCTCCTCTATACAACCTAATACTTTTGTAATTCTAACTTCTGCAATTCCTAAAAAACATATAATCAGTATTTCTGAATGCTATCTATCTCCAGTTTATTAAATATTCCCCATTCTGTTACCATTCTAGTTTCCTCCATATAAATCTTAAAATACAATCTTGTCTTTTCTTGAAATGACACTTGTCAAATAATTGTTTCCTTTCTTGCCCACTTTTATGCAAAACTCATACTCCATCTCATCCAAACCTGGTGCTGCATTTAGTTTTATTTCTTTTAAAATATTATTCAGTTCTGCAAAGAGATGGAGAATTTTCTCAGCAATCTTTCCAAATGTCCCCTAGTCAGTAAGAATACCTCCTCAGGTCTTCCACGAAAATAGGTCATGCCTGGTTGGACTAAGCCAGTTAGCAATAAATAAATAAATAAATACAGAGTCACTCCAGTGCCATAGATGGATAAACCCCTGACTATTATCCAAGCGACCCAGTTTTTTACATCGGGTAATTGGCTTAAAATGGCCCACAAGGGCAGTTAGCCTAGTACTAATCTATGAACTTAGAGTGTCAGGGTGAGATAGGTGTGTCCACCCTGCAGGGAGGGTATTACATGGACACCTCTAGAGGACAATTCCTGGTGGAGGCCAAGGACATCACTCAAGGAGGCATGGTCAGCTCGAGCAGGGGGCTTGGCTGAGCTGCTGCAGAGATGGGGCAATGTGCTGTGGACCCATAAATTTCATGCAACCCAGGGTCATGCCACACTGCCACAGTGGGGACAGGGAAAACAGGGGAGGGCAATAAGTCCCTTCCTAGATGAAAGTTCAGACATGCCAGGCATGTATAGCCTGTGATCCATGACTGGTCCCAGCAGATAAACAGAATAGTCCAGTGGGATAATGAGGAGCTGGTAGACCCAGCGCTGGTGGCACAACAGCCAGTCTGGCAACAATGAAGGAAGGGTCAGGGGGAAAGGAAAAAAATAACTAAATAAACAGAATAAAAACAGCAAATGTCTGAAATGCCTGTACAAAAAAAAAAACTGAAGGGAACAGTAGTCCTGCAAGCTTAATATTTGAATAAAGTGACATTTTCAATAGTGTTATTAAGATGATCAAGGGTTTTCAGAGGGCTAGAGATAGATGTGAGCTTTTGCCTAGTGCCAAAAAGCATATATTTTTATTTTACAGGCATTTACTAGTAATTGTTTACCACTGATCTATTGAATAAGGGCATGAAAATCAGCCTGAAGTTTAAGTTCTAGAGAAGAGACAGAGTAGTTGGAGTGGAATAGGACAATATAAGCATAAAGCAGGAGGAGAAAAAGATGGGTAAGTCAAAAGAAAGTTTATTAATGTAGCTAGAAAAGAGAAGCGGTGCCAGAATAGATCACAGAGGGACACCTTTCTGTAGAGGGACTGATGTAGAGGTTGCAGAACTCAAATTGACTGAGAAGTTGCAATTAGAGACAGAGTTTTTGCACTAGGGCATTGTGTCATCACTAATGCCTATTTCAGTGAGATGGTCTAGGAGATTTGACTGATCAACAGGATCAAAGGATCTACTGAGGTCAATAAAAATTGCTTCAGTAATTAGACCTTTGATCATTCCAAGGAGAATGTTGTCACCGAGTGTCCAGATAACTGTGGCTGTACTATGACCAGACCAGAAGCCATGCTTCTTTTGCGAGAGAAGGTGGTTTTGGTTGCTGTATTGAGTGAGTTGCAAACACAGTAATTTTTCCAGTTTCTTTCCTAAGGTAGGGCGAATAGAAATGGGTCAAACGTCTAATGGACTGGAGGGATTTAGTTTCTTAGGGAGGGGATTTACAATGGCATTCTTCTCGATATTAGGCATAATAGTACATGGAACACACAGGTTATAGATGTGGTTCAGTTGTGTTATGATGTCATCTCTACAGTACTAAATAAACCATGGGTGAAGACTGTCAGTACTGGGGGGCTATCAAGTTTAATCTGTTCAAGCAGAGAGTTGATATCGTTGATTTAAAATGGCGTTCTTCTGGATATTAGGCATAATAGTACATGGAACACACAGGTTATAGATGTGGTTCAGTTGTGTTATGATGTCATCTCTACAGTACTAAATAAACCATGGGTGAAGGCTGTCAGTACTGGGGGGCTATCAAGTTTAATCTGTTCAAGCAGAGAGTTGATATCGTTGGATGTGCGAGTTCTGAAGTAGAATGAAAGGATGTATGAAGAGGAGGTGAGTGTGTCAGATGCAGTCTGGGACTGGCTAGAGCAACGACTGAGAAGGTTGCTGAAATGAGAAAGAAATCAGAGGCAGAAAGTTGCGTGGATATGGAATTCGTGGAGAGAAGTCTCTTCCATCCTGTAAGATGGTTGACCTCTTTGTAGTCCAAAAAAAAATAAGATCTCCTCCTCTAACATGCATTTGCACCACTTCTAAAACATAAACAAAAATCATTTACAATTACTGCATCTTATAGAATGTTTAAATAATGCATTCTATTCATAATGATTTGTGATGGAGTAATTGTGATTCATCCTCACAATGTAAAAGGAGTCACAGGTTATAAGTAAGGCTCTTTGACTCTTAATTAAAATAACCTGGAGTTTCATATGTTGTATTAGCGGTAACACGCAAAAGAAAAAAAAGACGATGAATTTGCCACAAGCTTAGACTGTCCACATTGTAGCTTTCAATCTGCAGACATAAAAAATAGGTACTAAGACCCTTGAAAAGCAGGTACAGCCAGCCAAAATCTGGACATCTATTTAGCATAAAATTTGAATAACAAATAGCCCACGACTATTCCTGCTTCCAGCATGAATGTGGAATACTACTCAGAAACATAAAAACAAAATGACAAAATGATGGATAACTCTAAGCACGTTATCAAAGAGGCAATGTAAAATCTATCAACTTTAATCCCCTGTAATGTAAATACCCCACAAGGTCATTTATTTTTGTTTCTGAAAAAGGTCGATTTAAGATGTTCATCTTCTTTCTTTAAATTATTCGTGCCATTATTATGTCGATCATGTAGTCTGGGATTCTATGCGCTAGACAGCTTAAAAATGTGATGTCAATAGGGAAGATTCAGAAAATTGTGTGAAGGAACAAATCAAGCCTGAAAATAGGGACATACCTCCAAAAAGAGAAATATCTGCAGTAATTAATCAGGCCTGACAATAAGAATCTTCCTCCAAAATAGGGAAAGTTATGAGGTCTGATCAATATCTAGTACAGAAAAACATTCCTCTTACATCTCACAAGAGGTCTTCCCCTCTGCTGTCCCCCTAAAGTATCTTTGATATTAAAATTCTTTTTATTCACTATGAATGAGGCTTTACCTATAGTCTTCCTAATACTTTCAATAGCTGTCAAAAAGTTCTGCTTATTTATGATAACACCCTTAACAGGCAGAATATTTAAACTATAGGGAACCAAAACAGTTAAACTTTTGTTAAAATCATTAGTAATTCTTGCCTGCCACCAACTCAAAGAGCTACGGGTCAAAATCTGGATTCTCTTTCTACTTGAATTTTTGACTCGCATTCAGATGAAAGATCACTAGGAGAACCTCCCTCTTGAAATATGTTCTTTAACACAGATATTTCCATCTTGAAGATATCATTTTCAGGTTTAAGCCTACTTCCTCTAGCCATCTTCCTTTTATCACATTTCTCTTTATATAAGTGGGATGCATACTCTTATAACCAAATAAAAATGGCTGGCCACATCTTTATGAAACTTAATATCATGGGAATCAGAAAAAGACTCTTGAATTGTAGAAAGTTGACAGTAGAATTCAAATAATTTCAAGTCTTTTAACAAGCATTCAGCTCCACCCCATTTGAAAAAGTGTCACTAATAAATCTAAAATATGTCTTTTCATTCTTAAAAGAATGGGTCATTGTACAAAAATGTCTCTTTCTATTGTGCTACCTTTAACTGGCTTAACAGCACTCAGAAATTATAACTTAAAACAGTATCAGGACATTTACATAACAAATCTTCCTCACCACCACCCATAGAAGAAAACCTCCATAATTATTTTTAATCATGTTTCCCAAGCTAATGTTGAATTGAGCTAAATAAATTAACAACATCTGCACTGATGTACACATCTTTTTCCAAAATAGTACAATTTTTAAGAGTAGAAATGCAATCTTGTAAGTCCAAGCTAAAATGCCTAGGTTTTCTAACAGCAGTTTTCAGTTTTTCCTCAACAAAATGGCAAAGGGTTCTGTCTTAGTGCCCCCCCCCCCAATTGTTAGCATTGGTCTAAAAGGGGATTATCTGTAAACTTGCGTAATTTTGAAATTCCAAATGAAAAAAAAAAGAAAGAAAACAGGGATTTTCAGTCTTCACAACTTTCCCATACACACATGGCATCTTGTTTAAGGTATTTGCCTCCCATGCACAAGATATGAAGTTTGATAGCGACCTTCAACTGATTTAAAAGCAATTAATAGGAAATGGAAATCAAAGTCTAAACTAACTGTGTCTGAAGTAGTGAATATTGTAACAGATATAAAAGAACTGGACAAGGGATCTTCTGAAAAAGATAGGAGCAAACTGTATAGAAAAAATTAAAAATGTGGAACAATAAATGCAGAATAATGTTTTGGAGGAGGAATGATGTTTAAGGGAAGTCTGGAACTGATTATTTAATGTAATGCTGGATTGACAATAATTGTATAAATGTGAACATGTTAATATAATTTGTTTTCTTGGATATAAATGTATGCTTGACTATGTCTTAAGTGATAATTCAATAAAGGTGTTAAAAATGGGCGTGGTTATCTGCCAATAATAAATGCATTGATGACCTGGCCTACTCTGACCTATACTAAGGACCCATGCTAATGGTACAAGGGGGTCTATGCAAACCTGTTAGCCAGTGTGTCCCCACCATAAAGCTCAGCTGCCCTGGGTCAATAAGCTATTGGCCTGTCAGTATACAGTTGCCCAGTTTGGGTTACCTTGAATAGCTTGTTGAGACAAAGCTGGACACAAAACCAATGAACCTCCCGAACACAAACAAAGGACTGCTACACTCAGTATAAGTTTACTGACAGGAAGCAGCTTAGAAGTGGATGACATCAAAAGTCAAAAAGTCAAAAGTAACTTTATTGTCATTCAGGCTATACATAAGTGCATTTCTCCAAGATCTTGTGCAAACAGAAAAACACAGCAACACAGAATCAAATACACAAATACAACAATAGTAACAACAACCGTGACAGAGCCAACAGAAGACACAGAAGTATCCATCAACCATGCATGATCTCACAGACTACAGCAATCCACTTTGTCCACAACTGCCTCTATCACCCTCTCCAAACACCAGCAGCATCATAAATCTCAGTCTGGTCTTCTCAGACACAACAGACCAATCTGATTCAAAACAAAAAGATGGCATACAAAAACTGGAATTCAGCCACCTGCAATCATCACAACTGCTGCTATGCGAAGGCCTGAACAGCCACAACCAGTCCAGTGATCTTCCCTCAGTCCTCACCATCCACACCGTCACCATCAGCAGCTCCATCTCCAACATCATCAGCAGCTTTCAAATCCAATCCAACTGTCTCCAATCCAAAAATCCAACTCTGGTCTTCCAAACCAAACCTGGCAGTCAAGATTCTCAAGAGTCTGATTTCCACCTTCCACATTCTGCTCCTCACTTAACTCGCCACTGAAGGCCCAAGCTTCCATAATCAGATTATCAAACCCAAAACAAAGCAGCAAGGACACTACAGACACCATGGCTG
Organism: Protopterus annectens; assembly: GCF_019279795.1. Taxonomy (NCBI): domain Eukaryota; kingdom Metazoa; phylum Chordata; order Ceratodontiformes; family Protopteridae; genus Protopterus; species Protopterus annectens. The sequence continues at coordinate 1,868,571,590 of NC_056731.1, read as the reverse complement.
TAGTCAGCTGCACACTCGACCAGATGAAATGGACCATACAATGAACCACAGACAGAAATATCCAACACAAAACACAACACAAATATCGGCAGCCAAAGAGGCCACTGCCACACAAGGTGCTGCCATCTTCCCAATGGTGAGGAGGAAGCTGAATTTCCTCTGTATCCAGGAACCAAGATGGAACAGCAGTTCAATAAAGCTGTTTGGCTTGACATACAGATTCTACTGCTCAGGGGGAGGACAGATTAGAAATGGTCTGGGAATTGTGGTAAGGGAGAGTCTTCAGAGGACAGTGAGGGATATAATCAGAATTAGTGATAGACTCATGGCAATCAGACTTCAGTGTAAGAACAGGGCACTATTTATAATCTCAGCCTATGCCCCACAGCAGGGGTGTAATATCAAGGAAAAGAATGCATTTGGAAAGCAGTTGCAGGACCTACTAGATAAAGCAGAACAAAATTAATTGGTGTTAATAATGGCAAATGTAAATATACATATTGGGATATACAGAACAAGATATGAGGATTGCCTCGGTCCACATGGATGGGGCAACAGGAATAAAGAAAGCGAGGTCAAGTTAGACTTCGGTCTGAAAATGATTTGATGATGGCCAACACATGGTTCAGTAAAAGAGACAGCGACAAGATCACACACAAGAGTGGCCAACACACAACTCAGGTAGCCTTCCACCTAGTAAGGAAAGGGGAGTGGAGTAGAAGCAGTTATTGCAAAGTCATCCCCATTGAACCAGTCGACACATAACAGATATTACTGGTTGCCACAATCAGCTGCAAGCAGTGGTCAGAGAAGGCTCTAAGGTCAAGAGACTAGGATGAAGACCTGGAAGCTGACTTGAGAGGAAACATAAGAGTTCAAGGAAATCCTCAGGGCTCTAGCACCTCAGGGAGAAGAGGAAATAGGTAGAGATGAGGAAGAATGACAGTGCCACAAAACAGCATGTGTGAGGCCTATAGAATAGATACGTGGCCAAGCCAGGTATGGAAATAAGGTACATAAGGAAAGCTAGTGGTGGAATGCAGACGTCCAGGAAGTCATCAAAGGAAAGGAGGAATGTAGGAAAAAGTGGGACATAGAAAAGACAAACCAGGCAAAGAAGGAATACTGGTTGGCTAACATAGAGTCAGTTGCAATAGCAAAGAACAAGGCATCCGAGGCACTCTACCAGCTTCTAGAAAGTGACTCACTAGATGACACAAATAAACTCTATCAGGTTGCAAGGCAAATACAGAAAGATAAAGAAGACAGTCCTCAGACACCCTTAATAAGGGATGTCAGGAACACGCTGCTCACCAGTCAGCAGGATATCAAAGGTGGATGGATGGAGTATTTCCAGCAGGTTTGGAAGGGAAAAAAAAAGCTGTACTGCCCTAGACACAACCTATGATTAAAGAAGAAGAACCCACCTTGGAAGAAATAAGAACAGCACTTAGGAAAATGAAGTCAGAGAAAGCAGCAGGTTCAGAAGAGGTCACAGCAGATATGATAAAGATGTTGGGTGAGTTGGGGAACAAATGGTTCCAAGGGATATCCATAATAGTATGGAGAGAGAGAGAGAGAGAGAGAGAGAGAGATGTATCCCAGATAACTGGAGAACAAGCATACCTGTGCCAGTGTACAAGAACAAAGGGGAAATTCACAGCTGTGAGCAGTACAGAGGTATCAAACTCCTGTCACACTGCATGAAAGTGCTGGACAGGGTGATTGATAAACGAATACTCAGAGTAGTAGAAAGTAAGATGGGAGATGAGAAGTTTGGATTCTGATCAGGATGCAGCACAACTGACTCAACGTTTGCAGAAAGACATATAGTTGAGAAGAAGCTACAGATGAGGAAAGAGTTCAACTTGGCATTCCTAGACTTGGAGAAAACATTTGACAAGGTTCCAAGAAAGCTGATTTCAGCAGTCTTGCAATGGTTTAACGTCCCAGAAACAATGACTCGATAACACAATTTGATTTAAGGCATTATTCTGCAATTTTTTTTTTTTTTTTTTTTTTTTTTTTTTTTTTTTTTTTTTTTTTTTGGTGTTTGTGTTGGACCTAGGTGTTTTGACCTGATTGGGCCCTCATTTCATTTTATTGCATTTTTACTAGCGCTCTAATTAATTTACTAGTTTTCTTCTAAATTTAGTCCCCACTCTCTCATTCTATTCTTGTGGTTTTATACTTGGATTTAATACTAAATTTAGTCCCCACTCTCTCATTCTATTCTTGTGGTTTTATACTTGGAGGTTTTCAAGCTGCCTGTCCCCACTATATATCCGGCCTTGGAAGCTCCTCCCAGTCTCATCTTTTGTACAGCTGGCCCCTCCTCCCAGTCTTATTTTCTCTGCTCATCTTACTGGTTACTGATAGGAGAAACTGGGACGGCCCTTCCCTTAGAATATTAGTGCACTTTAAGATGGCCTTAAAATATCTGTGTTCCTCATTGCTTACTTGCATAACTTTGATTCACCTTGTAATTACTTGTTGCTAGTTGTTAGATTTGTTTCTGGTATCTTTTCACTTTTGGCAAACAAGTGTATTTCACAACTGAGAAGGCTGGAACTGCAATTTTAGTGGGAGTGGAAAGTTAGCCTGGTCCGTCTGAGCTAGGAAATATACCAGGGAGCTTAAAGTGAGAATTACTTGTTATAGCTAGCTGGTACCTTTTGCTAGCCAAAGTGTGTTTTACATTAAGAAGACTGGGACTGCTATTCTAATGACAGTAGTAAGTTAGCTTGGTCAGTCCATGTTGGGAAACATATAAGGGGGCTTAAAGTGACAATTACTTGTTGTAGTTAGATGTCTGATTTATTTCTGATACCATTTCACTTGTGGCTAATGAAAGTGTGTTTTTACATTAAAAGGCCTGGGGCTGCAGTTCTAGTGGGAGAAGACAGGTAGGCTGGTCTACCTGAGTTGAGATACAAACAGGTAGGTTTAAGTGAGAATTACTTGTTGTAGCTATTTGTTTGATTTGTTTCTGGTACCTTTTCATTTGTGGCTAACTAAAGTGTGTTTTTACATTAAGAAGTCTAGGACTGCAGTTCTAGTGGGAGTAAAAGAGTAGCCTAGTCAGTGCAAGTTGGAAAACACACTTTTATTGAACTAAAGTTTGTTTTCACATTGAGAAGGTTGAAACTGCAATTTTAGTGGGAGTAGAAAGTAACCTTTTCGTTCTGAGTTGGGAAAAATATGGGGAGGCTTAAATGGACAATGACTTGCCATACTTAATTGCTTGATTTGTTTTTGGTGCCTTTTCACTTTTAGGTTCATAGGTTCATAGGTTCATACTAGGCTATCTGCCCTAGGGCATTTATAAGCCTAGCCAGAATGTGTTTGGCTTTCGCCACCCATTTCGAGGTTAGTATACTGTGCCTCTGTCTAACAGTGACACAGAAGTGATACCCGGGTTAAACCTACAATCTCCCATCCACTCATCAAGATTCCTCTTGAAGAGAGTCAATGAGGAACTCTGCCTAACCTGGACTGGGATTTTATTCCAGAGTGAAGGGAGCCTCTGGGTTATGAATCTGTCCCACCAGCATGTCCTATTTATTTCAGTGCTGAGGTTCAAGTCTCTCGAGCGCGTAGCTCGATGGGATTTGGATTTTCTGAGGTGCAGCATGTCCATTAATTCTGGGTTGGACATGGCTTTATATGTCAGGCACAGATCGCCCCTGAACAGGCGGTATGCCACTGAGTAGAGCTGGAGTTTCTTTAACCGGGCAGCATATGGCATCTGTTTGAGCCCTTTGATCCTCTTGGTGAGGTACTTTTAGGGTCTTTCCAGTTGCTGCAGGTGTCTGGTAAGGTACATCACAAAAGGGGCATTGTACTCAATTATGGGCCTGATGAGGGATGAATAAAGAGGCATGATGACCTCCCCTGATCTAGATGTAAATCCCTTCATGATTAGGTGGGCTATATAAAATGTTTTTCTAACCACTTTGGCCCCGTGGTTGTCAAATGAGAGACTGCTATCAACCTGGGTCCCAGGTCCCTAATTACTTCTTCTGTACTTAATGGATTACCACCTATGTGGTAATTTGTGGGCACTTTGTTTTTGCCAAAGGGGATGACTATACACTTGTTGGCGTTTAGCTTGAGGCCATGGCTCTGGCACCAGTTGTCTGTTTCTATGAGGCCCTTTTGGAGGATGCTTGTGTTGGCTGGAGAGTCGATTATGGCGCCCAGTTTGCAGTCATCTGCGAACTTGGTCAGCCACAGTCCTTCCGTGTTGGCCTGTACCTCCGAGAAATATATACAGAAAAAGAGAGGTCCCAGGACTGAGCCTTGTGGGACGCCACTTGTAACTGGTTTGGAGTCTATCATGGCTCCAGCAATTAACTGAAGTGTGTCTTTACATTAAGAAGGCTAGGTCTGCAATTCTAGTGGGAGTAGAAAGCTAGCCTCGTCTATCGAAGTTGGGAAACACAGAATGGGGGCTTATAGGGACAATTACTTGTTGAAACTAGTTGGTGTCTCTTCACTTTTGCCCAATCAAAGTGTGTTTTTACATTAAAAAGACGGGGACTGCTCCACTGGGACTGCTATTCTAGTGGCTGTAGATAAGTAGACTGCTCAGTCCAAGTTCACAAACACATAAGGAGGGTTAAAGTGAGACTGTTTCATCAGCCTGAGGGCTTTTTAGGGGTAGCTGTTTGTTTTTTATCTGCACTTGAGAGCTACTTTTGCTGTAATTTTATATTAAGAAGCTCCAGGATCATCTATCTTGTGGCAGAAGGTGTTTACCTGATCTCCCTGAGTTGTGAAGCATTCCAGTGAGCTTAAAGTGTACTCATTTATTGGCCAGAGGGCACAGGAGTTATTTTTCAGCTTTTCTGCTTGCTTTAAATTAAGCATTTTCTTGTCAAGCTAGTCATGGCAGTTAGCAGTACCCTGTATAGTAGCAAACCTGTAAAGCTAGCACTTAGGACTTTAACCTGTAACACAGAAAGGCTTTGCATGGAGCTAAGCTTAGGGAAGCTAGTTAGTGCACCAAACAGCACTAATAACAGATCATAGGACTACCTAACAGTCAGGTGACCACTGTAAAACCAAGTCCCTAAACCATAATACCCCAACCCTAATACAGGTCCTGACAACATGGACTTGCAATTTCCTAGTATCTCTGTGGTCACCTTGGTAGATATGGTCATTCTGAGATAATATAGCAATTGTCTCATATACTCAACCAACCTTTTAATCATTAAGGAAAATAATACAGCATGTGAGTGATGTACATACATAACTTCCTTGGAGGCAAAAATCTCACTTATAAACAAGGTTGTCAAGAACGTACACACACCACATCCTTCACACATACTGCTCACCACTGAAGCACTTAAAAGAAACCTCTATATACCTTAAAGACCTCCTAAGCCATCAAATGGCAACACCTATCCTCAGCAACCATTAAAGCACACACCTAAAGCAACACCTAGCACTACACATAAACCTACACCCAGTGATTCCCAAGAAAAAACCCATAAGGCAAGCAAACACTTTACCTAGTATTCTTGTCATAGGGGATTCTATTGTATGACACACAAAGATGCCCCTCTTACTAGGCTGGACAAGGAGAAGATAACAGTTGGCTATCTGGACCCGGATCCACAATATCATGCACACACACATGGCTCTGCACCCCAGGTACCAATATAATTCTATCATAGTCCATGAGGTGTAAATGACCTGAGATGTACCTCAGCTCTAACTTCACCCCAACCCCCCACTACCTCCTGTGAAATCCCTTCTAGCATATTCCCCCCAGCTATTAACAGGGGGGCAGGTCCTGGTGGCACTTGCTAAGGCCAAAAACACTGCTTCAGTGGGGCCCCAGCAATATCCCTGATTCTCTCCTAAGTAGCTTAAAACAAGACTGAGCAGGACCACTTGAGACACTTTTCAGCTACAGCCTCAAAGCAGATTATGTGCCAGGTGAATGGAAGGGTGCAATGGTCATCCCTCTTAATAAGGGTGAACCATCAACTGACCCTTTGAACTACAGACCCTTCAGTCTGACAAGTGTGATACGCAAAGCCATGGAATGGATTATCATGGCAATGATCAGCAAGGACATTGGCAACCTACGGACACTGAACCTATCACAGCTTGCCTTTGTTAAGGGAAGGTCTTGCCTACTCATCCTGGTAGACTTCTTTGAGATGGTCACCGAGGCTATGTATGAGGGGGGAAATGGTGCATACGGTCTATCTTGATCTGGCCAAGGTGTTAGATACAATACTGCACTCGGGTATTGTTGACAAACTCTCAAAACTAGGCATAAATCTCTACATAACTCACTGGATGTCTGGATGGTTCACAGATTGGACCCACAAAGTTAAGATTACTGAGACCATCTTCATCAGCAGACTGATCACCAGCAGAGTACCCCATGGCTCTGTCATGGGCCTGCTCCTGTTTGGCATCTATTTTTCATTAGTAAATGCTACTGTCAAAGGCCTCTGGGTCATCAAGGTCACAGATGACTGTCAGTTCAGATCAATCATAGATTCCCCCACAGCAGCAACATCCTACAAAAGGGTCTATTAAGTGATTGATTGGGCGCAAACATATTGGATAGATTAGATAGGAAAACAAGAAGGATGCTTCATGCTCACCAAATGATTCATAAAAATCATTGCATACCAAGATTATATATTCCCCATTCGGAAGGAGGGATGGACCTCCTTGAAATTGATTGCATGTATAGATCTGCAATCGTGGGACTCCACACATATCTGATGACCTCACAAGACCCAAATGTAGTGAAAATTTTGAAACATGAGGAGAATAAATCTAAGATGACTTATCTGCTTAATTTAGCAGAAGCATATCGGCATCAAGCAGGAATGGAAATCAAACCAGAAGTAGATAAAAAATCAGGCAGCAACTGAATGTGGCAAAAAAGAAAAGAAAGAATATAAGGTGAAGGACCATATGAGAAGGCAAGAAATGTGGAAAATGCATAAATATAGTTGCAAGTATAGAAATCCCCTGGAAGATCCTCATGTTGAACAGGAACAAACACAGGAATGGTTAAGGAGAAACCAAAAGATGAAAGGTTAATATTGGCAGCCCAAGAAAGTGGGCTACATACATGCTGGTTTACAAAGTCCATTGAACATGTGGGAGAAACAGACAAATGTAGGTTTTGTAAAACTGAATTGGAAACAGTCGCACACCTCTTTGCTGTCTGTGATATGGAGAAGGACTGTATATTGAAAGGCATAAAATGTGGCATGATTGTTGCACTGGGGATTGTGCAAACATTATGGTATTGAAGTGGTTGAAAAACACTGGAAATATGAGCCACAAATCATCACAGAAAATGATGATGTTGACATCACATGGGATCCCCCATTACCAACATTTCAAAAGATAGATGCTAGAAAACTGGCTATAGTGGTCCATGAAAAGAATACAAAAGTAGCATTGATCATTGAAATTGCCACACCCAGTAACTGCAGTGTCTTGCGTACAGAGAGACACAAAGTCATAAAATATCAGGATCTGCAGGCAGAAATGAGAGCAATGTGGAAGAAAGATACCCAGACAGTTCCAATAGTAGTAGGAGCAATGGGTCTTATAAAAAGGAGTCTACAGTTATATTTAGATATGTTGCCAATACATGTAATCCTGTATGACTTGCAGAAGAAATCATTACTGGGCACACTGCGGGTGCTGCGAAGAGCACTGTTGGCTGACGTCAAAGACTGAAACAATACTAATTTCATGAACTTTAATCATACTTTGACTTAGGAATCAGGTCCATTCCCATTATAGTGTTAGAAACCCAAAAGATTTGGAGAAATTAAAAAAATAGAGTCTAACACAAACACGATTGATGCCAATGCCACAGATTAAAACAACATGAAGAAATGCATTATTGTGCACTTTGGGAAATCATCCACCCAAGCTAATTACTTCATCAATAAAACACCCTTAAGAGTTGACCCAGTAGTTAGGGATCTGGGAACAAATGTAGTCAGTAATCAGGTCTTCAACTAGCATGTTTATTTATTTATTTTATTTATTGTCATTTGTTAACCGGGTTGGTCCAACTGAGTCAAAGGCCCATTTTCAGTGGAGACCTGAGGACAAAAGCTCCAATTACAATTACAGACATTCCAAAAAAAAAAACAGTTATTAATACAAAGACTAAAAAATTACAATAGTAATATTGACAAGAAACATTTACATAAAATGAAATAAACAAAGACAAAATATTTATATATAAGTTTCACAAAATCCAGTATGATAGCGGCAGGATAAACCCTGAGTAGGAATATTTACAAGAACCTGATTGTAGATAAACTGTAAATTGGAGACTTAGAAGAGCAAGAAAGAAAGGCAGATAAAAAGAGAGAAAAACTTAAAGTATTCAAAAGAAGAAATTAGGGAGAAATCAGGTAGCCAAGATAATAAGAAAATCTTTCTTTGTTATCCAGCTCATAAGCAAGGTAGAACATCCAGGTGCATTTAATTTATAATACCACTCCACACAACCCTTATCAGACTCAACAGTGAGTACAATGTCCCTTTGGCATGTACCTAACCAGACACTTGCAACAGTTGGTATGAGCGCAAAGGTTCCTCACCAGGGGAATTCAGGGTATGCATACCCTGTCCTACACAGATTGCCTTAAGGCCCTATCTCAATATTCAGTCTCCTACAGGTTACTGAGAGGTGATCTATGCCTAGCATATAAGGCATTCTCAGATTCAGCTCTGGTGGATCTCTTGCACATCTGCAAAACAAACAGCACTAGAAACACTAAAGCGAAGGACCTGAAGTTTGCCCGCAACATAAATAGAATCTGCTGGAAAGACTGAAATGTGCCTCAAATGATACCTGCTTTATGGAATAAGCTCCCCATCTATTTGAAGCAAAGTTCAACCCTGACCCAATTCATAATAAATCTTCCTCATTGCATGGGAAATTGCAAATTTATCCCCAGTCTGTCCCCATGTCCCTGATGGACAGAGGTGAACAGTAAGTAAATTAATTCCCAACTAACATACCCTCCAACATAACCCTTAGCTACATTTTTAGTAAATACTGCACCATATAGGCGTTCAAGGAACTTAGGGACAAACCTGGGTTGTGTTGCATGGCTATGCTTGTAAAAATCCTGGTGGTTGTTAGCCTAGTATAAACCCATGAACTTATGAACCTATAAGTATGAACAGGGCTTGGACTCACAAAGTGGTTCCCAGTGTGAGTGGGTGTGCATCAGGGTTCACTTCTGAGCCCACTGCTGTTCATACTCATACTTGTGATGGACTATAATATGGAATGCAAAACTCTAGGAACACAGGTTGAAACTAAATACATATAAGATAGTTGTAATGACAGCAAATGGTGGAAATCAGAAGAAGGCGAGAAGTGAGAATGAAGGGAAGATATTGGAACAGGTTAGCAACTTCAAGTATCTGGGAGGGGTGGATGAGGAGAAGGGAAGTCTGACTAAGAAGATCAAAGGTAGAATTAGAGGGGCTGCAGCCAACTGTCATGTAGTGTCAGAGTTAGAGCGTAACCGAATGCCAAAGAAGCTGAAAAGTAAGGTGTACAAAACAGTGGTGTGACCAGTACTACTTTATGGCACAGAAACCTGGGTAGTAAAGGCAGAAGAGCTAGAGGTGATGGAGATGAAGTGCCTGAGATGTGTGGTAGGATGCACACTGTGGGACAGATGAAGAAATGGGGACATCAGAGCAGCAGCCCAAGTAGCTCTTATTGCAGAGAAGGTCAAAGAGGACAGATTATGGTTGTTTGAGGACACATGAAGGAATGCAAAACACAATCTGGCAAAGAAGATTTGGGATGGACAGGAAGAAGATAAGAGGAATAGATGGCATCTAACCAAGAGGTGGATGGACTGTATGAGAGAAGGCCTGTGACAGTCAGGCATGTCTGTAAAAGAAGGTAGGAGAGTGGCATTGAATAGAAACAGGTGGCGGCGATTGACATGACACCCCAATCCTATGTAGAAAAATGGGGAAAAGGGGTTGATGATGATGATAAATTCCCCTAAATCCTCTGGGATGTGGTATTACCAGTCAGGTGGTGAAGACATTCATCAGTAGCACAATAATCCTGAAAAAATTTTGTCTATGAATCAGGCAATATATATCATCACTGTGTAACCCGGAAAGCATTGTTGTTTCATAATCTTTGGCATACATTAAAACAAGCCTACCCCTTTGTCTGCCTCAGTAACTCTGAAAATTAACATTTTGTCTTAAATCATTCAGTGCCTTCATCTTAGCCTGCATTAAATTAAAGTACTTATTTTTAACAGGTGCTGCTAATGGGTTTATGTAGATGATCAAGTTTTGACATCCGTGGCTCTGGCAGTTTGGTACTTTACTTTGTTTCTTGGTTTAGTGTACCAAATTTGCTTTTGGATTTCATTTTTTGGAAACTGGAACTTCATCTGGTCAAGATCATATATTCGACTTTCCAAAAACTCAAAGCATTTGTATGGAGATTGCAGTACAGTGGGGATCGGGGAATTTACCCTTTTCCCCACTGTAGTGTTATCTCCAAGTTGGTATTTATAATTTCCAGGGGGTTTGGGAGGTGCATAGATTTGTATTGGTTTTTTTTTTCATTTTGTTCAAGTTTTCATAAAATTGAACATATGGTCTTGACCATATGAAGTTTGAGATTCCGAAAACTCGATCTTCTGACATAAACCCATTCCTAACATATATCTAATGCCAGTTTCACACACTGATACAAAACTATTAATAACATGAATTAATGGCAGATTATAAACACTTTGTTTACCTAAAATGGGCTGTTTAAAATCATTCATCTTATTAACGTCAAAAATTCAATTTCCTGTAAAACAGTTATAAAGAACTTATAGCACCAACAATCAATTTCCTTCTGCTGGACACAAAACTGAGTCCTTTATTAATTCTTCTTCAACAGTCACCATCTACAAAGATAATATTTCTATAAAAGCATAAAATCAAAAAAGTCATTACACACAGGACTTCCACTATCTTTTCCATCTCTGGTTATTCATATTGGAATAACATTGAATCTGCTCCTTGCACTTCTGGGTTACATTTACTCTGTATTTCTCTACAGCTGTAGACTGACGATCATTTGAGCCCTGATACCTATACCTGTTTAAACCCCAAGGTTCCAGTGGAAAACAGCTCTCTTGATTCTGCCAAAAGGTATCTAGATGCTCCACAACTGACATGAGTAAAATGTTAAATGGCCACCTGACACTACTGTGTCTGAATTTGCAACAGATTGGTCTCAACTTACATAAGATCACATCAGTGTTTTTTGGCACCCAGAAGCACGTTTGTCACTGCAGGACCTGATGTCAATATTCTTCGAAATGTGCGAGTCTATAAAAACTTGCAGCCTGGGTTAATCCATCTACAAGCAAATAGGCTGTCTTTCTATCACATAACTGGCAGCCTTCTAACAGAAGAAGCAAAAAAGACTATTGAAAAAAGGGACACTGCTTCCTACGCGCATGTACACACTTCTTGTTATAGAAACTGCCTCCAAACGTAACTTGCAAAGGTTACAGCATAGTCATAATAAAATCACCCAGTTTGTGGTCACTGAACAAAAAACACCACAACTGTACTACTTTCACAAATGCCACAGAACATCAAAATAAAATCTCAGATTTACAGAGTCATATTTATCAAATAAAGAATGCAACGCTACTGCACTACTCTCACAAAGACTACAGAACGCTCAGAATAAAATCATCAGACTTACAGATTCAAAGTTATCAAATAACAAACACAGCAACATTGCATTACTTTCACAAAGGCAAATAGCTGCACCTGTTCCTGACTTGCCCCCTGCAGAAACAGATTTTTTTCTTTTATTTTGTTTCATTCATGTTTTCGACAACTCAAGCATGTGGTCCCCACCATATGAAGTTTGTTTCCTAAAACTTGGTCTTCTGACATAAACCCATTCCTAACATATAACTGCTTAATCTCAATCCCTGTAAACCCTCGCTCTTTATTCTGCCACTTTGATGGGGCAAAATGACTATCTCAGAGAATCTCAAAAAACAACTGCTTCTTTAGCTGTACCAAAAATTATTCGTTTTTTCTTCCAAGACTTTCTCGGATAGGGGTGTCCCATCTAGAACTGCTTTCCTACTACTGTAACCTAGTTATGTTCCGTGCAGTCATTGACCAGCTCAGCCTGAACAACTGCTACTGGTACTGATACTTGCAGTCGTACTGGTACTTGTACTGGTACTGGTACTCGTACTTGTAACGGTACTGTCAGGATTGCACTATACGAACTCAGAACAAGATCTCTTGCAAGCATAATGGTATTATGGCCTTGTGTATGTTTTACTGAATTTTAATATTTTCCTAATACTGGTTTTGTCTATGTACACAATTGCTTTATTTTGTGCGATTTTATTTTGTCTTTCTTTATTTTCTTTCTGTCTCTGTTCGTAGTCCTTATCTGATGACTCCCTTATGACCCATACACTATGACTCCCTTACCTACACTCACCAGTCCATTTATTTTCTGGCATAGGAACTTTTAGGTTATCTGAGAGCCCTATGGCTCCTTCTTTGCCACTGGAATAACCGTATTAGTTTATCAGTTCCCCTGCAGTGAGAGTCCAGTGATCGGGAATGAGACAGCTTGCCGGTCCTTCAGAGCTGCCGACCCATCCCACTGGAGCATCCTTTCCCTCTTGGCAGTTCCTTGAGCTTTACTGTTTGCTTCCAACTGCAGGGACCATGCCACCACATGCTGGATTCTCCATGTTCTGTGCATATGCTTCATGGCTGTCTTTGCTCTACAGACCAAACTCATGCTCCACTGATGCAATACTCAGAGCTCCCACTTGGTCTCATCCAAGCAGTAAGCCAGAGCTGCCCCCTGTCTTCCCAGGATTGTTAAGCCAGCAGGGCCATTCACTGCCATCCACCCCTGCCAGCTCTGTTAGACTCCTGAACTGCTAATCAAAATTGAGTCAAATGGGCTGCAGTCAAGGTTTTATCCTTATATGCTCTCAGCACTGGCTACAGTTTTATTTAGACTTAATGTAACTAGTTCATGATGAATAAAAGGTCCCAGTTGTCCTACTGGTAATTACATACATAAATAAAAGCCATGGCTCCAGTTTTTTAAGAATATATATAGAGTTCCACATACTGAGCTTTGCTTGGCCACATTGTGCTGCATTTCCTTGCCACATACTATTATTAGTTTGATCATTTCTAACTGGATTTAACCCTGCTACCAGTCTCAAAGGCATCAGGGAAGTGTTTTATTTAATCCAGTTCAGTCTGTGTGCTTTTTATATGTGTTCACTGAAAGTGAAAGTTTTGTTAATGTGGAACCATGAGTGGATGAATCAGAGTTCGCTTGGCTCAGGCTCATGTTCTGACAAGTTAACAAATCAAGCCATTTTTTATAGTCATGGCTGAACCCATGGAGTGCTTAGTCTGTGTGGTAATTTAACTGTAGCAAGCCTCTAGTTACATTTGTAGCAAGTGGTTTGCTACAGTTTCAGAGCTGAAGAGGTTTTCTCAACTTCAGGCTAGACCTGTAGGAATAACTATTGCAGGATGAAGAAGGAGGATATGCCCAATCAACAAGGTGCTGGTGGTGCCTGAATGTAATATCTGCAAATGATTGCCAGTAGTACCCTTGCAGTCATGGCTGAACCCCTGAGGTGCTCCGTGTGTGTCATAATTTAATTATATCAAGCCATTCATTACATTTGTAACAAGCACTTTGCTACACTTTCAGACTACAAGGGTTTTTCTCAGTGTTACAAAGACCTTATTTTATTATTATTATTATTTTTTGCCGTCAACTTTGAGTTGAGGTCACACATCTCAACTGTCACTGAATTTGCAGAATGCATTTTGTTTAGCTTCATAGATCTGCCCTGTTTCTTTTTTTTCTATTAAACTACTAAGGCTTACAGTCAATCGATATTGCCAGCCATTAGAATTTTATATTTATTTTTCAGAAAATGCATGCAAAGCCTGTGGTTCTATTAACTTTCAAATGAATTTGAGTTCCTGTCAGAGTGGAGTAGGGTAATCTATGTGTCTGCGTATGTGTGTGAGCATCATTAACATACCTAATAACTTTCTTTATTGCAAAGATAAACATGTATGTGGGAGACTAGTAAATCAAGGTCCTGTCTCTTTGAACTATGGAACAGTAGGATTTTTATAGTTTCTTTCATTAAAAGCAACATTATTGTAGCAATCTTAGAACAACCATTGACCTATTAAAATGAACACTACAGCATTTATCTTGCTAAGTTGTCCTGACTACTTGTTTATGACTTTCTGTATTAGGCATGAGTTCCAAATTCCATAAAAAAACTTCATGCAGGGAACAAATCTTTTTACATTTTTACCCTGTCAGCAATTACTGATATGAAGCAGGAAGCAAAACATCAGATGCATACTGACAAACATTCAGGAATTTATCTTGTTATGAAAGCATATTAGAACTGAAATGCATACAATAACATTTTCCTTCCTCAGTTCGCCTCACCATTCACATTCCCCCATCTGATGCTGTAAAGTATCACCTAAAGCACAGTGTTCTCCTGTGACTGGACAGTGCTTACAAATTCTTAAATGAACAGACCCTTTTTCACTTGCAATCAGACATGCTTCACATGTTGTTTCTTTCTCCCCCTGACATGAGCAATCTTTACTTAGCCATTTAAAAAATATATTCTTATTTTCAATGAAAACATGCCTACATCTTAATGGAACAATAATACAATCTGAATACTGTAAGTAATCTTTAATAGTACAATCTCTGCTACATGTAGTGTCACATTCCGCCTAGTTTGTGTATAGATTATCATACATTTACTAAAATTTTACAATATTCTATTTGCATCTTCTACTGAGCTATGATTTTTATCAGCTGTGGTCAGTGGAATTGATTCAATTTTTTGCATTTGTTTTTTAAATCTTTTCTGGATTCTAATAATTTTAAAATGCAGCCTCTTACCATACAGAGAAGAGGATCTAATAATATAATTATAATAGCTATAAGCATGAAAAACTTTAAAAGATGGGGGCTTTGGAAAGAAGAGAGGTGTCTAGCTATGTTTCCTTCTTAGCCTACTACTGTAGAAAGTACCTGGTCTAAAGCAGAAATAACTGGCTCTACCACGGCTAGGGATGGCAGCTGCATGCCCACCCCCATCTGCTGTAAATACATTCCCCAGCTAACTTTTTCTTTTTAGTTATCAGTAAACTAAGATAAAGCTCTAGGCGAAAAAAAAGGTAACCCAGTACATACACTGGAATTGCCCACTTGTAAAAGAGGCAAAAAGGTACTCGAACTGCCACTTTTTGTCTACTTCAAACTAGGTATCTACCCAGAAAGGACACAGCTGAAATCAGATCTATAGATTGTTTTTCCCTACTAGATTCTAATAACTCCTAACAATTTGGCTATTTAGACATTTACCCTGCAATCTTTAGCCTGGGGGATTCTAGCCCGCTCCATTCGCTACGCTCACTTCGCTCCCTTCCCTGACCCCTATTCCCACCTGCCCCAGTACCTCTACATTTATTCTTAGCCTTAATCCCATCCCTAATTGCCAGCAATTAGGCTACACCACTACTCACCCCTCCCCCCTACATCCAACACAATCATGCTACTACCTAATATAATAACAATCCTAACCTGCATAGTTCTAGCTCACATTACATCCTACCAAGGTTCCACAGTCACATGCCCCAACAACTTCCACTGTACTCTCTCAACACCCTCCCTCAAACATTTACACTATAACTACACAACCCCTGCCACCAAAACCATCCTCCCAATACACACACACACCATTACCAAACACCTAACACTCTCAAAAATAAAATAACCCTAAGATACCATAAGCAATTTACTATGTATATAAAACATATCTTAAACACCTTCTATAAACTAGCCCTCACTGGAGACATCCATCCAAACCCTGGTCCTCCCAAATCCAACCCAACCACAAACCCTAGTCCAAGCAACCCCCCCACAACTCAACTCCAGCCGACAAGAAAACAACAGACCTACTTATAATGTCCCTAGACATCAGAAGCATATGCAATAAAATCCAAGAACTAAATGCCAGTATAAGCATATATTCCCCAGATATTCTCTTCCTAACTGAAACCTGGCTCAAACCTCACATCAAAAGTGAGGAAATACTTCTACCCGAATACAACATCCTTCATATAGACAGATTGTCCAAAAAAGGAGGTGGTGTAGCATTGATATTTAAACACCACCTCAATATTCAACTCCTGAACTCATCTGCCCCTCACCACAACAATGAAGAAATCCTTTATGCCAATCTCAAACTAAACCCAAACAAAACAATCAACATCATCGGATGTTATTTCCCACCAGGGCAAAATATCACACCCCTAGAGAATTTCCTGAGCTGGGCTACTCTATCTCTACCCCAGGAAACCATAATTCTCGGTGACTTTAACATCAACTGGCTATCCTGTAATAACAGTCTCCCAACCATTCACCTTAATCTCCATGGGTTCACTCAACTCATCAAATCCCCTACCCGAATCAACAAAACCCCTAACAATCATACCTTACTTGACTGGATCCTAGTCAACAAAGCCCCTCACTCTTACCTAGCAGGCTGCTTACCTGACAGCCTTAGTGACCACTCCCCCACTTTCCTAATTCGGCACCACACAAACAGTCTGAAGCCCATTATCCACAGGCAAATACAGAACAAGTCCAACTTCAGCCCCAACTCTTTCATCTCCTCCCTGCAAAAAATTAATTGGTCACCACTAAAATACCTCAACCTAGATGAGGCTGTCCACTTCTTCAACAGTACCTTCCTCTCCATCCTAAACACCCATGCTCCTGTAAGAAATGCCAAAGTCAGATCCAGGCGTGCCCCATGGTTAGAAAAGACCACCAGAACCCTAATGAAATGCAAAGATAAGGCCTGGGAGCACTGGTGACTAACAAAAAATAACTCAGATAGGCAATCATTCCTTGAACTGCGCAATAAATCCAAAAAGCATATAAAATTAGGCAAATCCCTCTACTATAAATCCACCCTAAACTCTACCAACCACAACCCTAAGCAATTCTGGTCCACTATTAACAATATCCTCCACCCAGGGAACGTTGATACCCCCAGCCATCCATTCCCCCCTCCTCCAGCAGTATTGCTGAATCCTTCAACAAACACTTCACTGAAACTATAACATCTGTAAGCAAACAACACTTCTCTACAACAGCCCCCCCAACTCCTAACCCTAAACCCCCCACTCCTCTTTTCATCTTCACCTCAGTACCTACCTCCAACATAAAAAGACTATTGTCAAAACTTAAACCCACCAAACTCGCAGCTGACAACCACCCCTCTGAATACTTGAAAATTGTATCTGATACACTAGCCTACCCAATTTCAATTCTAATCAACCGTTCCATAACAGAAGGCTATGTTCCCTCAATATGGAAAATATCCCACATCATTCCCCTCCACAAAGGCACCCCCTCCACTGACCTCTCCAGTTATCACCCCATTTGCTATCCTCTCCACTCTCTCCAAGATACTTAAAAATGTATCAACATCCAGGTCTCCAACTATCTCCCTGCTAATAATCTTCTCTCCAAAACCCAGCATGGTTTCAGGCCATATCACAGCACTACCTCCACTCTGCTCTCCTTCACCAACGCTATACTTCATCACAAAAACAATGGCATCTTCTCTACTGCCGTATTTCGAGATCTCTCAAAGGCCTTTGACATGGTATCTCATGCGCTACTACTCTCTACTTTCCCCAACCTCTCCTTCTCACAACAAGCTTGCAACTGGTTCCACAGCTATCTACACGGACACCAGCAATCAGTAATCTGGGACAATAACACATCACCTCACCTCCCAGTTACTCTTGGAGTTCCTCAAGGGTCTATCCTTGGCCCTCTGCTATTCTCACTTTTCACTAACAATTTACATACTGCCACCACACAAGCATCTCTTACACAGTACGCAGATGACTCTACTCTCATCTGCTCTTCCACCACTCTGCCAGAACTACAACAAATCCCACAGGAATCATTCTCTTCTGTAGAAAGCTGGCTATCCAATGCTCAGCTCCTACTCAACCCAAGTTAGACAAAACTTCTCCTGTTCCAACCTTCCAAAGCCACCCAAAACATCCCCCACTTCAACATGTTTGCCAAAGACAATACCATCATCTTTCCATCAGAACATACAAAATTACTTGGTGTGGAAATAGACAACAAACTTAGATTTGACACCCACATATCTCTCACAATAAAAAAAGTTCACAAGAAACTTGGTGCATTATATCGAAGCAGCCAATTCCTAACCAAGACGGCTAAAATCTCCATGGCCAATTCCCAGCTTATCTCCACCCCTATACTTACCAACCTTAGACAGACAGACCTACACAAGCTGGATGCTTGTTACAACAAAATTGCTAAATTTGCCACTGGAACCTCCCACCACAGCCATCATTGTATCTCTCTTAAAGAACTAAACTGGCTAGAACTCCCACAACTCCTTCACTTTAATCAACTTACCCTCGCTCATAAACTTATTAACCATCCCCTTAACATCCCTTCCCTTCAAACCCTTCTCCAACCCTATCACCCCACTAGGCCCCTAAGATCAAGCAACAAAAATCAACTCACTGTTATCAAACCCAAAAATTCAGCAGGAGAAGCCATATTTTCATGTACCATATCTAAACTTTGGAACAATCTTCCACCCTCTATAACTACTCTACCTTCCAGCAGCCTCTTCAAGACTGCATTCAAATTCCACTTAAATTTGCACTGGCTTTGTCCTTGTTCTAATCCAGACTAACACCCCCACCCTTACCCCCCACCTAGACTCTTAACCCAACTATACTACTGCCACTACTAACCACAGTCAGAAATAGCTAGTTGTCTTTACATACTTTAGCATCTTGTCTGACAACTTTGTTACTAATATTATAAATGACAAGAAACTATCTTAACTTGCAACATTTTCTGTATATACTGTTGATGATCAATATCTTGTTATTGTATTAAAGCCAACAACCTGTAATGTTGTTTACTATTGCTGCAACTTTGTATCTCTGTCATGTACATGATGTGGAGCTTTTCTCCCCGGGCATCCGCTGAAAAAGGACCTGAGTCCAGTCGGAATTTCCCAGTAAACAAATGTAAATAATTAAATAAATAAATAAATTCCTCATCCCCATCCAGAGAAAAGGGTAGTTAACCATGCTCATTGGCAACTATCAGCTTCTTTGGCATGTGAATATTCAACAACTTTTTCAATTATTTTTGGGCAACTACAGATGGCTCCAGTGTTATCAGGAATAAAAGAAAAATACTCTGATTGGATGCGTGCACAAGTACCCTGTTTAGAAGCAAGGGTGAAATCAAGTACCACACACTTCTGTATCACAACTGGTGCAGTTTGGATTGCAACAATATGTGAAGGCAAAATCTGCCTAGTGCTTTCTGAAATAAGATGTCCAAAGTATTGAACCTCCAATTTCCATAACTGCAATTTAATTCTATTAACCTTAAATCTCATTTCTCCTAACTGAGTGAAAAAAAAAGTGGGCCGGATTCACGAAGGCTTGCACGGAGTCTAAGAGTAGTGTAAGACGTCAGACAGGCAAAATGTCTGCCGAGTGATTCAGCAATAGCCGGCAGAGGCGTGCATGAGAGCTCCTAAAACTACTCTTGCACAGACAGTGTTATGTTATGCAAATTACATCATTTGCTGCTGAAAGCTATGCAAATGAGGTAAATTTGAGATCCAGGAAACACTAACTTGTCGGTGGAAGAGTAGTGATATTTGCAGAAATGTACTCCGTTGGTAACGGAGCACCGTTCTGCAAATAGCTAAACGGAGCTATGACAGCTCTAAATAAAGGATGCATCCAGTTGAGGAAGCATGCAGTTGAGGAAGCATGCCAATGGCCAAATATAAGGCCATTGGCATTTTTATAGGTTGAAAATTAATAAAAATTAATTTTTATTTTTTTCCTTGACCTCTGATATTTAAGCATAGTGAAGCGCCACGCAAATGTGCGGCGCTTTAAAAAACAGAAAATAATTTAAAAACATAGCCAAAACTAGGCATGTTTAATAAAAAGATTATTCTGCCATGCAGGTGAATGGCAGGCTGAAAACAACATGGCTACTGAGTAGTGGTTGCTAAGGGGGGAAGTTCAGTTTGAGAGATGTAACCAAGCATTAGTAGGCAATTCTATGCAAATGAGGATAAGGATAGTGAATCCCAATGTTCCCTGGTATGTGAGCCATGTCCCTAGAGTGTAACTGTAGGAGAAGGGGAGTAGTAGAGTAGAAGATAGGTGACATCATGAGGGGATGAGGGGGTATGTCTGAAAGACTGTAAGCGTATTTGAGCAGAGTGGCTTGTGTTTGCCATGAGTTGCTCAGGATTGCAAGAGGTGTGTCTACAGTTGTCCTAACTGAAACCAAGAAACTGAAGGTGTACTCCGTGGATATATCTGAAATTTCTTGCAAATGTGCTTACACCGTGTGCTTACGTGTGCACTCGTCTAAGCCTGTGTAAGCCTGTGTGCGTGCTTGTGTGCTCGTGTGCACATGTTTATGCTTGTTTGCGCGGCGCTGCCCCTTGTGGAAACAGAAAGGGAAAAGGAAGGAAAAGAAGTAGTAGGAAGTTAACCAAGGAGAACTAGCAGAGCTGCCAGGTGAAATATATCACAATCAGCCAATTACACAGGCAGTAGACTAGCCCAGCCCAGCACATTAAACTCTGCAAACACCATTCCCCCATGTTTTTTTCTCAAGAACTCTGCAACACTGCAGTAAACAAAGAGTGAAAACTTAAAAAGCTTAAGTCAGACAAAATGTTAGGGGCTGCTATTGCTATCATAAGCCAACATGTGCAAGATGCTGAGGGTGGTGATATTGTGAATGCTGCTGAGCAACCCACAGTGAGAAGAGTGTACAGACCCAGGGTAACCTACCAGAGGCTACATGAGCTGCAGATAGTGGAGCTCTATAGAGTGGACAGAGACCTCCTGCAGAAAATTGTTGAGCTGTGCTGGCCACACCTCACACACAGAACCAACAGAGGGGAACCCATCCCAGTGGATACCAAGGTATGTGTTGGCCTACGAATACTAGCTACAGGTACCTTCCAGAGACCAACTGGTGATATGATGGGGGTTTCACAGGCATCAGCATCCAGGGTACTGCACCAGTTCCCGGATGCCATGTCAGCACATGTTGGTGTGCATGTATATTTCCCCAATTCCCATGAGACATTGGCCAGCAATATGCGTCTTTTCCACCAAATAGCAGAATACCCTGAGGTAGTAGGTGCAATAGACTGCATGCACATACACATCAAAGCACCACCCGGTGAGTGGGGTAGGGTCTACATCAACCACAAGGGCTTCCCCTCCATCAACTGCCAGGTCATGTGCGATGCCCAGGGCATAATAATGAATGTGTGTGCTGGCTGCCCTGGAAGCTATCACGATTCTCACATCTGGCATCTGACGCAGCTGTACCAGAGATTTGCCAATGGGGACATCCCTAATGGTCACCTAGTGGGGGATGCTGGATACACACTGGAGCCATGGCTGATGACACCTGTCAGAAATGCACACACACCCGAACAAGAACTCCATAATGAGGCACACGCACAAACAAGAAACATAATCAAGCGGGTGTTTGGGATGCTCAAGTCACGGTTCTGGTGCCTGGACACATCTGGTGGAGCCTTGCAGTACTCACCAACTACATGTACCCAAATTGTCATGGTATGTGCCATGCTACACAATATGATCCTGCGAAAACAGCTGCAGCAGGAACAGCATGGGGCAGGGCCAAACAGCCCCCCACCATTGCCAAGGCCTGCACAGGCACAGCGTGACTTGGAGGAGGAACAACCTCAGCCTGCCCCAGTAGGCAGAAGGAGGCATGCCCAGTATGCCTTGGCCTTGGCAAAGAGGCAACGCATAGCACATACACTGACTCAGTAGGAACCCTGGAAGTGACACCTCTCTCTGACTTGCACATACAATAAAAGGGATGCCTAACTTGACACTACCTGTTTTCAAACATATATAGGGTGTGTACTATGTGAATCTGACATAGGCAGCCCTGCAGCACCACCTGAGGCATGATTGCCCTATTTTAAGCAATATAGAGCAGTGCTAAGCACATTTTACCACTGTTTAGCATATTTAAGCACAATTGCACGGAACTGTGCACCGCACAAACTAGCGCAACATTGGGCAACGTTGGGCAATGTTGAGCAAAGTCAGGCAAAGTCGAGCAAAGTCGGGTAAACATGCTCACACCTGCTTTACTGCTCCTTAACCAGTCAGGTCTGCCCAGAAGGAAAATAAAAAGCAGTGACAGGGCTCGAACTCAGGATACTGTGCACTATAGTAACAGTACTGAACCACTAAGCCATAACAGCATTTCACTGGCACAGACACAGCAGGACAATTGTAGACTAACGCAAACACAAACAAATGCTGTATCATGCCCTCTGAACTTCCCCCCAGGCCTATGCAGACAGATAACAGCAGGCCAGGCAGTGTGATGTGTGTTGGGTAGGCTATAAAGTCACAAACTAATATACGTGAAATTGGAAGCTAAGATCTGTAGTACAGTAGTATGCCTCAAGCCAGTATGATAGGCAACAGTACAGACTGAAATGGAGTACCTGACATAGCAGTGCAGGCCTAACAAATGTGTATAAGTGTCACGTGAACCCCTCATCCTATGTACACCCACAGTAGCAATCAGGTGTGCCCCCTGGGTAGAAATGTACAAATAATAGCTGTCCCCCCTGTATGTAGAAATGTTGATAAGTCTATGCAAAGTGACTCATGGAAGCCCTGCAGGCACAGCATGCTTCTTGTCGATATACAACACAAAGGTGAGCCCTGAAGTAAAAAAAACTTTATTTTTCACACACATATAATATATATGTCCATACTGGGCATGCTCACACACTTAAACAAATTTAGCAAATTTCAGTCAGCAACATACTGAAAAGTCATACTGGGCATGCTCACACACCAACAAATTTAGCAAATTTCAGTCAGCAACATACTGAAAGGTCATACTGGGCATGCTCACACACTTAAATAAATGAAGCAAATGTCAGTCAACAACATACTGAAAGGTCATACTGGGCATGCTCACACACTTAAGCCATGTCTGAGTACAGCAGTGGGCCACACATATCTGGCAGTTGCAGTTCTTACCCCAGAAACTTGTCACTGTTCACCAATCCTGCCTTGTGCACACTGTTATATGAAAACAGACCCATATAATATATTGGACTCCTGTCATAATCAAACTATGTACTACAGGTACTTAAGTTGTTCAAAGAAAGTGAAAATTCAAAGAAGATCAATAAATCTCCGATCAGTATCATCAATAAACAATGAGCACTCCTAACATTATCCAATCCATGTTCTGGCAAAATTATTGTCAAAGAGTCCATAGAGAACCATGAAGCTTTCTTTCGCTATGTCTTAAATATCAATGTAAACTCATATATGTTCTGAGTCAGTGCAAACTGTAAATGAATACATGTACACGACTGACATTGCCAAAATCTTGTCAGACAGGTTCATACATATTTACCCCCCTCTCACTGACAAAAGGGCCCATAATCATACCTGGAGATTGTGAAAACCCAGAAATCACATATGCAATGGTTAAACAGCACTTTCCAAACCTAAAAACATGCCGTCTATGGGATGACATGGTTTCCCTAGCTGTGTCATATGTGAACTCCAAAACAAACAGACTCTGCACCTGAGCAGTCTGTTGAGACTCACCCTCTGTACAGGATATGAAACTGTTGAATGCGTTACAGCAACATTTGGCACACTCCACAAGTGTTGGTGCACAACAGACCATGGGAACTGTTGTCTTATAAGCCTATTAAGCCTGATCTGCAAGGCCATGGAGTCCATCATGATGGAACTCATAAACAGAGCTATTGGGAGCCTACAAAAACCCAACCCTACCAATTTTGGTTTGGTCAGGGTCAGATCATGGTTCCCAAACCTGCTAGACTGTTTTCAAGGCAGTCTCCCAGGACATACATCAATGAAATGAGCTACACCCGTCCCACATAGACCTTGAAAAGCCCTTTTCCAACATCCCAGACACAAGTCATATCCACAAAATCAACAACCTGTGCATAAATATGTATGTCACCTGATGGATTGCCAACTGGGGCACAGATAGATCACACAAGGTAAGAATTGTGGTCTCCTGTTCAAGCTGGTAACAACTGCTGTCCCCCATGGCTCAGTCCTGGGACCCCTCCTGTCTTGTGTATACTTTTCAGAAATACCATCAAACACACGAGGGCTATGTTTAGCAAAGTTTGTGGATGACTGCAAAAAAGTTTCCATAATCAATGTTTGAGACAACAGAGACATCCTTAAAAAGGGTCTCAGTCAGACAGATGTGGTGTCAAACTTATGGCCTTGAGCTACAGTCATACAAATACCACATAGGGACCAACACCCTAAATATGGAGGTGATAATAAGGGATCTATGGACACATGTGGATAGTCATCTCTACTTCCAGAAACACATTCACAAAGTGGTCAGAAAATCATGCTATGTATTCCCACAAACTGCCAAGGTCTTTGCATGTAGGTCACAGGAGGTTCCCTCTACTCATCAGTCATCAGACCCGTCAGAGAGTACCACAACACACTTGCGATGAATCTGACTAGGCACCTTCAGCAGCTGGAAAGACCACTGAAGTACCGCAACAAGAGGATTACTGGCCTTAAACAGTTGCCCCATGCAACAAGGCTGAATTTAACTCAATCTGTACTCTGCTGCATACTGTCTACTCAGGAGATTTCTGCCCAACAGACAGGTCCATGTCATGGCAACACTTGCTCTGAGTTACAGCTCAATGCCATTAAATATACAGACCCAACTGATATTGCCAACATCCTGGCAGATAGGATCAGTGCTAACTTTACCCCCCTCTCACCCATGAAAGAGCACATCTCTATAACGGAAGACTGCAAAGTTGTTGTCATCATGGCTGCACAGGTAAAAAACACTCTCCAAAGCCAGGAACACAGCATCCATGGGACCAGATAACTTCCCAGGCTGTGTTCTACACAAACTACAGAAAGAACAGGCACCACACTGATGTACCATGTTCACTCATAGCCTCACCTCAGGCTTTGTGCCTGCTGAATGGCGTGCAGCAACGGTTATCCCACTACACAAGGGTGGAGACACCACGGACCCCAGGAACTAGCGCCCCATTAGCCTGATGAGCCTGCTCTGCAAGGCCATGGAATGTATCATCATACAACTTATAAAAAAAGACATTGTTAATCTCCAAACTCTGGACCACAACCATGTTGGGTTTGTAAAATGCAGATCATGTCTCCTAAACCTGATAGACATCATTGAAGCAGTCACCAGAACCGTAGACAAGGATAAGGTGGTTTGCACAACCTATGTAGATCTTGCCACGGCTTTCCACTCTGGAATTATAGATAAACCCACTAAACTAGGTATAAATTGCTATGTCACAAGATGGGTTGCCAACTGGCTCACTGACAGAACACACACTGTGAAAGTAGCAGACTCCAAGTATGACTTTGGACCAGTGACAAGTGCAGTACCACAGGGTTCAGTCCTGGGTCCTGTCCTGTTTTGTATCTACTTCCCTGAAGTAAACCTTAACATGGAAGGTCTGTGGCTAATGAAGTTTCCAGATGACTGCAAACTAGGAGTCATAATTGTAAATACTAAAGATGTGGACATCCTACAAAAGGGCCTCACTGAGACAGATGCCTGGTGTCAAAGCCATGGCCTCAAGCTCAATGCCAAAAAGTGCATTGTCATCCCCTTTGGTAGAAACTCTGTAGCCATGACCTACAACATAGGCGGTAGTATACTTAACAATGAAAGTGTGATAAGAGACCTTGGGTCACAGGTGGACAGTGGACACTCCTGTGATAATCACATCCCCAAAGTAGTCAGGAAATCCTTCTACATGGCACACCTCATCACAAAAGGTGTCTCATGCAGAATACAAGAGGTCATTGTTCCCCTCTACTCATCACTCACTAGATCCATAATAGAGTACAACGCCCCTTTTGCTATGTATCTCACAAGACATCTACAACAACTGGAAAGCCTGCAGAAATACCTCACAAAGAGCATTAGCAGCCTGAAATACATGCCATGCACAGACCGTCTCAAAATGCTCCAGCTGTACTCTCTCGCATATCGCCTACTCAGAGGGGATCTTTGCCTAACATACAAAGCTATGTCAAACACAGAGCTGTTGGACATGCTCCACATAAAACACTCACAGTCCCTCTGATCTTTGGCCCCAAAACCCAGAGTGAAATACAAAAGAAAGGGGTGTATCCATTTACCTTATGGATACCCACACCTTCAGGTTAGTGGCACAGCATGAGGCCTTGAAGACCATGCAAGTGCAACTAACATTGGGAAAAGCTGCTTATCAGATTGTAGCCTGCTACAGATCACCTACCTTGTCTCAGGAACCTCACTCAGTATTCCTGAGAACAGTGGAAAATATAAAGGTCCTACCAAACACCATTATATGAGGAGATTACAACTACCCAAACATTGAGTGGGAGAATTACTCATGTACAATGTCCTTTGCCCAATGTTTCCTAGAGTTTAAAAACTCAAAAGCCCTGGAACAGCTGGTCACCATGCCCGCTAGAGGTGACAACATACTGGACCTGATCAACACCAACATGGGATACCAGTGTTCCACAACAGAGATAAACCCCTCGCTGGTAATATCAGATCATAAAGTAATCACACTGGACATCCACATGCCACCCCCCCCCCCCCAGTAAAGAAAACCACTGTGAAGAAATTTTCAAAAGCAAACTGTACACTTCTCAATACCAAAGTGGAAAGTTCCAAAGCCCCCTTGCTATAGGATAATGGTATACAATCTGCCGAATCATTTACAAGTGCATCCTATGAGCATCTACAGGGATGCATGGATTGAGACATCACAAATAAAATGAAGACGCACTCCTCCAAAAATAAGAAACCAATCTGGTGGTCATTGCCCATACATAAGCTATACAACAGAAGGAGGAAACGAACACATGATAGAGCAAACTTCACTAAAGGAAAGGCATCACTGATCATTATTAGGAAGAAACAATGATCGCTCATAAAATAATCCAAGGACAGTTTCTAAAGACAAATTGCCAAGGAATGTAAGAATAACAACCACTAAGCCTTCATTAGCTATACCAAACATTTCGGTGGCAACTCTCAAATATGCTGTCAGCTACTGCAAAATAGCAAAAAATACACTGAACCAATTGACATTGCACACATCCTGGCGGACAAGTTCACTGCAAAACCCCTCCACCACCACCACCCCCAAAAGGGCCTGTGTCCATCCCAGAAGAATTAAGAGCCCCAGACTTCATGGACATGCAGGTAAAAACAGCCCTATCCAAAGCTAAGAACACAGCATAAATGGGACTGGATGGTGTCCCAGGCTGCGTCTTACACCATCCCCAAAAGGAATTACACCCTCACCTACATTCACTGTCCAGACTCAACCTTACCACAGGCTATGTACCCAAAGAATGGCATACAGCAACAGTCATCCAGCTCTACAAAGGGGGTGCCACAACAGAACCTGGAAACTATTGCCCTATAGGCCTACTCAGCCTGGTCTGCAAAGCTATGGGACAAATTATCATGGAACCCATAAACAGAGACATTGGGAACCTCCAGACATTGGACTATACCCAACTTGGCTTTGTTAAAGGCAGATCCTGTCTCCTAAACCTATTTGACTTCTTTGAAACAGTTACCAAGGACATAGATGGAGGTGAAAGTAGTCCACACAGCCCACCTGGACCTCACTAAGGCCTTTCAACACCATTCCCCACTCGGGCATCATGGACAAGCTTACCAGCTTGAACATTAACAGCTGTCACAGGATGGGTGGCCAACTGGCTCACAGATCAAACACACATGTTCAGAGTTGCGGGTGCCATGTCCGACTCTAAACCAGTCACAAATGGCATCCCACAGGTCATGGTCCTGGGTCCCCACCTGTTCAGTAGATACTGCTCAGGGGTACAGGCAAGCATGGGAGGAGTATGACTGAACAAGTTTGCAGATGCCTGCTAACTGTGGTCCATAATCGACTCTACAGCTGACACAGACATCCTCCAGAAGGGTCTTACAGAGACAGATACCTGGTGTCAAAGCAATGCCCTCAAGCAGAATGCCAAAGAATGCATAGTCATCCCCTTTGGATAAAACAAAGTGCACACAAATTACCACATAGGTGGTAATCCAGTATGTACAGAGAATGTAATTATGGCCCTGGGGACCCAGGTAGATAGTAAACTCTCCTTTGCTGATCACATTGCCAAAGTGTTTAGAAATTCCTTCTATGTAGCCCACCTAATGTCACCTAATGTACCTCACTTTGTCTAGTCTGATGATGTCACCATCCTACAAATATACCTGTGGAAAGGAGAACTTGCAGTAATGTGTATAGCGTGTTGTATAAATGCATACTGCTGTAGTATCATAAAGTAGTTAGGTAGGGGTTTGAATCCTCCACTTGACAACTGTATGAGAGGGTGTATCTCCTTGGAGAAGAGCAACCTTTTTGGAGACTACTAAACCACATTAAAAGTGGTATACTTATCTTTGTCAAGTCTGATGATGTCATCATCCTACAAATATACCTGTGGAAAAGAGAACTCCCAGTAATGTGTATAGCATGTTGTGTTAATGCGTACTCCTCTAGTAGCATAAAGTAGTTAGGTAGTGGTTTGAATCCTGCACTTGGTGAGTGTGTGTGTGCTCTATGTGTGTGACACTGTTGGTCAGTGTGTTTTGCTTTTACTGCTGTATGACATATCGCAATGACAACAGTATGTGCATTGCACATGTCAGGTAGCTGTGTGGCAAATACATATACGTACATGTGACCTCAATTATTTCATAGGTGGGAACCCTGCTTTCTCCATGAACACATCTGTTATCTTTGCCAGAGTGTGCTGCCACTTTCCATACCTTAGGTCACATCTGCATGCTTGTGACAAGCCCAGCCACTGCAGTGAACCCTGGCCTAGGTCATCCGTGTCACACACACTCATTATGGTTTCTATTGAATAGTGTAAGTGAGGGTTTTTGCCTGAGGTATATTTCAGACCTGTTCAAACGCAGCAAAGTCTGTTAATGATGACTATTCATTATAGGTGTACAACAACCTTTGTGGATATGCATGCAGACCCCTTATTGCTTATGTGATCCACTGAGGGATTTCAAAATACCTTTGGAAATGTGATTACCAAAGGAGAGATGACATAACACTTGGCTGTATGTACACATTGGTACCTGTTCAACATGTTGGGGCCTACTACCTATGTGGTACTGTGGGGATACTATGTTTTGTAAAAGTGGATGACTATGCTTTAGTTGGCTTATAGCTTTACAGCATGGGTTTGACACTACATATACACATCCATTGCTGTACATATACATATACACATACATATAGGCACATATACAGTCCACCTTTCATGGTGGGAATATCAATTATGCAAAGGATGTGAGGTATACAGTAATGTAATGATATTGCACAGTCTTGTGAGAAATGCATTGAAGGTGTTCTCAGCCCATGTAGCTTTAGCAAGCCTCACTGGCTGCAACATTGCAAACTTAACAAATCACACCCACAGTGTTTAACCACCGCATGTCATATACCAGCACTGTATGCTGTCTTGTTTGCCACACACTACAACCTACATACAAATATGCACATAACAACCTTCACCAACATATATATATGTCCACCCTTCACATACAGTTGCTGTATGTCCCTTGCTCTATGCACATGTACAGATGTTAATATATCTGACATATATATATATATATATCTCCATATGTGTGTGCCATACACACACAAGGTCCACACTGTTGTAAGTCCCTGGACCTCACAGCTGACCTGTTGGGCCTTGCTGCAACATGAACAGGTGTCACATGTGAGCACACAGTAATATTAGAGGGTGTGTATATAGCTACAAATGCTAGATTAGCATACTAGCCTGGTACAGCAGTTGCCAATGCTAAGCTACATGTTAATATGACTATCATGCATGTGTTACTCTGTCACATCCATGTTTATATAGCTGTTTGCGCTACTCCCCCAAACAGCTATTGTCCACACTACTGTACAGAACTTAGATAACATGGATCAGATGTCTGACATTTAATGCTGAGCTACATATGTCACAGTTATGTCCCCCTGCACACAGCTACACACTGATTTGTCCATGGCAGTAGTTATGCTGGACATCTGTACATAGATACGTACTGCTGCCACATATGGATGTTTCAAAGTATGTAGAGTACTCTTCAAAAACATCTACTACATGCCAATAAATACATATCTGTTACATACCTTTCCTTTGTATGTGTTGGTGTTATTAATTTCTGTGTTCCTTTTGCTTTTGAGTTTGCTTTTGCTGTTAATGTCTCTCTCTCTCTCTCTCTCTCTCTGTCTCTCTCTCAGTGTCTGCAATGGAGTGACTGCGTGTGTGGGCAGCAAGTACAGCCTGCTTTTATAGGTATCTGCACATGTGCATGTGATGGCCTCTGCACCAATTGGTGGCCACCATTTGGTAATTGCATGCAGCCTGCTGTGTGGTAATTGCAGTACTCACTGTCATAGCAACCCAATGCTATAAATTGCTAAGTCAGGTAGGTGTAGCCCTTTCAGCTTTCCGAAGTGGGGCTCATACTTGTTTGCTGTGGACACCGTTGTTTAAGTCAGAAGGTTGGCATAGTTGTTATATCTGAAGCTAGGGGTGTAGCCAGTGATTTAAATGTTGTACTCAGACCTGAATGTTGCCACTTCCAGTACACACTTGTCAGTGTAGAATTGTACTCACCCCTGCAAATGCTAACACAAGATACATGGGAGTATGTAGTTTCTTTTCTACTTATACAATTAACTGCCATAAAAAAGTAGTTATCGAGATGTATTCTTTTGGCACATGAACTGTTTGTGAACTGTTTGTGAACTGCTATACTGTGAATATTAATGTACTCACTTCTGAACAATTTGCTTTTTTAGTGTTGACATTAGCACAGGCTGCTCATGAAAACTGGACAATTCCAGTACTGAGTATGCCTACCTACACCCTTGGCAGACCCTGAACACACAGGTATATTGTACATTTGGGTAGGGATGCAGACATGCAGAGAGAATTATGTATTATTGTGTGAATGTTATCTTGCTGGACTTAAAGGGTTGCTGTGTACCTGTTAGTTTATCAAGGTAAGTAGTCTGTCTGCATAGCTCCCAACTGTGGACCTATCCAGATGGTAGCCAGATGTTAGCCTGTTATTCTTTGTCTGTGCAATGCACAGGTCTTTTCAACACTGGTACAATGGCATTGTTACAGTCAGTTGCTACCAGTACATGGCTACATCCTTTGGTATTTCAGTATTGTACTCCTACATAAAGATATGGTTGTGGAACTACTTCCAAAGCTATTTTCACAATGTGTAACAGCAGAAAAGCTGATATGCCTGCATGTTTCTGCCTCTGCCAGGCCTCTGAAACACTCAGGTACATATTTGAACAGAGTCAGGGAAAGGTAGGTAAAAGTGAGGTACACCTTCAAAATAATAGAGACAGTAAGCGGGGACTTCGAGAGAACCAGTACATGTGGATGACTACACCATTTCTAAGGTACAAGCGTGTCTAACTCTTATTATTGCCATTATTCATTAGGTGTAACACCCCACCTTACTTCGATAGAACCAGTACATATGGATTACTACACCTTTTCTGAGGTACATGCGTGTCTAACTCTTATTATTGTCATTATTCATTAGGTGTAACACCCCACCTTACTTCGAGAGAACCAGTGCATGTGGATGACTACACCTTTTCTGAGGTACAAGCATGTCTAACTCTTATTATTGTCATTATTCATTAGGTGTAACACCCACCTTACTTTGGGAGAACCAGTGCATATGGATTACTACACCTTTTCTGAAGTACAAGCGTGTCTAACTCTTATTATTGTCATTATTCATTAAGTGTAATACCCCACCTTTCTGCCTAACATCAGTACTTTTTAGTGGGATTCACAGGGACACAGCTAACATATGTTTCAAAATCAGGGACATCCCTGAAAAGTAGTCACAGTTGGGATGTATGTCCTCTGCCCTAATCAGATATGCCACTGTTTGTCCTGCTATGATACTGTGTGTGGGTTGTAAAGTGCTGCTGTAACATTATTTCCTGCTAGAATGGCTGGTTCTCTTACCACAGTCATGTAATGCAATTCCACAACAACAGCTGGTAAAGTTCCACAGAACAAGTTTTGTGTTATGGCATTCCTATTTTTCCTTTACATTCACTCATTCTGATGCATGATATATTTATTTCAGCACCAACTTGTTGTATGTCTACTGTGGCTTAGTGGTACTTCATGCAATCTAGTGTGTCCAAGGTCCAGGGTTCGAGACTGACAGATGTCTTTTATTTTGCTGCTGAGCAGAACAAGGGCCCTGACATACAGAGTGAATAAGGCACTTTTAAGCAGTTGTAAGCAGGTTTGCGCAGGTTTGCTCGATGCTTAGCGATGGTTAGCAATGCTTAGCTAAGCGCACACAAGCACACACTCAAGCAAACCCGCTAACTACTGCTTAATAGTGCTTACTTCCGCTAAGCCCCCGCTCATTTCTTTGAAAGAAAAGAAAATGGGGAGATAGGAAAGTGGTGAAAAAGGGGCACAAAGAGGGAAAGACAGTAGGGAAAACAGCTCGGGGTGTGCAGGATGGGTGTAGGGAAGGTCCATAGCTGCCCATTTCTTTAACAGCAACAGCTGTGCATATGCAATAAATTTGGAGGGAAATATGAAACCTTCCACCCCTGAGAGAGGGGTGAGGACAACAAAGTATGTTGTACTGCCAATTAAATATCAGTTTGTGTCCAGCGGACGTGTGCAAAATGGTCAGCTATGTATTGGGCGTAATCTTTTTTTGGGAGCAAATTGCCCTTTTTTTTTTCAGGTGAGAGTGGAATGTGGGGTAGGGGAAGTAGGTATATTTGGGGAGGCAGGTTGGGGTGGTAGACAAGACAAACACGATGCATACAGGGGTGGAATATGACACGTGGTGGGTGAAGACCATTGATGGGGAAGGATGTTTGGAAATCGCAAGCCCATGAGCCCACAAATGGCAACAGTGGAACTGAGATCACCACTCATGGGTAATCACCACTGCACCTTCACAGCCCAGAGGGTGGCTGTGCTGAGGGCTGCATAGGAGGGGCAGGCTCACCCATGAGTCGTGCCACTCGTGCCTCAAGCTGGCGTAGAGGATCAGTGACAGACCGCTCGATCTCCCTATGCACCACAGCCTGGACCGTTCGGAGGGTGATAGATGGCCCTCCTCCACCCATGCTTGCACGGGGGGGGGTGAGCCCCATCCTCTGCAGCGCTTCCACCCAAAGGTGGCACAGGGCCAACGGAGGAGGAGGTCCCAGGCTGGGCACCGGAACTGCTGGTGCCAGGTGCCATCGCCAGCTGAGGTGGGACAGGTGGGTCCGCTGGGACCGGCCTTCCCATACGTTCTATGTTTAGGAGGATTTAATGAAAATATGTGTTAGTAACAGTCAACAGCATTCCCAATTAGTTATAATAGCATGCAGAAGTGTTCCCATTAACCCAACACACCAGAGTTCCAACAGTTGAACAGCAAGCATGACACATGCATATATAGAACAACAGTGGACATTACAACAGCATGCAGGTTTAATTGATGGCAACAGGCCACCAATATTGTGGTATTTGAACAGGGCACATGCATCAAAATAAATGCAGATATTTATAAACAAATAGGACATATGTCCCAACAAATGTTTTGAGATTAGACATACCCATTGAGGTGTGGAACTGCATTTTTTATGCACATACAGTAGGGTGGAAAATGATAGCTCCATTAACAACTTATATATCCTTCTAGTTTACACTACATTCCTATTAACTGCAGTTATATGTCCCCTACATGTATTATTACACTACCCAATTGTCCTTAAATTGTGAAATGGGTTTTGCTAGATCTTTATATACATGAGCTGTATCTGACATACAAACTGTCCGGGATACAGATGTTACTGCTACATATTTTGTGAGTTGCTCAGACACACTACTGCTGAGATGGTACACTGACAGATCTACTTTCGTATAATTATCTAGATAAGTTCAGGTGAAATTATCAGTTATATGTTAACAGCTCCCTACATTTCTGGCAGCACACTGACATTTCTGGGGAACACAATACAATGCTACTCATGTGCCAGATTAACCTGTACATGCAGGGCATGAACCAACAGTTGAGGACTGTAAATATGCTTAAAGGCTACTGGCACTCCCTTCATCCACTTTATATGGGCCTACCCAACTGTGTGTTAACAGTGCTTAATACAACAGTACTATTTCTATAATGCAAGAGTACAACAACATATCAAAGAAAATGACACAGACACACTCCAGGAATTATACCTTTATTAAAGACTTATAACACTTTTCTAGAGGCTCTCTCATTTATTTTATATAACAGTACATGCAGAATAATTATTAGAGAATTATTATACCTTTATTTATTGTGTTAAAACACTTTTTCCAGGCTCTCTCATTTATTTTACATAACAGTACAAGCTGGATAATTACTAGCCTGCCTGGTGGCGCAGCCTTAGCAGCCTATCTGCATAGGCTTGCTGATTCACAGCACAGACACCTGTAGCTGTGAAGTCAATGAAGTGGTATTGAGACATACCTATCCATAGTATAGACTAGAATAGCAATTCTTACATACTTAATTCCATGGCTACTTACTCAGTAGTGGGGCATTTTCCATCTCCCGGGCCTCCTGGATCAACTGGTCCAGTTGACCCACCTTGCGTCTCTTCAGGTCTGCGTGGTGGTGTCTGACCTGCTCACCAGTCTGAGGGACACCTGTTGTGGCACTGGTGAGTTCATGAGCTAGACAGTCCTAGGCTTCCACTTTGTATTGGGTGCCCTGGTACTGGCCCCGCAGGAGTCTATCTTCATGATTATGGACAAGGAGCCAAACCATTACTTTTGACTCCTCAATGCCCCAACATTGCGCTCAAAAACGAGAGCCCTCCCAGCTCTGGCCATTGCTGCCTGCAGATGGGAGCTACAACCAGTTATGGCAAGTATTCCCACCTATGGAGCTTAAATATGCATCATTTCCCACACTTATTTGTGATTGGCCAGTTTTAAAAAAACACAGCTGAAGGCACACTTGCTTAGCAATGGGTAAACTTCCATTGGTATGTATGTGTGTGTTGAAAGTGCATGCTTATGAAAAGCTGTCATGGCTTAGTGGTTCAGTACTGTGATTATGGTGCACCGTATCCTGGGTTCGAGGCCTGTCATTGCTTTTTATTTTACTACTGGCCAGACCGGCTAGGAGGTGTGGCTATGTTTAGGTGACTTTGCTCAACTTTGCCCAACGTTGCTCTATGTTGCTCTATGATGCTCTACTGTGCTCTATGTTGCCCGACGTTGCCCGACATTGTGCTAGTTAGTGCGGTGCACAGCTACATGCAAATGTGTTCTGTTTGCGGTGGTTTGCACGATGCGCAGCTCCGCGCAAAGCTATTGCGCTAGTTAAAGCAGTGCTAAGCTATGAGCAATTATACTTAAATATGCTTAATACTAGTAAACTTTGCTTAGCAGTGCTTCACATTGCTTAAGATACGTTACTTATGCATTCAACAGTATGCATAACCATTTCACCTTCTGATATATATATAAATATATATATATATATATATATATATATATATATAAAATTAGTTCACTACTACATAGGCCATTTCAATGCTTTTTACTAAAATTTAAAAGATAAATGTCAGGAATTATTTTTATATACAGATTTCCAACAGAAAATAGAAAGGGGAGTGGTGGGACTCGAACCGGGAATGCCTTCTTTTTGTGCGAAGGCTCTACCACTACGCTATTGCTATTTTGCTTAATTTGCATATAAGTTTCTTATTATCCTCTTCGATGTCTAAACTGCTAACTGTAGCTAAGCAATGGGCAAACCTGAGCAAATGCGTAAATATGGGCAGCTATATCGGGAATAATACAAAAAAAAATAAAAGTTTTACATTTTATAATTGTACAGGGGTTTAGAATGTGGGGGAGTGTAGTGTTGGGTATGTACACATTTGAGCGGACTCACTCATGTCAGTTGACATTTCCTAATTGAGAGACTTGCAGGGGCGTGGATTTTTGGACTGCTCGGCAGTCCGATATGTCCCCTGCACTCGTGTACACTCCGTGTTAGCCTTAGAGTTGAGACAGCGCGCCCTCATGAATATGCATGATGCGCTGACGTCTTACTCTTAGACTGCAGTTTCCGTGTAAGACTAAGGAAGTTGTAGCATCTGAAGGAATAGAACTCAATATTGTTGCATGGTTAGGAACAACTGGAAACACAGGAATTACCACAGCATTCACTGCTCGTAAATGCTGTATAAACCTATACATACATTTTTCCAGTTTCAAAAT
Organism: Protopterus annectens; assembly: GCF_019279795.1. NCBI lineage: Eukaryota > Metazoa > Chordata > Ceratodontiformes > Protopteridae > Protopterus > Protopterus annectens. The sequence continues at coordinate 1,868,534,897 of NC_056731.1, read as the reverse complement.
AGAAGTATTACAAGGAGTGCTAGTTAGAAAATGATACCTTGTTGTAAAAAGCCAGAAACAACAGGTTCAGTTCCTTTCCCTGCTTCTACAGACAAAAGATAGGCATGCACTCACAAGGCTTTAATGTTATATGCATAGGTTTTCCATCCGTTATGAGTCCTACCTCATTTTCATGGATAGTCCAGAGTGATAACATTTAATTCGTCCATGCCAGCATCTTCTTCATCTTATTCTGATTTTATAATAGCAAGAAGATCATCTTCATCTGTACAAATTGTATTTGAGTATAATCCTAACGATTCATTTGCAACATCTAAAATATACATCATCAAGTGTGCAACAAGCTATACATCTAAGCTTACATAGTAAATGTCTATCTAATAGATTTAAAGAGGCTGAATTTCCTTGCAACAAGACATGCTGACCTGTCAGCAGACCAATTGGAATAAGAACCGGTTTTATTTCTGGGTAGTCTGAAGGAATTCCAGACACACCTACACTCCAAATAGTGTGTGTTTAGAAAAAGGAAGGTGATCAGCATTTGTTGAAGTAATCATAGATCTAATAGCTCCTGTTTCAACAAGAAACAGGATAGATAGATTTTGCACTTTAACATTGACAAAAGGACTATTTTAAGCAATCAGTACCAAAGGAAATAACAGTGGTTCTTGCTAATGACTGCCCTAACAAGTTTGATACCACACCAGAAGCTGCCAAGCAGTGATCCATACAGGAGGGTTTCTTTCACGTTGCTGTGGTATTTGAACAATTGGTGAACTTGCTTGCTGTCCAGATAATGAACATTCATTTTGCCAGTGCCCAGTCTTATTGCAATTAAACAAGCATTTAAATGTGGTGCACCTTGCTGTGATGCTGGTGAATCAAGGGGATAATAATTTTGTTGATATTGTCCTAGAGGTTGCTAAAAGAATTGGAATTTACCTCTTCCCCCCACAATTTCTTCTTCCCCTTCCCCATCTTCAGAAGTCAACACTGAATTGCTGAACTGAATATCTACTAATTTGCTCTTTTGTTTTTTTTTTCTTCTCTAAGTATATTATCTGCTACATATTGTACCTGACTTACTAGTCTTTGCCAGTTCAAAGAAACCTTTTTAATCTGTTTTTGGATGGGTGGTAACAAACCCCCTACAAAGGCTGCCTCTATCATGTGTTGTAAATATGCAACAATAGATTTATTCTATTTCTGCACAATAGCTTTTATTTTTGCCTAATTAAGGGTAAGGGGCATGCTATAGCAAAGGCTTTTAGGATGTTATTTTTAGCCTCCAGAAATCCATCATCTGTATGTTTCTGAATTTTGTCACCTATATTAGATTTGTCCCATATTTTCCTAAAAATATCAGGAAGTGTGGAGGCTTTTAATACTGCTCTTAGGTCTTTGAGAGTAGGGTTTTGCAGTTGTACATGTCCTTCTAAGATCTTTGCATATTTTGTCAAATTTGTTTGAATGAGAGGAAAAGAATGCCATAAAAAAACAAGAAAAAAGCACTTTACTGTACTAATCAGTATATTACAGATTTATGCTCCCAAGTTCTTCCACTGAAAAAATAAAATAAACGTTCCTTCTATTCCCACAACATTCACCCTCCCACCTGCCCTGCCATTCAGATCTCATTTCAGTGCCGTGCTCTGAACCTCTTCCCTTCTATTTAAAAAGTAATCATTTATTCCTATAAACTGTAGCAAACTGCTTGCTACAAATGTAGCAAGTTTATACCCTGCCTGCACGCAGCACTACTGCACTCGAGTTTTAGTTAAAAAAAAATCTTATAAATTGTAGCAAACAGTTGCTATAGTTTATACTCTGCCTGCACAGAGTGCTATGGTGCTCAGATTTTAGTAAAAACATTTTTTTCTAACTTTTAAACTGTGGCAAACTGTTTGTTACAATGTAGCAAGCAGTTGCTGCAGTTTAGATAACACGCAGATTGCCACAGAGATCAGGTTTGACCACAAATGTAATATATGCTTTTAAAAGCTGATATTGCATTCAGTATCAGGATCGTCTGACCATGGCCCCCCAACATATTGCACCCAAGACTGTTGACCTTCATACCATACCCTAGCTATGTTACTGCCAGAATCAGTAGAAAAGTCAGACTCTGTCTCTTCTTCTGTGGTTTGCTTAGCAGGGGATGCTCACTGATATGCCTCCCTATCTATAACAATTGGAAATTTGATAATAATATGCTTAATCTTACCCAAATTGCTAGTTTTTGATGATGAGCTCTTATTTTGAAATCAATGTTCCCCTTTGTTTTGTATTTATGTCTGTGATACAACTATTTCCTTTTATTAAATATATGCATTAACATGTGATCTGAGGCTATTATGGTGGGTACAGAATGATGTTGCTGATGAAATTTGGTGTTATAAACTGACCCATAGTGACAAATGGAAGTGGTGGAAGTAACTTAGGATGCATTTGTGGAAAATTGTAGTTGTTTCTGCAAAATTCACCTCCATCTGCCATCTTGGAACTTCTTGAGGCACCGCGGGGGGGGGGGGGAGTCATAACGTGAAGGGGTGCAGAAAGTAATGGAGGCCAGTCATCATCTGATGATTCTAGTTGTGTGAGTTATAATTTTTCTCACTGTCTTAATGGATACATACTCCAGGAAAGAAATTTTTTATCTGCACATTTTCTAATATATTTACTGTTCTATTAGCCACCTGCAGCCGTGACTTTAATCTAGCTGAGTTATTTTTAAGATTCTTCTTTACATTCATTAAAAGCTGTCCAAAAAAAAGAGTTTGGTACCTTATAACCTTTTTGTTTCAGTTTGTTTTTTAGATTTTTTAAAATTTTCTTCTCAATAGTACCTTTTCCTGGAAACTATAAAGCACTATTATTTTGGTGAGCTCATACCATTTTACCAAATAACTACATCTGTCTGTTCCATACCTATTAAACATATGCCTGCCTGGAGTTCCATAATCCGGCTCTTTTAAATCACCTGCACTGTCTGTCATTATAAAAACACATTCTTATACCAAAGGGATAGATATACGACTGTAATTATGGTCACTCACATTCGCAATGAAGGAATCCTCTCTGTTCCTTTTCTTTATAATTTATTAGAACCCAGTCTCGCTCCTGAGGACGATACTCTGTCTTTCTGACAAGGATATTCAATCCTTGTGACAACGATGATCTGTCCTTGTGTACATTGATTAGACCACACTAGCCCAAAATTAAATAGCTTAGTGCTGTTAGTTTAGCTAATTACACATGCATCCAATTTTCTAGATGCATACAATTTATCCACTCATATACAATAAAACTAGCAAAATAATATATAGTAAAGCTTACTGGTAGAGACTTTAGACTTGGATGAGATTTTTAAAATTGTGTACTGATTCACCAAAAACTTGCCTGACAGAAAACCTGTCACTCTTTCTGGCCCAGTGGTAGTTTCTAATACAGCAGCACACAAATGGCTTGAAAATCTGAGTCACAGAACCAAACTGTTAAGGTACCCATTAACATTCATTGCACATTTCAGCAGATAATAATAATTTCCTTTACTGCAAAGAGAAACATAGGGCAGGATTCACGATGGCTTGCATGGAGTCTAAGAGCCGTGTAAGACTCCATGCAGCCATCGCAATCCAGGAACAGCCCAAAATCCCGTGTAAGAGAAAGCTAAAACGACTCTTACATGGGCAGGGCGTGGATATGCTAATCACCCCACTTGCAGCCGAAAGGCATGCAAATGAGGTAGATTAGCGATCCACAAAGCTCAAACCAGCCCGTGTAAGAGTCGTGTTAGCTGCAGAAATGTACTCAGTTGACAACTGAGTACGTTTCTGCAAATAACACAATGGAGCCATGTCAGCTCCAAATAAAGGGTGCATATGTGTCAGGCAGCATGCCAATGGCCAAATATGTGGCCATTGGCAAGGTACCCCGATGCAAAAATGAGAAATAATTATTTTTTTTTTTTCGGCGATCGCCGAAGTTTAAATGCAGTGCAGCCCCGCGCAAACGGGCTGCGCTACATAAAACATAAAAAGTAAGGTTATAAACCCACAAATGTGGGTTTTATGCAATGCATGGATATACAATGCAGGGAACAGCAGACCAAAAACAACATGGCCATCGTTTAGTGGTTGCTAAGGGAGGAAGCTGAGTCTAAGACACGTAACTAAGCATTAGTAGGCAATCCTATGTAAATGAGTGTTAGGATACTGAATCCCAATGTCACATAGCAAATGAGCACATTCCGAGTAGTGTAAGAGTTACATAAGGGGGAGGAACAGAGTAGGAGATAGGTGACATCACAGGGGGGAATGGCAGAAAGAAATGCAGTTCATTGGAGGTCAGTGTTACGTGACAGATGTCAGACACATATCATGGAAAGAGGAGTGCCACAAGATAAGCATGGGAAAGTCAAGAAATGGAAGGTGTACACTGTAGCCAACACCAAAGTTTCTTGCTGGGCGTGCATGCGCACGTGTGCGCACCAGGAGGTGCGAGTAGGGCAGTGTGCATGCGTGTAAGGTAGACTGAGCATGTGGGAGCCTGTAGGCAGACTTGTAAGACTGTTTGCGCTGGTGTGCATGCGTTTTAACCCGAATAAGTAGATTCTAAACCGTGTAAGCATGTGTGCGCATGTGTAAGCTACTGTGAGCGTGTTTCCGCTGGTATGCGCGTTGCTCCCCCCTGAGGAAACAGAAAGTAAAAAGGAAGCAACAGAAATAGTAGGAAGCTAGCAGGGAATACTGCTGGAGCTAGCAGGTGAAAACAATTAGAAGCAGGCAATTACACAGGCAGAATACTAGCCCAGCCCAGCACTTCAAACACTGCAAACAGCAGTGCAGGATGTTTCTCTCAAGAGACACTGCAAGACAGGAGTAAGCTATTAGAAGTGAAAACTGAAAAAGCTTCACTCAGACCAAAATGCTAGGGGCTGCCATAGCTGTCATAAGGAGGCATAGGCGACTTGCTGAGGGTGGTGACAATGCAAATGCTGCCAGACAACCCACAGTGAGGAGACGGAGAAGAGTGTACAGGCCCAGGGTCACCTACCAGGGGTTACATGAGCTGGAGATAATGGAGCGCTATAGAGTGGACAGAGACCTCCTGCAGCAAATTGTTGAGCTGTGCAGGCCACGCCTCACACACAGAACCAACAGAGGGGAACCCATCCCAGTGGAAACCAAGGTATGTGTTGGCTTAAGAATACTAGCAACAGGTACCTTCCAGAGACCAACTGGTGATATGATGGGGATCTCACAGGTATCAGCATCCAGGGTACTGCACCAGTTCCTGGATGCCATGTCAGCACATGTCGGAGATCATGTATATTTCCCCAATTCCTGTGAGGCATTGGCCAGCAATATGCTTCTCTTCCAGCAAATAGCGGAATACCCTGAGGTAGTGGGTGCAATAGACTGCACGCATATACATATCAAAGCACCAGCTGGTGAGCGGGGTAGGGCCTACATTAACCGCAAGGGCTTCCCCTCCATCAACTGCCAGGTAATGTGTGATGCCCAGGGCATAATAATGAATGTGTGTGCTGGCTGCCCTGGAAGCTACCATGATTCCCATATCTGGCATCTGACGCAGCTGTACCAGACATTTGCCAGTGGGGACATCCCACATGGTCACTTAGTAGGGGATGCTGGATATGCACTGGAGCCGTGGCTGATGATACCCATCAGAAATGCACACACACCTGAACAGGAACGCCATAATGAGGCACACGCACAAACACGAAATGTAATTGAGCATGTGTTCGGGCTGCTCAAGTCACGGTTCCGGTGCCTGGACACATCTGGTGGAGCCTTGCAGTACTCACCAACTACATGTACCCAAATTGTCATGTTATGTGCTATGCTACATAATATGATTCTACGAAAACAGCTGCAGCAGGATCAGCATCGGGCTGGGCCAAACAGCCCCCCACCATTGCCAAGTCAATCACAGGCAGAGCGTGACTCGGAGGAGGAACAACCTGAGCCTGCCCCAGTAGGCAGAAGGAGGCGTGCCCAGTATGCCTTGGCCTTGGCAAAGCGGTAATGCATAGCACATACACTGGCTCAGTAGGGACCCTGGAAATGATACCTCTCTCCGACTCACACATATAGTAAAAGGGACGCCTAAGTTGACACAACCTGCTTTCAAACATGTATAGGGAGTGTAGTATGTGCATCCAACATAGGCAGACCTGCAGCACCACCTGATGCATGATTGCCATGTGTTAAGCAATGTAACACCATGTAGTATATGCAAACTTGATGACCCTGACTAACATCCTACCCTCACCAAGCATGATACCACAATATGAAGATGAGATGACTAATTGCAATAATTGGCTGAAGTATTGCTGTTAGTCAAAGGGGATCCAATGCGTGCCAGCCTGGGATGACATGCTGAGCACGACATGATGCTCCACCTGCTAGGGGTGGTGTGCACCTATCAGTCCTGGCCTTATGTATACTGGCAAAGGCTGTTGTTACCCCCAGCGTGCCTTGAATAGGTAAGGCTCAAAACACAAACCCACCTCCATAGGTATCACAAGGGATAAGAACCTAGATGTAATGCTACCCAATGCCAGAAGTCTAAACAGCAAGATGCATGCAGTCTAAACTCCCCTCAGCATGGAGAATGTTGATATCTGTTCTGTAACAGAAAACTGGGTCAAGGCTCACAACAGCACCCTAACACTACCAGGTTACACCTCATACTGTGCTTTACATCCCCAAAACATGGAACAAGCTACAAATGGAGGGTGACTAGCAATAATTGTCAAGGATAACCACACCCCCATGTTGGTACCACAACAGGAAGCAGCATGGACTAGCCATGGTCAAGTAACAGTGGCTTAAACTGCCTCCCAGTTTATAGCCTGCTACAGACTACCATCCTAACACCAGGAACTGCACTTGGCCTATGTTGGAATACATGAATATATCAAGCTCTCCAAACCACATTATATTGGGTGACTGAAAATACCCAAACATAGACTGGGAGCATTATTCTAGCTCCAACACCCTAGGACAAAGGTTCCTAGAATCCATAAACCAAAATGCTCAGGAACAACGTACCACTCCCACAAGAGGGGTAAGCATACTGCATGTGATAATCAGCAACATGGGTACTGTATGGCCAGATGAGAAGTGTATCCCTCACTGGTAAGATCAGACCATGGAGTAATCACACTGGATATACACATCCCGACCACAGTCCCTGGCCAGAAAACCACAGTGAAAAACATGTGTAAAGCAAATGTTGCACTCCTCCAAACTGATGTGGAATCCAGTAAAGGCCCCGTGCCTGTGCAAAATATGGGCCACACCTCAGAACCCGTTATACATGCATTCCATGAACACTGCCAGGAATGCATGGATTATGCAATCCCAAATAAAACCAAGACACAATGCCATGCACGCAGGCATCTGGCATGGTGGACCCCAGCCATTACCAAACCATGCAAGAGAATGAGGAAGCTACTACATGATAGAGTAAACCTAAAAAGGGAAGTAATCTCTGATCAGTATTATGGCAATAAAATATGTCCACTCATACAATCCACTAAGGCCAGCTACAACAAGTTGAATCTGTGAATCTTGAGGCAATGTTACACCTGCCCCATGTACACAGACAACCCTCTCCTCCCCCCAAGAAATACAAATATATGTGAGAGATGCAACCATTTATCCAAACCGAAGGCTGACCTCTCTCAACTCAGTACTGTCAAAACTAGTCAGGAGGAGAAGGTAACCACACACACCACAAACCCAGTCTCACATAGACCTATCACAACTGCAAACCAAAGACATAAACACAGAAAAACATTCCCGGAGGCTCTAATTACAAACACACCACATCAACAGAGGCCTCCAAAGCAGACACCCAAGCAACCACTACCTCCAAACATAGCACATGCAACACATAGTACACAAAGCTGGTGTGCCAAACAGTCACAGGCCAGAAGGAGAAACTACATGCCTAATACAGTTGTAATAGGTGACTCCATAGTCAGACACACTGCTGAACCACTCACCAGACTGAACAAGGGAAAGGGTATAGTAAGCTGCCTGTAGGCTGCTACAATATGCCACATAACACAAGCATGCAGGTCACCCCAAAGCAAGTACAAATATGATGCAGTCATTGTCCATGCTGGTGTGAATGACCTGAGACGTACCTCCCTGGACTACATGAAAAGAGACATAGATGAGCTCTCTGATTATGTAGGCCAGGCTGGTATGACTCTGACCTTGGGCAGCATCCTACCTCCACCAAGAATGATGCCACAGTACAAACACAGAATGATCAGTTCTAACATGTGGCACAATTACTGGTGTCATTCCAAGGGGATCCAATGTCTGTCCGCTTGGGATGTCATGCTTGACAAGCCATGCTGCTTTGCCAGGGATGGCTTGCACCTGTCACCCCTGGGCGTCTGGATATTGGCTAAGGCTCTTGCCACCTCCATAGAGACTTTTGTAGGCAAGGCTGAAAAGAGTAACCCACCTCCCTAGAAAACATAAGTGGAAAGAAACATAAGGGTAATGCTGCCCAATGCCAGAAGTCTAAACCTCAAGATGCATGCTCCCGAGGCCCTCCCCAGTATGGAGAACATCGATGTCTGTGCAGTGACAGAAACCTGCAGCAAGGCTCCTGAGAGCACACCAGCACTACCAGGTTATACCTCATATCATGCGTCTTGGCCCCAAAACCTGGAGCAAACCATAAAAGGAGGGGGAGTATCCATATTCAGCAAAGATACCCACACGTCCAGGTAACTGACAATGCATGAAAGATCGGAGACCACCCATGTGCAACTAGCCATAGGCAAAACTGCTGTACAGTCTGTAGCATGCTACAGACCACACTCTCACACAGAGGAACCACACTCAGCCTTCCTGAAGACACTGGACAGTATGAATGTCTCACCAAATACCAGACAAGGTACTCACAAATAACCAAATAGGTGGTAATCCATTACGTATGGAAGGAGTAATCAGGGACCTAGGGACACAAGTGGACAGTAACCTGTCATGTGACACTCACATTGCCAACGTGGCTAGGAAGACCTTCTATATTGGCCACCTTATCATGAAAGGAATCACATCTATGTCAACAGAGGTCATTGTGCCCTTATACTGTTCTCTTATCAGGCCCATAATTTAGTACAATGCCTCATTTGGGATGTACCTCACCCGACACCTGCAGCAGTTAGAAAGACCTCAAAGGTACCTCACCAAGAGGATAAAGGGTCTCAAATATATGTCATATGCTGCCTGGCTGTAGACACCCCAGCTGTATGCAGTCACATACTGCCTACGCAGAGGCGTTGTATGCCTGTTGTACAAGGCCATGTCCAACACAGGATTAATGGACATGCTCCACCCCAGAAAACCCAAATCCATCAGAGCTGTGAGAGCGGGAGATGTCAACCTCAACACATAATGAAATAGGATGTGCTGCAGGGACAGATACATAACCCAGAGGCTCCCTACACCCCAGAACGGAATCCCACTCCATGTTAGGCAGAGCCCCTCACTGACTCTCCAACAGGAATCTTGCCAAGTGGATGGGTGATCGTACATGTACACTGGGGGTCTTCACTGTGTCATGTCTAGACAGAGGCACAGTAAAGTAAATACTAAATGGCCATAATATTCACATAGCAAGGGGTGGCGAAAGCCACACACACTCTGGCTAGGCTTATAAATGCCCTAGGGCAGATAGCCTAGTATAAACCTATGAACCTATGAAGATACAAATTGTACAGGACACTAAGGATAATCACAAGGCTGTCTTAACTGATGGTAGGAACCTTGTTGGGAATTCACAGATATGCTCTGAATCACTCAAATAATACAAACAATATACCAAACACACACACATTGCCAACATCCAACCTGACAGGTTCCGTGCAAACTCCCCCCCCCCAAATGCCAAATATCTATCCCAGCAGAGTGCTGGCCCCCTGACATTGCAGATGCTGAGGTAACAGCCAGCATCTACAAAGCAAAACACACAGCATCAATGGTACGAGATGGTGTCCTGGGCTGAGTCCAACATAGACTCCAAGAAGAATGGAATGCCATATAACACTACTGCTCAATGTCAGCCTTACCACAGGATATGTACCCAAAGAGCAGTGTACAACAACAGTGGTCCTTCTCCACAAAGGTGTTGCCTCAATGGATACTGCAAACTACCACCCCAGAATCCTGACAAGCTTGGTCTGCAAAGCTATGGAAAGGATCAGCATGTACCTCAGACATAAAGATATTGGGGACCTACTGACACTGGACCCTACCCAGTGTGGCTTTCTTAAGTGCAGATCCTGCCCCTTAAACATGTTCGACTCATTTGAAACAGTCATTAAGGCCATTGATGAGGGGAATGTGGTCCACACAGCCTAGCTGGACCTTGCAAAAGGCTTCCATACAATACCCCACGTGTTCATTATAGATAAGCTCACCAGCTTAAATATAAACCCCTATGTCAGTAGAGGGGTTGCAAACCAGCCCAAGGACAGAACTGACATGGTTAGAAATGCTACAGCCATGTCAGACTACAAACCAGATACAACTGGCATCCCACAAGGCTCGGTCCTGGGACCTCCCTTGTTTGGTATATATGTCCCATAGGTACAGGCCAACATGGAAGGACTGTGTCTGAACAAGTTTGCAGAGGACTACAAACTGGCCACCATATCTGACCCTCCAGCTGACACAAGCATCCCACAAAAGGGCCACATAGAAACAGACAACTGGTGCCATAGCCATGTCAGCAAGCTAATTGCAGAAAAGTGTATAGTCATCCCCTGTGGATATAGAGTAAGTGCCCACCAATTACCACGTAGGTGTTAACCCATTAAGTACTGAAGAAGTAATAAGAGACCTGGGGACACAAGTTGATAGATATCTTGCATTGGACAAGCATGTGGCTGTAGTAGTTACAGAAACATACCATATACCCACCTAATCATGAAGGTAGTCAGATCTAGATCAGGGGAGGTCATTGTGGCTCTGCAGTCATCCTTCATCAGCCTCACAATTGAGTACAATGGCTCCTGTGGGATATACCATAGCAGACACCTGCAGCAACTGGAATGACCACACAAATACCCCACCAGGAGGATTGCAGAGCTGTAACAGATGCCATGTGTCGCCTGAGTAAAGTAACTGCAGCTCCACACAGTGCCATACTGCCTGGCTGGAGGTGAACTGTGCCTGATGTTTAGAGCCATGACCAACCTGGTATCAATGGACGTTTGGCACCATGTAAACACTGAATGCTGGTGACCTATGCAGCTGACAGGCCTGAACCCCAGCACAGACATAAACATGCTGTACTGATTGGTACACAACCCAGAAGCTCACTCCACTCATGACTAAACTCCCACTACAGGATATCCAGGGAGTCCCTCAGTGACTGTCATCCAGAGGAATCATGATGACTGGATGGGGGATGGCAGGTGTACCCTGGATATCACCTGTATGTCATGGGTAGACAGAGGCACAGCACACTAACCATGACATATGTCATGGCAAACACCAGTAAATGTGTGTTGAAGGGCAAACACTCTCTGACTAGCATTACAAATGGACTAGGGCACATGGCCATTGTTTGTCACTGTCCACACAAGTTGTGGAATACAATAACAATGTTGGACAATCATGTACTAAGCTGTCCATATCTGAACAAAATGCAACATGGTCATATCTGCACAACTGGCCCTCAACCAGTCTGGTGTGCTCACTATAAACATTACAAGCAATGATAGGACTGAAACCGATCATACTGTCCACCACAGTGAAAGTTTTGCACCAGTACACTATACAACAATACAACTGTTTGGTCAGCAGGAAAGGATGATGACAACTGTATGCAAACTATCCCATGGCGACCCTGCAGGCACAGCATAATGCCTGTTAGGTTCAGACACACAGCAGTTGGGCAGTAAGAACACAACCTGATGTCCAACACTCAACTGTACATGTGATATATAGATGGCGTCCACACACAAACAGATATGTGGTGGTCCACAGATCCAAACATAAGGAAAGGTCACACTGGGCATGCTCACACACTTAGATAAATGAGATGTGGCAGTCAAGAAGCCATACAGACTGTGAACTGGGCATGCTCACACACTTAGGCCATATCACAGTTCAGCAGTTGCACACACATGTCTGGCATTTCTATGTGTTAACACAGGAACCTCCCACAATACAGACATCTGCCCAGTGCACACAGTGAAGTTACAACAGAGACATAAGTAAAGTACTGGATCCCACTCATATGCAAACATCTCCCACAGTACACACGTTGTTTATAGAGATAGGGAAGGCTATGGCAATAAAGACCCACAAACAGTATATGAGCAACAGATACGTGCATCTGACAGGTAAACATATGGCCGTAGAGTGCAATACCTGACCGTTGTCCCTAGGGAATACAGAAGGCTATCCACAGTGTATTTGGTGTCTGCCTCCACAGTACAGTAGGTCACTGTGCCTGTGCAAAGTTAATGCATAGATATGCTCTCCCCCTTACTGATGGACAGTAACAGATGTACATACCTCTTCATCCATAATGATGTCAGCACACTATACATATGTCAGGAGCAGAAATTATACCCAGTAATGTGAATAGCACGCTCTGCTACTGCGTCTCTAACAAGTGTCATAACATAGTTAGGTAGGGGTTTGAATCCTGCAAGTGCCCAGTGTGTGTGTGACTGTGTATGAGGGAGTAGTGTGTGCAATTCCATGTGTATGAGAAATGTCCCTTTTGTCAACTTTTACTACACAAAACATGCTGCATATACCACTGTCTAAACACTGATAATGTCAGCACCCTATAAGTACAGCAGGAGAAAGCAATCCCCCCCAGTAATGCAAATAGCGTGCTCTGCTAATGTGTCTTTCACTAGAGTCATAACATAGTTAGGTAGGGGTTTGAATCCTGCAAGTGCCCAGTGTGTGTGTGACTGTGTATGGGGGAGTAGTGTGTGCAATTCCATGTGTATGAGAAATGTCCCTTTTGGCAACTAGTACTACACAAAACATGCTGTATATTCCACTGTTTAAACACTGATGATGTCAGCACCCTATAAGTACAGCAGGAGAAAGCAATCCCCCCAGTAATGCAAATAGCGTGCTATGCTAATGTGACTCTCACAAGTGATCTAACATAGTTAGGTAGGGGTTTGTATCCTACAAATGCCATGTGTAATGTTGTCACACAGTTTGTCCATGTGTGTGGGGTGTTGTTCCCAATATTGCATGACATACATTATATCAGTAATGTCAATGCACACATGATGTATGTGTGTGCCACCTACACATATGTACCTGTGAACTGCAAGAGTTCCCATGTCCGAAGCCTGCCCCATGTGAATACATGGAATATGCATCAGACAACTGTATGACTGGGGTGTTGTGTGCAGGGGCTGCATGTGGTATGTGACTATACAGTGTGGGTTGTAGATGGTGTCATCCCACCAGCGAGGGATACATGATTGGTCTGGAGCATATAGTCCACATGTTGGTGATGAACAGGTATGCAGCATGTTGTCACCACTTGTGGGAGTGGTAACAAGTTGTTCCATAGCAATGCAGGGAATGACTGATAAGACACCTTCAGATAGGGTCTTGCAGCTAGAATAATGCTCACACTGTATGTCTGGGTAGTTGCAGTACAACCATATAATGGTGTGTGTGAGACCGTCATATTCCCAGTGTTGTCAGGAAGGCCAAGTGGGTTTCCTGGGTATGGGAGTGTGGTGTGTGCCAGGCTATGAACCTGAAAGCAGTCTAACCCACTGTGTGTTGCACATGGAGAGGCTCTGATGCTTTGTGCAGTGCCACCAACCTGGGGGGGGGGGTGTATCTGAGGTGCCTTTGGATACATCCCCCCTGTTCTGTTTTGGAGCATGTGTTGGGGATGACAAGCATGGTATCAGGAATGACCTGGCACTGATGGTGTGCACCTGGGAGCCTTGTACCAGGAGTCTGTTACTGCATGGATATTGCTTTACCCCATGCTAAGGACAGTTTCCACTGCATGCATCTTGGGGTTTATACTGCTGCTGTTGAGTAGCATTGCTATTAGTGTCCCATCCCATGTGCTACCTGTGTAGGTGGCTATGTAATGTCAGCCTTGCATACAAAGGCAGTATGTGTGTAGCAACAGCCTCTGCCAATATACAACGGCCCATGGGTGACAGGTGCAAGCTGTCCCATGCAAAGCAATGTGGCATGTTCAGCATGTAATCCCACACTGACAGGGATTGGATCCCCTTTGGATGTCACTGAAAGATACGTTAAGTGCAGAAACCGATGATCCTGTCTACATATTGTGGCAGCATTCATGGTGAGGGTGAGATGCTACCCAAAGCCAGGGTCATACCAGCCTGTGCCACAACCTCAGAGAGCCCCTCCATGTCCCCTAACATGTAGTCCAGGGAGGTGCATCAGAGGTCATACACACTGGCACAGACAATGACTGAGTCATACTGCTACATGCCTTGGAGTGACTGCTTTGCTTGTGTTATGTGGTGGATCATAGTGCCCAACGGGCAGCTCAGCATGACCGTCACCTTGTCCAGCCTGGGAGCAGGACCACCGTGTACATGTCAATAGAGGTACCTCATACAACCGTAGCAGGTGTGTTGTCTAGCCGTATGGCCAGACACTGTTAGGCACACAGGCTTTGTGAGCTATGTGTCGCATGTGCTCTGCTCTGGCGTAATGTTTGCTTGTGTGTCTGCTTTGCAGGTGTCAGCTGCTCAGGCAGGATGCTATTCTGAGAGCCCAATAATGTACCTGTGTGTGTCTTTGTTTGGATTGTGGTCATGGCAGGTCTATGGGAGACTGGTACTGTATTCACTGTAGTATCCCACTCCACCTGACAGGGAATGCCAGTGCTGTGTAAACAGAGCTTAGCCCCAGTTTGGCTATGTGGTTGCATCTCTCACATGTGTTGTACATGTATGGGAAGGGGAGAGGGTTGTCTGTGTACATGAGGCAGCTGTAACATTGCCACATGACTCACAGATTCACCAACTGGACCTGAGAGTAGATCGACAGGTGACCTTTGCACATGCTACCATAGCATTGTGACTCCCACACTAAGTAACGACACATAGGGCCAATGGGGAACAAGGTACTCAAGGTGACTATGTGAGGGTGTAGTGCTCCTGAATTGTTAGTGCTGGCATATATGAATGCTGTCTTGAGCAAATGTGAGGTACATCATATGCAATGTGTTACAGGCAAGCTACATGCAAACAGGTCAAACAGTGACGTTCTGTCAAGTGACACATGGACATCAGTACAGTAAGCAACACAGATGTCACTAGGGATCCACAGAGGCACTGTATATCTGCACCACAGGTGGAATCAGTGTTTCAGGAACATAACAGGCTAACATGCATACAAACAAAGCTACAGTCAGCAGGCCTGTATGTAGACTATGCTACAACAAACAAGGTGTATGACTTCTAGTATGTAACAGTGCATATATGCAGGCACTCTAAGCCAGTACCCAGACATTCCCAGGTCAGATGGGCTGGGTCCAGCCGCAACCCCCACAAGTGTATAGACCACGTACCTTCGTAATGTTGAATAACTGGCCTGATACCCAAGTGCTCATACCTGTAATAATACACATGTCAAATAACAGACACTGAGCCCTCACTCAGCAGTTCCAGACATAGTATGATGTATGTTACCTGTCCTGGCACCACAGTATCCTTGACATGTATGGACACTCTCCCTCCTGTCATAGTTAGTTCTGTGTTTTGGTGCTGTTATGCATGGTATGAGGTGTGACCTTGTAGTGCTAGTGTGCTCTTGTGAGCCCTGAACCTGCTGTGTAGTACTGCACAGATATTAACATCCTGAAACATCTGCATTGCAGAGTCGTGTGTGGACAGCATGCAACTCGCAGTTGACATGGCCATCATTGAGTATCAATATGTACATTGTTGTATCCCCTGTGCTACCTATGTAGGTGGCCATCCCTTCACAGCCTCACCACCAGTATGCAAAGATGTGCAGACAGAACACTGTGGTAATTAGTATGGGTGTACAAAACAATACAATGACATTCATACTGTAACTGCATCAAGCATGCTGGTATATACCCACAATGCTATAATTACACTGTACTGTTGTCAACATCATACTATTACAATATGTCTATGTAGTCACCCTGTGCATCAGCACCATGTTAACCTGTTCCTGCACCAATCTTACAGATTGCAGGAGGTGGCACAGTTTCATTATATGCACAGGGTGTGTACCTGGTATGCCTGAGTCTGCCACTGATACAACCAATTGACATGTCTGTGTGTGTGTGTTGGTGAGGGTCAGCAGTACAAGATGGGGCAATGTTGATGCAGTGTGTGCATGTATGCAGTAGCCCTAGGTGTTATCACTTTGCATGTGTGTATGAATGCACACAGTCCCACCTCATGGCTGCCATATACAGGTGTTTGTGGACAGCCGCAGACTGTTCCTGCCAGGACATACAGATCACTGTCTGTGGCCACGGACACGGTACCTGTGCCTGGCAGGGGTGCTACGGACCATATCAGGTACCAATCCAGACTGGGTACTGTCATCAGAAGCAGGTGTTCGTTGTCTGGAGACAGGTCCCTGTTGGGACTGTCCAGCACCATGTGCACGTGGTCTCCTGGGGCTGTCCGATGACAGCACAGACCCAGCATTGCTGGGGCTGCTGCTGGCACTATGTGAGTGGCCGCAGCCCTGTTGTCATCCGCGACGGCTGCCAGCTGCTGCTGTTGCTGGCATACGGCCATGTTGATGCCTCAACTGTCCACCATTGCCCTGGCTCATGGACATATAGTTGTGGAACAGATCTAATGTGCCCCCCCAACGTCTGTCAATGACCTTGGTGAAGTTGCGGATGGCAGCCGCAACATCACACATACTGTCACTCATGGCTGTGCGACATGGTCTCAGCTCCCTCAGACCCTGTCTGGTGTACCGTTCCATACGTGACTGTGCCTGCATTACAGCCCGGAACATAGCTGGGGTTGAAAGACCTCTGTGGGCATGTCTGACAGGGGCGGTATGCCCACGGATGCTCCCACGAGAACCCATGGATGTCTGCCTGTGCGGTACCGTGTCAGGGCCCTGGCCATGGCTGCAGTGTGTGGATGCATGTGCCACCGGTACCACATTACCCTGGTCAATGCCCACTGTATCCTGTCCATCACCTAGGGACATTGGTGACAAAGGATGTATTGGCAGGATGACTGTGCGCATAGATGGGGTCAACAGCTGTGTAGTGTCAATTGGCTGACCAATGACGGACCCTGGCACACCTACCTGTGCCATTACACAGGTATCATCATCACTATCCACAGCAGCTGATTCAGGTTCCCTGCTGCATGACACCAGAGCAGCACCAGAACCTGTGGGAGTAAGACAGGAAACACAGTTTACAATGTGTACACCACGCCACCACTGATGCACACATGCACACATGCACACATGCACACATGCGCACATGGGCACATGCACACATGGGCACATGCACACATGCACATATGCACACATGGACACATGCACACATGCACACATGGGCACATGCACACATGCACCCATGAGCACATGCACACATGCACACATGGGCACATGCACACATGCACACACCTCAGTATATGAGATATCAACCCACAGACACAAACACACCTGCAATCAAACACATTGCACTACTGCTTCAGCTTATTATTACTATTAGTATACAGAGTAGTGAAGGTAATGGTATTACACACTCACCAGCATGGATAGGCTGCCTTGCTGTTACACCAGAGGGACCTGCAGAAAAGAGACATTCATCATCAGTGGGCACAGCTGTGCCATTGATACTCTGGGCATGTTACAGTTCAGTAGTGCAACAGTTAGCTTCCACAGGTGTACTGCAGATAATGAGGTTATCACTAATGCACAATAATTACCAAGATAACAGCTACAAATCGAGGACACACCACACACATGCATAACCTAACAGTGTACAGAATGGTCACTATACACATGGCATGTTACCTGCACACTCTGTGTCCTGCTGCTGTGTGGCTCCAGCCTCCATCATTACACAAGTATGCTGTTGTTGTTGCTGCTGTGCTGGAGCCACAACACTCAGGAGTAGTCCCTCCAGTCTGGTGAGGGGGGATGTCTAGCCACCCCACCACCTGTGGCAAGCTTCTGCGTGTGGATATCCGACGCACTCTGACGGACATTTCTAATTAAATCACTGCAGTGATGGTGTATCTGCTCATATGTCCGGTTATGTGTGCCTATGTCATTTACCCGATGGACCAGGTCTTGCCACAGTGCAGCCCTCTCCTGCTGGTTCTGGCTGGTGCGGGAAAAGAGTACAGTGAATTCCCGCACCAGGCTCTGGTGTATCTCCTCCTCTTCTGCAGCGGAGTAGACTGGGTTCCTTTGGTGAACCATCTCCCTGAAAAGGAGAAGGGAAATATGTCAGCAATATCTGTCAGCAGACTATAGCACACATAATACACATTATACTTGACTGCAGTGATATAACTTAGGCACCATATATAGCATCTGTCTGTCTATTGGGGGATACACATGTACATGACCAGATATCAGTGCTCATCTGACAACTGTGCAACAGTACCTGGCACACTCCATACAGCAGACTAGTATACTGCAGCAGTCAACACACTGTTTCAGGTACAATACACACCCACACTGGCGGTTTGAATCAAGGTACTGTATGGGGAACATTATCAGCCCATGCACTGCACACAATGCATGTTACATATTTCACTGGTACTGCACACTACTCTTACTTGCCATAACCCTACCTACACCACAGTGACATACAGGGTAACACAGCACAACATATGGCAATGTAGTATGTGTTGATCGCAATATCCCACACACCTGTCTCTGGCCTCACACCATGGACACACACTACCATGACAGACAGACAGTCATGGTGAGCAATCACACCAGTACACAACATGCACCCAGTCACTAGCACACTCATTCCACCTCACATATTCCGTTTGCAATGTGTTAATGGGTGTGCAATGCGTCCTAGGTAGGTAGTGTGCTTTTGGCCCTGGGCCTACAGCAGCATACTGTTATGCTATCCTGCCCCTTGTGACACATGTGTTATGATCGTACCTGCTCCTTACAAACAGTTACACAGGGTGACTCATATGGCATATTACCTATCAGCATAACATTCAGCAGGGGTATGTCTGACATCTACTCATGGGGAGGCTTGCTTCTTAATTCTGTGTGGTCTAGTACAGGATATGTCATATCTGTGGGTAGGGTCCCATACCTCCACCATGTGCTCTATACTGCAGTGACAAGGACGACAGACGTAGGTAATTTGTGTTGTGGATGTTGGAGGTGTTACCATGGTTGGGAGACAACTGTCATGGGTGTGACCGAACTATGTATATCCAGCAGTGGTAACCTCTATGTAAGTAGTCTGTGTGTGCTCTGTGGTGTTTGAGTGCATTGACACAGTTACTTGCATATGTCTGTGACCTTCACCATATCTGTAGCTGTCATGGGAGGTACATACCGTGTAGGACATTGTGGGGTGTGGAGGGGTACAGTGACCTACATGTCCATAGCTGACACACCATGTCCACTGACACATTCCATGTACAGGTATTACAGGACTAGTGTGCCACTGTGTGTATCGATGTGGAGCCTATTGTACACTTGTTGACCCTGTTCCCCCCTGACACATGCAGTGGTGGGCAGACATGTGGTGGTTACTGGTGTCAGTGTTTTTGAATGGGGTATGGTACTCCAGTATCCACACTGGTGTTCACTCCATGCCTGTGACACCAGGCACCTGTAGCAAGACATCTGCACACATGTGCCTCACACAGTCTATATATGTATATATATATATGTATATATATGTATTGATATATTTATATCTGTATATGGATATATATCTGTTTGTATATATGTATATATCATATGTATATCTAGATGTAGATATGTACATATAGATGTGGGGAGAGAGGGGGAGAGAGTGAGAGAGAGACCCAGGGTGAGTGTGAGTGTGAGGGGGTGGGACAGAGAGTGAGAGATAGTCATATACAGACATGTCTGTTGTCAGTCAGATCTATCTGTATATGTGTAAGTCTCTACAGATATCTATATATGTATGTGTGTATTACATATATCTGTACATACATATTCTACCAATCTTGATGTCTGTGCAGTACGTGAGAACCTGGTTCAAGGCTCCTGAGAGCACACCAGCGGTACCAGGCTATACCCCGTATCATGCATTTTGGCCCCAGGACTCGGGACAAAAGGACAGGGAGGGGGTGTGTCCATATTCATGGAGGACACACACACCTCCAGGTTAGTGGCAACACATGAAGCATCACAGACCGTCCAGGTGCAGATAACCATAGGCAAACCTGCTATACAACTGGTAGCATGTTACAGACCACCCTCCCGATCTCAGGGACCACAGTCGGCCTTCCTGTAGACATTGGAGGATATGAATGTCCCACCACACACCATCTTATTGGGATAGTGCGACTACCCTAACATACACTGGGTGCATTATTCTACCCCAGACACCCTAGCCCAAAGGTTCCCGGTATTCACTATGTCAAATGCAATGGAACAGCTGGTCACCTCTCCCACAACAGGAGATAATATACTAGACTTGATCATCACAAACATGGGGACAATGTGCTACACACTGGAAGGATACCCCTCACTAGTCACATCTGACCACAGACTAATCACCCTGGATATACATATCCCACCTCCCCCACAACACAACAGACTACAGTGGGAGACCTCTCACATGCCAGCATTACACAACTTATAACTGAGTTGGTATCCTGAATGCCCACTGGGCCAGTGTAATCCACTTCCCACAATGCAGACACCCTCACATATGCTTCTACAGACATCTCCAAGAATGCATGGATCATGCAATCACAAATGGAACCATGACCCTCTCCACCAAAAGCAGGCATCCTGTCTGGTGGACCCCAGCATTGAACAACTTGTATAACAACAGATGGTAGCTACTGCATGGCAGAGCACACTTCCATAGAGCTACGGCATCTCTCATCAGCAGTAGTAGACAGATGGGTTTTGTCGTACAAACATGCAAGGCCAACAATGAGAGGGACATCGCTATGGCCACTACAGATAACCACTAGGCCTTCCTCTGCTATGTTACACACCTGGGTGGGAACCCTCAGTTGTGTTCACAGTTAGTTCACAGTGACATACGCTACACTGAACACACAGATAATGCCAACAGTCTGGCAGACAGGTTCAGTGCAGGTTTCTACACTCCCTCACCCACACATGTGGAATTACTTATCCCAGCTGACTGTAACCTCCCTGTCATCTCGGATGTCCAGCTGGGAACCACCCTCAGCTGAGCTGTAAACACAGCAGCAATGGGACCCAGCGGTATTGCGGGTTGCATGCTACGTGAACTGCAGGAGGAGCTACACATGCACATTACATGCTATTCAGCCATAGCCCTACTACAGCACATGTACCTGGACACTGGCATACAGCAACAGTAGTCCCACTCCACACAGGAGGCACCTCTACAGACCCTGGTAACTACCGCCCCATTCGCTTAACCAGCCTGGTCTGCAACACTATGGAAAGGATCATTATGGTACCCATACACAGAGACACTGGGGACCTAGACACTTGTTCCCACCCGGTTTGGCTTTGTAGAGGGCAGATCCTGCCTTATGAACCTGGTTGACCTTTTCAAATCAGTCACTATAGCCATTGCTGAGGGCATAGCGGCCCATACAGCCTACCTGGACTTGCCTACAGCATTTGACACAATACCGCACTCTGCCATCATAGACATGATCAACAGCTAACATGTAAATCCATATGTCACATGATGGGTTGCAAACCAGCTAATGGATAGAAACCCTATAGTCAACCTCACTGGTGCCATGTCAGACTCAGAGCCAGTCACATGTGGTGTCCCACAGGGCTCTGTCCTGGGGCTACTCATGTTCGGCATATCATTCTCAGATGTGGAAGCAGACTTGGGAGGGTAGTGGCTGACAATGTTCAAAGATGACTGCATACTAGCCGCCATAGGCAATACACCTGTTGACACATACATCCTACTGACAGGCCTCACGGACACCAACTGGTGGTGGAGTCATGGCCTGACACTGCATGCCACGTAATGTATACTCATACCCTTTTGGACGGACAAGGTACCTACATATTATGACATAGACAATAACCCACTGAGTACAGACAAAGTAATCGGAGACCTGGTGACACTGTGCAATGCTGACCTCTCATTTGACACCCACATTGCCGAAGTGGTTGGATGAACGTCCTACCTTGCCCACCTTATCATGAAGGGATTCACATCCACGTCAAAAGGGGTCATTGTGCCCTTATACTCCTCCCTTATCAGGCCCATGACTGTGTACTATACCCCATTTGGTATGTACCTCACCTGGCACTTGCAACAGCTAGGGGGACCCCACGAGTACATCACCAGGTGGATCAAGGGTCTGCAACACCTGTCATATGCTGCCAGACTAACGTAACTCATGCTCTATTCCATAGCATACTGCCTACGTAGGGGTGATCTGTGCCTGATGTAGTAGGCCATGTCCAATCTGGTAGTGATGGACATGTTCCACCTCATACAATCCAAATCCATCAGAAGCACGACAGCTATGGATTTAAACCTCAGCACACATATGAATAGGACATACTGTAGGGACAGATCCATCACTAAGAGGCTTCCCATACTGTGGAACAGGATCCCAGTTCATGTTAGGCAGAGACCCTCTCTGACACTCTTCATGTGCATTCTTGACAAGTGGATGGGAGATCATAGGTTTACAGCAGGGGTCATCTCTGTGTCACTACTAGACAGAGGCACAGTACACTAATGCTATTATGTAGGGGGGTCTTCACTGTGTCACTACTATACAGAGGCGCAGGTTTCTAAATCTATTCTATACACTGTCTGCAGATAGCCTAGTACTATACTATGCCACTGTGAAACTATATCTGTCTATGTATTTCTACATCCCTGTCTATCTATGTATACACATATGCATATTATATATATATATATACATACATATCTCGATATACATACGTATACACATGTTTTATATATATATATATATATATATATATATATATATATATATATATATATATTTACTCCTTTAGGTCCACATATGTATACACACAGTAACGTACTGCTGAACACCCATTACTCTACCACCTACTTGTACATTGCACTACAACCTACATTGCTATGTGCACATAGCTACCATCACATACATATGTATGTGGAACCTTCAGTGACAGTTTCAGTATGTCCCCGTCCCTATGCACATCCTGATATACATAGATACAAACCAATAACACATCTGGAGGTTTCACAGTATGTAGAGTATTATAGTAGTACTTTACATTATCTGTATTTGTTGCAGCTGTTTGTGTAGGCTTGCAGTTGCTTGGCCTGCTGTCTGCCTCTTTGCCTTTATGTTTCTTGCTTGTTATTTCTTTCTTTCTTTCTTTCTGTCTTTCTTTCTTTCTTTCTTTCTTTCTTTCTTTCTTTTTTTTTTTTGGTTTTCTCTCTCTCTCTCCCTCTCTCTCTCTACCTCCAGTGGGTGCAATAACAATATTGCATGTGTGGACTGGGAGTACAGGATGCTTTTGTAGGTATCTGCACATGTCCATGTGATGGCCTCTGCACCAATTGTTAGCCAGCATTTACTAATTGCATGCAGCCTGTTGTGTAGTGATTGGAGTTCTCACTGTGATTACAGGACTGTGCTATAAAAAGGTCTGTTAGGTAGGCGTAGCCCTTTCAGATTATCAGGGTGGGGACCATGCTGGTTTGCTGTGGACACTGTTCTGTGAGTGTAAGGGTTGGTATGTCTCTCATATTTCAGGCTGTGTTGTAGACACTGCAATGCATGTTGCTCTGTAAGCTACTGTTAGTACATTTGGCAGGGTGTCAGTGGGGCACAGTTGACATTTGTTTTCACATCAGGGACAGCCCTGTAACTCAGTCACAGTTGCTATGTCTGCACTCTTAACTATTCAAGTATGGCTGTGTTTATCCTGCTCTGTGTATGTGTGTGGCTTGCCAGATGCTACTGTGACATTATTACCTAGTAGCTACCAACTAGCATGACTGTTTCTCAGCACACAGTACTATTTTACAAATCCACTAGATTTAGTTAATATACATGACATGCTTTGTGTGCTAGACTTGTATATTTCCTTTAAATTAATTCCTACTATTTTATGATATAGCAGTTGTAAGCGGGTTAGCGCTGGTTTGTGCTGAGGTCACGCATGCGCACTGCCGCTTAGCTTCGCGCACACCCGCTTACTACTGCTTAAAAGTGCTTACACCCGCGCTATTTTCTTTGAAAGAAAAGAAAATGGGGAGATAGGAAAGTGGTGAAAAAGGGGTCACAAAGAGGGTAAGACAGTAGGGAAACAAGCTCGGGTTTTGCAGGAGGGATGTAGGTAAGGCCCATAGCTGCCCATTTCTTCATCAGCAACAGCTGTGCATATGTTTGTAATTTGGTGTGACATTTGAAACCTTCCACCCCTGAGAGAGGTGTAAGGACAACAATAATACTTGTTGGACAGCCAATTGTAATTGACAGTTTACCTGTCCAGCAGACGTGTGCAAAATGGGAAGCTATGTATGGGGTGTAATTTTTTTGTGGGTACAGAGTGCCCTTTTTTTTTTTTCAGGTGAGAGTGGTATGTCAGGTACAGGAAGTCGGTATAGCTGGGGAAGTAGGTTGGGTAGGTTAACAGACAAGACAAACAAGACGCATACAGGGGCAGTGTATGACACGTGGCGGGGTTACACAATTGACGGGGACAGATGTTTGGATATCTCGAGCCCATGAGCCCACAGATGGCAACAGTGGAACTGAGATCCCCACCCATTGGCAGTTTCCACTGTGCCTTCACTGCCCAGGACGGGGCTGTGCTGGGGGCTGTGTAGGACGGGCAGCAGGCATGCCCATGAGTTGTGCCACCCGTGCCTCAAGCTGGCGTAAGGGCCCAAGCACAGCGTGCCGGATCTCCCTACGCACCACAGTCCAGACACTACGGAGGGTGAGTGGATGTTCTCCTCCGGCCACGCTTGCAGAGGTGGGAAGAGCCACATCCCCTGCAGTGCTTCCACCCACAGGTGGCACAGGGCCACCGGAGGAGGGTCCGGCCTGGGCAGTACTGCCAGGTGCACTCGCCAGCTGAGGAGGGAGAGGTGGGTCCGCTGGAACCCGCCTTCCCTGTCGTCCTATGTTTTGTATTATGTTATGACAGTTTGGGTTAGTAACGTACAATACCATTCACAATTAGTTGTAACAGCATGCATTAATATTCCCATTAACCAAACACCCATATATTCAAGCCATTGAACAGCAAGCATAACACATGCATAATTTGAACAGCAATACACAATCCAACAACATGCAGGGTGGATTGATGGCAACAGGCCATCAGGTTTGAATGTATGAACAGGGCAGATGCATCAACGTACATGCAAATATGTATGAACCAACAGGACAAATGTCCAGGTGTGTTAATTGTGATTGCACATACCAATTTCACGTGGAATGGATTATATGTGGTTATAGGGTAGGGTGAAGAAAATTTAATTAACAACTTCAAATACCAATACATATGCTGTACATTTCTACTAGCTGCAGATATATACACACTACAGTTCTGCCTACAGTTTCCTATGTGATAACTACTTCAGGTTGGTGATAGGAATGTTACGGCTACATCAATATTCATTTAATTTTTATTCATACACATTCATATCTGGCTCTCTTCAGCTACATCATCCTGCTACATTTGCTTTATATAGCTATAGACAACTGTGGATGTTTGGTATTTCAGACAACCATACTATCTGCATATTGCAGACTGAGAGCAACATATCCAGATTTTGGGACACACATTCCAGCTGCAGTACTGTTTTCAACACATGTTACTATTTGGTTCTGCCTGTCACATTCATTTCATTCTGTACTGACTGCAGTATACTTTATTCAGGAGTTATTACTACTTTATTGGTGGATTTATACCTCTTTCTCACACTCTCTCACTTGTTTTATTCTTACAATTCAGGATGGTACTTAATTATAGGCTTTATTGACATGTTTTACCTGTAGTTATAACAATCCTTTCCAGCAGTCTCACTTATGTCATGTTTCTGTATTTCAACAGGGATATAGTTCACACATGTGTTTTACTCAGCTTCTGCAGCTGTATTTTTCAGCCTGCTGCAGGTTATGTACTATTATATTACAGGTGGGACATCTTTATTTCAGACTTGTTTCATTTTTATGTTTGGATTACAGGCTGCATCACACTTTTGTAATCAAGCAATACTTGCAAACCCTCTTACACTGTTACTTGCACATTTTATTAATTAGTGACTACACTGCACTCTTTTGCTAACTGTCATACTTATATATTTATTTACAGTTACAGGGAGAGAATTACTGACCTGCCTGGTGGCGCAACCACACCAGCCTATCGCCATAGGCTCGACGGTTCGCAGAACGGACACCTGCAGTTGTAATATAAATAAAGTAATATTGGAATACACATCTCCATAATATCAGCTAGGTTTATTTCTTACATAAATAATTACATGTAACTTACTCAGTAGTGGGGCGTTGGGCATTTGCCGGGCCTCCTGGATCCAACAGTTCAGTTGGTCTTGCTTCCGTCTCTTCAGGTCCGCATGGTGGTGACGGACCTGCTCACCAGTCCTTGGTATTCCTGTGGCACTGGTGAGATCATGAGCCAACCGGTCCCACGCCTCAGCCCTATATGCTCCCCACAGGACCTGGCCCTGCATGAGTTGGGCCTCATGATTATGGACGAGGAGCCAAACCATATATTTGGACTCCTCAACGCCCCCACCTCTGTGCTCGGAAGCAACTACCCTCACCTACACCTGACATCCTGGCTGCAAGACGGTTCTACAATCGGTTATGCTGTGTATTCCTGCCTATGGGGCTTATATATGCTGTTTTTCCCGCACTTATCTGTGATTGGCCATTTTGGAATTGTATCAGCTTCACAAAACCTGCTTTGTCATGCTCCTCTTTCTATTCATTACTATATATATGCTATTACTGCATTTCTAAGTGCAACTGTCATGGCTTAGTGGTTCAGTACTTTGACTATGGTGCATGGTATCCTGGGTTTGAACCTGGCCATTGCTTTTTATATTTTATGACTGTCTACACAGGCTAGGAGGTGTGTCTGTGTAAAGGCAGTTTTGATACAGCTTGCTCAACGTTGCCCGTCGGTTAGCTTGTTGGCGCGGTGCGCAGCTCCGCGCAAACGGGTTACGCCGGTTTACGCATCATTTGGCTGTCAGCGCACATATTACGCTCAGCTCAGCTACGGGCACACAGTTTCAGCGTGTTAAAACGCTGCTCAACCCCGGGCACTCATTTTACACCTGTTAAAACACTGCTCACCTACGGGCACTCATTTTACACCTGTTAAAACACTGCTCACCTACGGGCACTCATTTTACACCTGTTAGAACACTGCTCACCTACGGGCACTCATTTTACACCTGTTAAAACACTGCTCACCTACGGGCACTCATTTTACACCTGTTAAAACAATGCTCACCTACAAGCAGATATCCTCAACTTGTTAGACTGTAGCTCAGCTATGGGCACATCTCACATTTTTTTTTATTTTTTTATCTCACATTTCTTCAAAATACATGGCCCATTTCATTACATTTTACATAAAATATAATTTTATATATGTACATATATGTCAGGGACTTGTTTCTTGCTTATTTCACTAAAAATAAAAATTGATGTTGTGGGGGCTGGAACCATGACTGCCTCCTCTTCAGCCGATGTCTCTACCGCTATGCTATTGCTTCTTGGCTTACTTTGCATATTTAGTTCTTATATGCTTTTCTACTGACTGCTAACTGTGGCTGAGCGCCGGGCATGCCCGCGCAAACGAGTGCACTCACGGGCAAACATCTTTACAACTTATAAAAAAATATATAAGATGTTCATTTATACATTTTATGTTCATAGTCTGTGGGAGCATGTGTTGTGTTGTGTTTATTCACATTTACACGGACTCTGTCGTGGGGGTTTACTTTTGGGACTTTTACTCTTCTGGGAGCGTGTCCGTTTGCAGGGCTCGCCCTACAGACATGCCCCCTACTGTCTTCCACGGACTGTGTTAGCCTTAGGTGTGATTCAGCATGCCCTCATGCATATGCATGACATGCTGATGTCACACCGTTTAACTGCAGCCTCCGTGTAAGCCTTGTAACTCTTACATGGAGGCTTCGTGAATCCTGCCCATATATGTGGCAGGCTAGAAAATCAAGGTCATGTTTCCTTGAACTACCGAACCATAGAATTTTTATACTTTCTTTCATTAAAAGCAACATTATTTTAACAATCATAGAACAACCACTGACCAATTAAAAGTGAACACTACATAATTAATTTTGCTAACCGGATCTCCTAACTACTTGTTTATGACATTCCAATATTAGGCATGAGTTCCTAATTCCAAAATAGAACTTCATACAAAGAGCAGAGCTTTGGAAATATTGAAAAGATTAAATATTTAATACAATAATTAGAATATATGATCACCCAGAAGGAAGGAAGAATATTATTTATATAGGACATTTGATTAGAATAATTGTTTCCATTTAAACAATCAGCTTTCAATAGCCATTTAAAACTGTTACTATTTGCTTATGACAGATAGTAATTTGTTTACTATTTTTAGATAATATTACCTGATGTGTTGGTTTCCATTTTGATCCATATGATGATTTTATCCACAATGCAATAATTTTTACAATAGTTGAAGTAGCATACAATTGAATATCAGGGAATCCTGTCCCTCATTTTCCCCATCCTTTTGTGTGCCATTTAAAAGAAACTCTTGGTTTATTGGGATGCCAAAGAAATGCAAGTAGAATATTAATCATTTTCATTAATATTTGTGGTGGAGACAGTGATAATGATTGCATAACAAATAATATTTTGGGTGAATTACCATGTCAATTATCCATTCTTCCATAGTAAAGAAAAATGTATTCCCACTTCTGACTAGACTTATAATTTTTTCAATAACCTGTTGAAAATTCACCTGTATCATTTAGTCACTATTAGACGTGATGATAATAACAAAATATTTAATCTGAGTGTTACTTCAATTGAAATCAGAACATTTTTGTATGATTTTTTTTAATTCTTATTGATTAATAATGTAGTCATTTTATTATGATTAAATTTAAAGTTCAGAACAGCTTCAAATTGCCACAGAACTAATTATATGTTATAGTGATTTTCTGTACTTCCTATTGTAACTAGAATGTCATCCACAAAGACTTGAATCTTTATTTCCAAATCATCATCTAGTTTTATACAGTAAATATTTTTGTTTGACCTAATAAAGTTCACAAAAGTTTCTACTACTAGTGCAAAATGTAGGGGAGATAGTGAGCAACCTTGTTTATTACCCTTTTGTAGTTTAAAAGAATTAGAAAGAAAGGAACCTATTTTGACATAAGCACAACAATGAATGTAGAACTTTGAAATTAGTGCTATTAGCTCAGCTGAGAAGTTGTATTCTTTGTGTTTTAAATAAATGAGGCCAATTGACTGAGTCAAAAGCTTTGTATAAAACAAGACTAATGCTAGAAAGTTCTTTTTTTATTTTTATTTGCAGTATATTAGTTTGTATATCCTTATTATATTATCTTGAACCTGTCTATTCAAACTAAAACCTGGTTGATAGTTGTTAATTCATTTTGATATTACTAGATTAATTATATTGGCTAAAACAGACATGGCCATCTTATAGTTAACACTTAGGAGAGAAATGGGTCTATAAGAAGAGCATTTTGTAGGGTCTTTGTCTTGCTTTAGAATAGGTAAGATAATGGAATATTTCCATGATGGGGGGAACCTCTGATGTAGTTTTTATTTCCCTGACAGCTTTTTCTAGTATAAAGACTGCATTATCTGGCAATAGTTTATATAGTTCATATATAAGACCATCTAAACAAGAAGCCTTATTATTTTTGAATTTGATTTTTTATTTCTTTCATTGCAAATTGTCTACTATTTTTTAATTGTTCGTTTATTAATTTATTTTTTATATTTCCTTTTAGAAAAGTTTCTACTATCTCATCATTGACTGAGCTATTAACTGTCTACATTTCATACTCTGTCAGCAATTACTATAGTTAGAGAGGAAGCAAATCAACAGATACATATGAAAGAACATTCAGGAATCTATCTTGTTATGAAAGCATATTAGAAATGAAATGTATACACTAACATTTTCCCTTTTTGATACACTTCACCCTTCACAGCAGCAAGTCACTTTTGTAAATAAACTTAAAGACCTATTTGTAGACTCTTATGTTGTGTGATGGATAGAAACAGAACCCAAATAGTCAAAGTAGTGGGTGCCTCCCCTGAATGGAGTAAATGACTATTATCATTCCTCAGGCCTCAATACTGGGACCTCTTCTGTTTGGCATCAACTTCTTGGATCTTCAAATCTAACTAATTCAGATATATGGCTTATTACATTTGCCAAAGACTACATTTATTTATTTGTTTGTTTGTCTGGGGTAGAGCTAATCTTCATGGACCTTTTTCAGACTCACCCCAGGAGCAGGGTCTGGTTAAGTGACTCACTCAGCATCTGATAACATGTTATTAAAGAAAGGGCTAAGTCAACAGTGTATTAGAAACTGGCATACATTAAATGTAAGGAAATGTAATATTGCCATAATTGGCAAACAGATCTTGACAGCAGCTCACAATATAGACAGCAGCTCACGCCAGACTGACATAGTTTCAGAGATCTCAGTATCTTCATAGAAAATCCCTTATTGTGTGAACACCAGATAGAAACAGTAGTCAGGCCATTCTTCTTTGTAAGCTAATTAGTAACAAAGGGTATCTCATCAAGGTTAAACGAATTGACCATTCCTCTGTACTCTACTCTTAGACCCATTGCAGGTTATAATGCCCCTTTCAGTATGCACGTATCTATACCATTCCTCTGTACTCTACTCTTAGACCCATTACAGGTTATAATGCCCCTTTCAGTATGCACGCATCTATACCATTCCTCTATACTCTACTCTTAGACCCATTACAGGTTATAATGCCCCTTTCGGTATGCACGTATCTATATCTATATCTATACCATTCCTCTATACACTACTCTTAGACCCATTACAGGTTATAATGCCCCTTTCAGTATGCACATATCTATACCATTCCTTTGTACTCTACTCTTAGACCCATTACAGGTTATAATGCCCCTTTCGGTATGCACGTGTCTATTCAGCTATATCTTGCAGCTCGAAAGACTCCAGAGGTTACTAACTAAAAAGATTGCCAAATAAAGACCCTCAGCTACCATGGCAGGCTTGAAGTTCTAGAAATGCACTGTTTCTTATCAACTTATTCACAATAATTTATTTCTAGTATTCTGTACTGTTAAGAATCCAGCCCACCTTGATCTTCTGCACCTCCATGAAGCAAATAGCTCTGGAAACACTTAAACTAATGACTTGAATCTCCAATAACAAATAAATAAGACATACTGGAGAGACATTTATTACTGTGTCCTTCCCCATCTTTGAAATAATCTTCTTCTGCATATAAAACAGGGTGATACCCTTGCTTACTTTAAGGCAAACCTTAATGATTTGAGTTGGGGACCTGTAAATTCATCCTGAGCCTGATTTGTTTAGCCCTGATAGAATTAGTTGGTACCTACAAGGGTGGGTATATAAAAGTGACTATGGTCCATGGACTGACTATGTCTAGTAAATTCTAGGAATCTATGGAATCCACTGACTTCCCTAGGTGGACACTACCATATGAGATTATTTACATTTCACTTTATTACAGGGTTATTTACAAAGGACTTACAGGTAAATATAAGTGATACAGGTCTATACAGATAGCCAGAGCCTCCCTACCCATAGCAATACAGTTGTTGATTTTATCCTGTGGGCTAAGCTGGAAATGGTGCTACTCTGTTATATGTAACTGCAAAATTGCAGGCTTCCTTATAAGCTCATGAGAGTATACCACCAAATAGAAGCGGTGAACAAGCATTGAGCCACCAGCTAGACCATCTGGCACACAGAAAGCACAATTACTGTTTGACTTTAAAATAAAACAGCCATTAGATATTACTGTGGTAACAACAATCTGGCTTTGTGATATAGATGGATGGTTCTCTCACTATGACCCAGGTGATAGTGATTCAAAGTAAGAGTCTTGCCACTGAAGGAGCTAAACAGGGGGAAGGAATGAAGAGGCAGACCCAGCTTACCTCTTTCAGGGAGGAAGGATTAAGGTGTATATCTTGACACCTTTTCAATGGTTGAATCACTGATGGAGAATAGTGTTCACACCATACTGCCTACAATTGGATTACATACTCATGGGGCAAGCATTTTGGACACTAACCCCTTAGACACCACAGAGAAGAGCAGAGGGACTTTTAGGGCAAAAAAAAAATCTACCCACATATATGATGGTATCACTCCCAGTTCAACTGATCCTCACCCTAGAAATAAATAAGCTATAGAGTTTGCTAAAGGGGAACAAACAGATCATTAGATTAGCTGAAGGAGAGCTGATGGTCAATGGAAGATGGTTTAAAGAGGAACAAAAAAAAATACTGATATTTTAAAAAAATAGCTTCAGCAGTAACTATTCAAAAGGCTGAAGCCAACAGTTCCAATGCACATACAATAATAAATAAATCACTACTACAAGCATTTAAAATAGAATAATACCATTACTGACTTGAAATAGATACAATTAATCAATGTACTTTGCAAAGAAATCAAACATAGAAGCAGCTATAAGCATGCACACAATGAGAATATAAAGTAAATGTGTCAAAACAAGCAAAAGGTATATAGAAGACGTCTGTCTAGCAGCTTACTTGAACGTATTACCATCAATGGCTAAGGATATGCTCATCCTATCTAACTGTAGGTTGAACAGCCAGATAGTAGTAATAAATCTTCACAGGCCATGGACTCCAGTGGGAGATATATCCAGGAATACAAGTCACTTGCACACTTCAGAAGGTAGCAACTAAATCTAACAAATAATGTTTCTTTACTTTTACAGCCACAAGTGTTTCTCCTGTTTGCCGTCAGTTTGATCAGTGTTTTTCTTTGGGTGAGACTGAATCCACCAAGATAGTGTCCAAATAAGATAATGTAGTTTTAAGCTGAAAATACAGTAAATGTGTGCACTTTGATAAGTTACATTACTTTCAGTTTTTGGTGTGGGTAATAGGTCTAAAATTATTTGGGTCAGCTGTAACCTCCATGTATTTTTTCTACTACAGCCTATCCCTGCACATGACATATGACATTCACTATGCCCTATAAGTGGGTGGTCCCCTCGTTGTTCATTAGTTTGGTAACACAGTACATTCACAAATTTTTCTTTCAATTTTCTGAACAGAATAGGTTCATAGGTTCATAGGTTCATACTAGGCTATCTGCCCTAGGGCATTTATAAGCCTAGCCAGAGTGTGTGTGTGGCTTTCACCACCCCTTAGGATGAGAATACTTTACCCATTAGTTTGCTGTGCCTCTGTCCAGCAGTGACACAGAGATGATTCCCGGGGTAAACCTACGATCTCCCATCCACTCGTCATGATTTCTCTAGAACAGAGTCAGTGAGGGGCTCTGCCTCACATGGACTGGGATTCTGTTCCATAGTGTAGGGAGTCTCTGGGTGATGAATCTGTCCCTCCAGCACGTCCTATTTATATCCGTGTTGAGGTTTAAGACTCTTGCTCTCGTGGCTCTGGTGGATTTGGATTTTTTGAGGTGGAGCATGTCCATTAATTCCGGGTTGAACATGGCCTTGTATGTCAGGCACAGATCACCTCTGAGCAGACGGTATGCGACTGAATAGAGCTGGAGTTTCTTCAGTCGGGCATCGTATGACATATGTTTGAGCCCCTTTATCCTTTTGGTGAGGAACTTTTGGGGTCTTTCCAACTGCTGCAGGTGTCGGGTAAGGTACATTCCGAATGGGGCGTTGTACTCAATCATTGGTCTGATAAGTGAAGAGTACAGGGGTACAATGACCTCTCCTGATCTGGATGTGAATCCCTTCATGATCAGGTGGGCAATGTAGAAGGTCTTCCTAACCACTTTGGCAATGTGAATGTCAAAAGAGAGGTTACTGTCAACTTGGGTCCCCAGGTCCCTGATAACTTCTTCTGTGTTTAATGGATTACCACCTATGTGGTAATTAGAGGTTACCTTGTTTTTCCCAAAGGGTATGACTATACATTTTTTGGCATTTAGCTTAAGGCCATGGCTCTGGCACCAGTTATCCATTTCTATGAGACCTCTCTGGAGGATGTCTGTGTCTGATGGAGTGTCAATTATGGTGCCCCAGTTTGCAGTCATCTGCAAATTTTGTCGGCTACAATCCCCCTATGTTTGCCTGCACTTCAGAAAAATAAATGCCGAACAAGAGGGGGCCCAGGACTGAGCCCTGTGGGACACCGCTCGTGACCGGCTTAGAGTCTTACATGGCACCAGCAACTCTAACCCTGTGTGTTCTGTCCTTGAGCCAGTTTGCAACCCATCTTGTGACATATGGGTTTACATCTAAGCTGGTGAGCTTTTCTATGATGCCCGAGTGGGGTATTGTGTCGAACGCTTTTGCTAGGTCAAGGTAGGCTGTGTAAACTGCCTTACCCTCATCAATGGCCTTAGTGACTGTTTCGAAAAAGTCGACCAAGTTCAAGAGGCAGGATTTGCCCTTGACAAAGCCAAATTGGGTAGGATCCAGTGTCTGTAGGTCCCCAATGTCTTTATTTATGAGTTCCATTATGATCCTCTCCATAGCTTTGCAGACAAGGCTCGTCAAGCTTATGGGGTGGTAATTTCCAGGGTCTGTAGAAGCACCGCCTTTGTGGAGTGGGACCACAGTTGCCGTACGCCATTCTTTGGGTACGAAATAAGAATATTATTATTATTATTATTATAAGAATGCCTTACAACTGCATTTATCCATGGAGCTCAGGCTGATTTAGATCTTAAAGTAGGTGTTAAAGATCTGAAAAATAAGTATTTTATTTGATCTTGTTATACTTTTTTACTATAGACATTTTGGAAATCATGCTTGTAACTTTTTTCTGTTGTATTTCTAATTACTTTTGTGATTCCACTCAGCAACATCTTTGCTGAATTTACTTCTTTATGTTTGTCTTACTACTTCTATTTGTGTATACAGACAATAATACCACAACACTTGTTGAGAGTTTCTTCAGAATATGCCAGAGAAGTTAATATGTATAACACTGCTGTAGCAGTGTTTCCTAGTAATGGTTTGGAAATAGCTATCATCCCTGGTACAGACTGAAGTGGAAGAAAATATGATTCTTTTTCTGAGGATATTTTATTAGTGAGAGTATCTGTCTGTTGTGGCACACCTCTGTTTCATTCTGGCTTCTTAGTTGAGTATCAGAAAAACTGTGGAATAGAAACTAATTAATTTTTCATACCTTATAATAACCTTCAGAAAAGATTATACATGGTATATTTTTAATAGGATATGAATACATGAATAAAGTGGGAATTTCAATAAATGTTTTGTTCCCTTGGGCAGTTTAGCAGTATTTTGAAATATAGAAAGGTTTCTTTTATGATAGTTCTAATTAGTTTTTTTTGGAAGCATGATTTATCTACAAGACTAACCACTCACAAGAGATTTAATCTTCTAATCTTGGCTTCAGTTTATATGTCAAGTGCACCTGCAGCCAGATCAACCCAGAAAGATAACTGAACATTTATGCGTGAACTCTTTCATTATATTTATTTTCCCACATCCAGACCTCAGATTTTTTGATAGATGTATGCAAGTACACTGTGTTCTAAATTTAAGTAAAATAATAAAAAGTCTTCAGGCTTCTCCCATTAGGGGTCGCCACAGTGGATCACCGGTCCACAGATTGGTTAGCAGTAGAATTTTTACCATGTCGAGTTGCCAGCCTGTTGTCCAATCTTCATAGAAGGCACACACACACACACACACACACACACACACACACACACACACACACACACACACACACACACACTGCATGTCATTAAAACTCACTCAACCACAGGCAGGACATGCACACTCTGCACAGAAGGCACTCCAGCCAAGAATAAAACCGGAGAGCCTCTTGCTGTGAGGTGACAACGCTAACCGCTGCACCATCACAGCTGACATAATGATAGGAATATATAATTTGTTTTGTGGTGCAGAACACAGATCTCAATGGACCTTTTTCAGATTCAGCCCAGGAGTGGTTTCTGATTAAAGGACAGCAATGGGATATTAAAGCATATTGCTCAATCTGTTGTCTCCTTTAGTCCCTGTTCATTGCTACAGCCTCGAAAATTCACCCATGCAGCTTTAAAAACTAATCCACTCAACTGTTTTCCCTATTAGGCTTCCTACCTTTCTGTACTGTTTTACTTTCACTTTGAAAACCAAGTTGAAAAACCTCTAGCTGGCTCTGAAATGATGATGTCACATCTGCCAGAGCTCCTGCTCTAGCTACCGGGATGTTTCCTCCCCCAAAATGATGTAATCCCCACCTGATTTGCATGCTGTATAGAAGAGCAGGTGGACCTCCCACATTGTGATGTCAGAGCTGCCTTGCCCAGCCCAAAAATGTCAAACTATAATCTCACTTTTCTTTTTTTTTTTTTAATTGTTTTTATTGGTTTTCAAATAGTAAAAACAATTACATAATTTTCAAAAGTAATGAAACACAGTGTATTAACACAAACTATATACAGAGTCCAAAATAGTTGCTAAGTCTTCAATAAAGATTACATTTTGTCTAATAATCTTTTGAGCTTTATCCATGCAATTTGTTTATGAGTCACGTTTGAGGTATGTAACAAAGCTGTTTGTAATTCCCTACTACAAATAATCTTAGTAAGAGATATAAATTCATTAAAAGAGAGGATATTTCTACATTTCCAATTTCTGGTAATGATTTTTTCTTGCTATAGCAAGAATGGTCCAAAGAAGTTTCATTTGATTTAATGGAACTTACCTTGGCATTGGTGCATTAAAAAGCAACAAAGAATTAGAAATTTCACATCTGTCTGACCACAAAGCTTTAATAAAGTTTTTAAACTCGATCCAAAATGGTGTTACTGTTCTACATTCTAAAAACATATGTGCCCAATCAGCATCTAATAACTCATCAAATTTCCAACATCTACAAGTGTCCTTCTTGTTTATTCTAGTGGCTTTTTGTGGTGTAATGAAACTTCTATGGATACATTTCCAAGTGAAAAATTTTCAATATGTAGATGAAGATGTATAATGTACATATTTAAGAATTAATATTTTATCATTTTCTGATAATTGTGAGTTATTGAAATTAATCATATAGTTCCATAAATTGTTTTCTGATATTGTTAAATCAGATCTAAGAATACTATAAAATATTGATAATGAAATACCTTTATTATATCCTAAATAGGAAAATTCAAAAAGGATAGATAACTTTTTGGGAAGGTCTGTTATACTAGAAAAGTGATATCTTTTGGATTCCGTTAGAATAAATTCTCTAAAGATTTGTATATTTATCCAATTATTATGGGAGACATTATATCTAGCTAAGAGATAAGTGATGTAATGAATAGTATTATCTCCTAAAAATTGGTGCCAAAATATTAAACCATTTTCTTCCATAATTTTTATTTTCGCCATGTTAAAGGAGTCCAAACAACCATTAGTTAAGATTATTGGGAACATTAAGATGGACAAATTATTAGTCAGTAAATTCTTATTTGTTGCTTTTTTTAAATTTTGCAAGATATAATTAATTATAGGAATAAATTTAAAAGTTTTCACCTCACTATTATAAAATAATTCTTTAATTACTATGAAAACGTAATATTTTCAGAGCAATCCATACCCTTAGTTACAGAGTCAATATTACTTAATAGGATTGCTTTATGTAAATTTTTCCAGTTTGAAAAGTATTTCAGGCTTAACCATAAACTTGTTATATTAAAATAATAGCATCTGCATAAAGTTCAAAATTAGGAAAAGCAATTCCTCCTTCAGTCCAGTTTTTATAGTGCCAGTCATATTTAATTCTCAGTTTTTGGGGATGCCATAAAAATTTAATTAATAAAGAATTTAAATATTTTAGTTGCTTCCTAGAAGGAGGAGCTACCTGCACTTGAAGAAAAAATAGAATTTTTGGTAATAAAATCATCTTTATCAGGGATAATCTTTCTTCCATGGTAAGGAGCATTTTATTTCATTTAATAATATGTTCTCTAATTTGCTCCAACAAAATTTTATAATTTGTTTTTATAGTGTCTTTCCATTTAGGATGAATATAAATCCCTAGATATTTCAATTTGTCATTAGTCCAATTAAAATTATTATGATTAGATAAGGTGTTACTTTTTTTTTTTATTTATAAGAATAGTTTCTGTTTTATTCTGATTAAATCTAAGGCTTGAGATCTCTTCGAAGAGTTTTAATGATTTAATAACATGGTCAATAGATAAATCAATATTTCCAATCGTTAATAAGGTGTCGTCAGCAAAAAAGTAAAATTATAGAGGAATAGTTTGCATCCACTTCAAGACTTCTTATATTAACATTGTTTCTTATAAAGTTGAGAAAGGGTTCTATTGATAATACAAATAATAAAGGAGAAAAAGGGCAACCTTGTCTAGTGCCTTTTAGTATTTTAAGTGAGCCAGATAAAAAGGCACCAATTTTAATATAAGCTATAGAACTTTCGTATAGTTTCTTTAATAAATCTATAAAATCAAAAGAAAAATTTAATTCTTCTAGTACCATGTATAAATATGTCCAATTAATAGAATCAAATGCTTTATCTAGGTCTAGACTAATGACTGAAATTTCTTTTTTTATTATTTGCAAAATCTATTAATGTTAGAAGTCTAAAAATATTATCATGAACTTTTCTGTTTAATATAAAACCTGCCTGATCATTGTTTATTAAAGTCTGCATCATTTGGTTTAGTCTATTAACTAATATAGAAGTGAATATTTTCTAATCAATATTTAACAAGGACATGGGACGATATGAGGAAGCAAGATTAGAATCTTTATCCTGCTTTAGAATGAGAGAGATTAATGAGTATTTCCATGAAGGAAAAAGTTTACCACATGTTGAAATTCTTCAAGTGTTATTACTAATATTGTTAGAATGTCAGATTGCAGGGTCTTCATTTTACAACATTTTTTATCAAAACATCTATGGAGTCAATATTAATGTTCATTATTTAAAATTGTAATCTTCCTGTCGCTGGAAAGCAAAGTAATTGTTATGTCAGTTTTGCCAGCTTTGTATAACTGCAAGTTTCACTAAACCACCTATATCTTTCTATTCTAGGGATCTTTCTAATATGTAGAAGTTATGATTAAAAACAGGTGATTATATGTGCTGTGCAGGAAAGCAATGCGTTTGTGGACTAAATATCAATAAGTTAGTTTATCCAGAACACATTGTCATTAAAATTTTTGTCATAAGCAAATTTTTGAACTCCATTGGTTCTCTAGATGCCTTTCTCTCTCTTGTTAAGCTATATGATTATTTTGGTGTTCATTTATATCTAGGCTATTTATCTAGTTATCATAACACACATATTTTACTATTGTTTTGTAAGCAATTATTGATGTTGCGATACTACTGAAAAGTTCTTACATAATTTTATATTTCACGACAGGTTTTTATGCATATATATATATATATATATATATATATATATATATATATATATATATTGTTTGGATTCTTAGTTAGGTAAGTTATGATTTCGTGCAGTGTGATAGCTAAATGTTTATATTATTTTAGTCTTGACATAAAGAGAGATGAAACAATATAGCAAAATATATGCCCTGAGAAGTTTCCTTATTAATTTGAAAATTACAATACCTATGGTGGTTGATACTCCACCCATCTTACAGGGGTCTAACACAATACTTCAGCTGCCCAAGAGATGCTTATGATAAGGAAATGTTTAGATAAACTTTGAGCATAACCTGAAGAAAAGATTAGAAGAAAAGAAAATAGATCTATAGATTATATAATAGTTATCTCCTACATAATTTTAGAAGTAGGTAAGATAATATCTAAATGATGGCTTTATAATAGATTTGAAATATAAAAAAGATGAAAAAGC
Organism: Protopterus annectens; assembly: GCF_019279795.1. Lineage (NCBI taxonomy): Eukaryota > Metazoa > Chordata > Ceratodontiformes > Protopteridae > Protopterus > Protopterus annectens. The sequence continues at coordinate 1,868,494,535 of NC_056731.1, read as the reverse complement.
AGAAAAATTATAAGATAAAAGAATTCTTAAAAATATCATTTTATTATTAATATATTTTAGAAATATGACCCATAACTTTTCTGGTATAATTATTCCTATCTATTTATTTATTAACTTTTAAAATTTTATTTTTATGTTATTTTATTTGTACAAGTACTCTATTTATAGAAATAACCAAAAGAGATGAGTGAAGCAACTCGAACAACGACCAATAATCCACAAAAAGAGTTGCAAAAGAGACGAACCAACCATGAAATAAGTCCAATAAGTGAAATTTATTCAGGTACAGCGTGAAACAAGAATTAACGCTCTTCTAAAGTCATACAATGCATTTTCGTCCCAATAATTAGGACTTCATCGGATACACATCTAACAATCAAGTTTACCTTATATACCAATTTAATTATTAATTAACCTATGAAAACAGACTCCATTTATTCGAACTACCAAATCATATTCTTATTGCCTTCATGAATATTCATTAGTATAATGAATATGTATTTCTTAAAAACATTTCGTTTAATTAAACTTCTTAAAAATATTGATGTGTGGATTATAGAAACATGTAAACATTTAATCTATTAAAATATGTTTAAAAAACAAAAAATAAAATGTTAAAATATAAATAATGCCATATTATTATCACGAACTGATGTTATTATACCAAATATATATAAAAAAAACCCCTCTAGTGTACAAAACTGGCAATTACCTCAACCAGTACTTGTTAATTCCTAAAATACGCACATATAACAGTCTGTGTATAAGCATTTAATATACCTAATAACAACCTGATACTGGTGATGTCACGAAAATTACAGATGATGAATATAAAAATATAAAAATGTATATATGTGAATAAATAAATAAATATATAGATATATGGTATATAAATATAAATATAAAAATAAATATATAAATACATAAATATATAAATATATAAATATATGAATGTATAAATATATGAATTTATAAATAATAACTTCATACCTTATTATACTTTAATTTTAATAAGGGTCCAGTGGAAATGGTTTCATTTAAACCAGGTTTCCTACTAGCATCAAGAAAAACCTGCCACCACAGTTTTCTACTTTCCAATCTTTCTTCCCATGGACCCCCTCTAAAATCTGGTTTTACTTGTTCTAAAACGAAAAATAAATATTCAGCTCCTTCACAATATTTAGAATGTTTATAAAGTGCATTTGTTTCCTTGGCCTTACTAATATTGTATAAGTGTTCATAAATATGCCTTCTGAACACCCTCTCAGTTTTGCCGACATAAAATGCCTGGCAATGTTGACAAATGGATATGTAAACCACTCCTTGCGTATTACAATTAAATATATCTTTATTTCTTATATTTTTGTTTCTACTTTCTATGAATATCTCTTGTTTATTCATAACATAAGGACATTGGGAGCATTTTCCACACTTAAATGTGCCTATTTTAGTAGTAACCTCTTTTTTGTAAAAACCTGTACCTTCTAATTTACTTCTAATATTTGGTGGATTCCTAAATGTTATATGGGGTTCTATCTTTTTAATTTCTTCCAAATCAGATAGTGATAAGAATTTTTCCCATTCTTTCTTAAATATACCTTTTATATTTTTATTAAAATTATTGAATTCAACCACTAATCTCTTTTTATATACTTTGTCCGTCTCTCCAGTATTACTATTAGAACCACCAATTTTTTCACTATCCACTTGACCCTTTATAGGTTGAAATTTGGTAAACCTCCCAATCTCTACTTCCTTCCTAATCCCTGTAACAAATTCTTTAGGGTAACCTCTCTCTAAGAACATATTTTCTAACTTATTACATTCTTCAATGAAATCCAACTCTCCACTTGTCATCCTGGATCCTCTCACGAACTGCCCTTTTACAATGTTTTTCTTACAATGTGGAGGATGAAAACTGTCATAGTGGAGGTAAGAGTTAACATATGCACTCTTTCTGTATACCCTAGTTTCCAACTGATTATCTCCCTTTAATATTTCCACATCCAAGTAGTTAATAAATTCAGTGTTAATAACATATGTGAAACTCAAGAAATTAGTAGTGGAGCTGATATAATTCATAAATTCTAGAAACTTTTCTTTTCCCCCAGTCCAAAATATGATAATGTCGTCAAGAAATCTATAATATAGTATCCAAAATTGTTCACAAATGGAGTGCAATACGTATTTCTCCTCCCACTTAGAAAGTACTATGTTAGCAAAAGTGGGAGCGCATGCAGCTCCCATGGATACTCCTAATTTTTGCTGATAATATTCCCCATTGACGGTTAGGAAATTATTCTTGAGTATGACATCCATTAATGTAACTGTGGTAATTTTCTCTTCATGTGTCATTTGTTCATCAGAAAATACCATGTCTTCAAAATATTCCATCCCTTCTTTATGGGGAATACTAGTGAATAAGTCTATAATATCTATTGTGACAAATAATATATCTCTCTTATATATTTCTGGTGTAAGTACTCTAAGAAAATCCCATGAATCTCTTAAAATAGTCTTATTATTGACCCATATATGTTTTGCCTTATAGTCCACATATTTAGCAAGAGGTACCGTTTTTGCACCCTCAGCTGTAACTATGGGTCTAAAGGGGGGGTCATTCTGATTTTTATGAATTTTGGGTATCCCAAAAATTGTGGGTACCCTAGGTTTCCTCGCTTCCAAAAACTTGTGTGTCTTAATATCAATCACTTTCTCTATAACAAGATCTTCCAATAGTATATCTATTTTCTTTTATGCAACTAACATTTCATCCCTTGAAACAACTGAATATTTATTTTCATCATTCAATATATCAAACATTTTTGCTTCATATACAGTCTTGTCCATGATGACAATTCCCCCTCCCTTGTCTGGTTTCATTATCCTTAACATGGGATTTCTTTGTAATTCTTCCAATAACTTATATTCACATTCTTTCAAATTAATTTTATTTTTATATATCATTTTACCCTTGACTTTTTCTCCTTCTTTCCTAATTTCTTTTTCTAAGACATTTTCAAAATTTTTTAATTGTGGAATCAAAGGGGGGTTGTATATAGAACTCCTAGCAAGTTGAACAGAACCAGTATTGTTTCTATTAAAACCAACCCTAGATGCTAATACAGATAAATTAATTTATCTCATAAATAATTTAATATCTAAAATAGTATTCGTGACATCACCATTTTTCACTGGGTTGTACTTCAAACCCTTACTTAAAAGACTAAAATGTGTTTTGTCTAAAACTATATCACTGAAATTATATATAGTAAATCCATCATATGTACTTTTGATGTAATTTTCTACAATGATCTCCTGTTCACTTTCATCTACACTCAATCCAGGGAATGGGGTATCCATTAATAAAATCTCCCCCTCCCCTTCTCCCCCCCCTTCGGAAAATTTCCCCTCCTATTCCAAGAATGTTGTTCATGTTCTGTTCTTTGCAAAGGTGGGAATTCCTCTTCGTACTCATGTTCATTTATTGTTACTTCAGTATTCTTTTTATTAATAAACTGGAACTTATTTCTATCATAAAAAAATGCAGGTTTGGGATAGCTAATGTTTTCAGCATTTATATATATATATATATATATATATATATATATATATATATATTTATAGAAATGTTTGAACTCTAAGGTTGTGGTCATAATTTAATTATTTAATAGACTCACAATAACATTTATACATCTTGGAGAGTTAATAGGTTCCGAGTTTGTTGGTTTAATAATATATTAGGTAGCTGCATTGGCGGATAGTAGTCTTGTGCACTAAGAATGATAGCGAGTGGTATTGATGATTTATTCATCAATCCAGGAACTGGATGTTTCATGGTTAGTTCTGTATATAGTTATGTTTTTATGTTTTCTGAATTTTATTTACTGTTTAAGTCCAAAATAGTATATATTTGTCAAAAGTATAATTTTATTAATGTCTGTGTTTAAATGTTTATCTTTGAATGTAAATGGTCTTAACAACCCTACTAAGAGAGGAAGATTAGCTAAATATCTGGCTTCTAATAAAGCTGATATTGTATTTATGCAAGAAACACATATTATTCAGAAATATCTTTTAATGAATATAATATTCTAGCCGAATCTAATTTCCAAGCTAAGAGAAGAGGAACAATGATTTTGTGGAAGAAATCGTTACCAATTCCTAAAATAATAGATACTTTCACTGATAAAAATGGCATGTTATGTTTAGTAGTACTGGAATTAAATAAGAAATATTTCACATTAGCCAATGTTTATTGGTTACCTGGTATTGGTGCTAAATCGGCAAATAAATACTTGGAAATAATATCAGCAAAATCCAAAGGAGAAATCATCATGGCAGGCAATTTTAATTGTATCTTATCAGTTAAAGATACTACTAAAAGTAGTAATGTTAAGATACAAGCCCCAGCTAAAAAAATGATTAGTTTTGTCTCATTATATAATCTTAAAGATATATATGTGATCAAAGAACAGATTTCTCTTAATTTTACACACTTCTCTTACAGATATGGCACTCAAACAACCATTGATAAAGTGTTTATATCTGATAACTTAATACCTAAGACGCATGATGTTTTCATCACTTCCTGCCCTCTGTCGGACCACAATGCCATAATATTTAAAATTAATATTAAAGCAAATGATCTTATTCATTGGCAGAGACTACCAGCTTATATTATTAAGATAAAGGGATTTAAGGAATGGTGTATAAATGAATTGAGTTATTTCCTTGAAATTAATAATATTAATACAAATAAAATATTTATTTGAGACTCTTTAAAGTCTTATCTATACGGGAGAATAAAAACCTGGTATTTACATAAGTGGAAAGAATAGAACAAAGAATTATCCAGCATACAATTGAAAATTGACGCTTTAAAAATGAAACTACACCCTAAAGATATGAGCTCTAATTTGGAATTAAAAAAATTAAACCTTGACTAATTGGAAATCCTTACTCATAAAGTAGCAATTAATTTAGAGAGATTAAAATTGCAAACATATTCCTCCAACCCCAAACATATGCACAGATTAGCAGTTAAAGTGAAAACTTTGACCAAAAATAGACATATAACAGAGATTATAGATACCTCTAAACACAAATCAAAACACTTTTCAGATCTAAAAGAAATCTTAGAGATTTTTTGTTCCTATCATGAATCCATGAATAAAACAAATCTAAAGTGTATTAAGAATAATTCAAAAGTAGAATTTCTAAGCAATAATATCAATAACAAACTTTCTAAGGAACAAAACAATAGATTGCTTAAATTAATATCATTAACAGAAGTTAAAGATAGAATACAAAACCTTAAAAATAATAAAGCCCCTGGTCTTGATGGTATAATAGGTGAATTATATAAAATCTTCCCTGATAATGTTTTGAAAATATAATCTCACTTTTCTGAAGAGCCCTACTGATATGTGACAAAGTACAGGCAGAAGCACGGTAAC